>NC_138052.1:83883692-84347260 GCF_964194185.1 Rhinolophus hipposideros
TAAAAGAAATAGGCATAAGCTCTGTCCAGATAGTTGCACAACGCACTCAAAGCAACCAGCGGTGGACATATAAAAAGGACAATGTGAAATTGTTCCTAAAGACCAAAGCTGGAATAAAATAGATAATTATAACATTGGATTAAAGCCCAAAGAATAAAATAAATATCCACGAGTTAATACAGACTTAAATAAATTATTGAGTAAATAAATAAGCGAGGGAGAAGAGACACATCTTTCTAACAGAAAAATTCCAAATAATAAATACAGAAGGAATTACAGAAATAGAAAATCACCAGTAGAACACCACAGTAATGGTTGCTGCAGGGAAACTCCATAGATGAGTGGGAAAATTCTAAGGAGAATTGGGATATTTACATAGCCTTGAGATACAGCCTCTGAAATATTTATTATTTCAGTGTTAATATAAATTGCTGCAGTGTTAATATAAATCCACAATTTCTTTGATATTCCTCTCTCCAGGTAGAATTTAATTCCATTCTTTTTGAGTGTTAGTTGGGCTTAGTGACTCATTTAAAACAAGTAGAATATGGGAAAATAACAATAAAAACCTGGCAGATACTTCATTACCAAGTGATCAGCTTAGCTTCAGCAATAATAAGTCATGTTGACATCATGTAGATGCTGATATGATGTGATGAAAAGACACTTCACCTCTGTGGTTTTCTTTGCAAAAATTAATAATCCCCAATTACAAAAAAACATCAGACAAACTCAAGTTGAGAGACATTCTACAGATACTTGACCAGTACTCTTCAGCTTTCATGTTAAAAATCAAGAAGAGAAAATTAAACCTAAAGTGAGTAGAAGAAAGGAAATAATGAAGAACATAACACAACTCAATGATATACAAAATGGGAAAATTATAGAGAAAAACAATGAAACCAAAAGCTGGTTTTTGAGAGTCAAAAAAACGTAAATCTCTAGCCAGACTAATCCAGAAAAAAAAAATCGTAAAACACAATTATGTATATCAAGAATGAGGGAGAGGACACTATTTCAAATTCTATGGATATTGAGAAGATAATAAGAGGATAATATGAACAAATTTTTTCCAATGATTTTCATAAATTTGATGAAATGGAAACATTCCTTGAAAGACAGAAACTTTCAAAACTCACCCAAGAAGAAATAGACAAACTGAACAGCTCTATATTTATTTTTAAAATGTATCTATGGTTAAAAATTTTGCCAAAAAAAACAAAAACCCTCCAAGCATTACCCTGGTGAAATCTACCAAATATGTAAGAAAGAAATAATACCAACTCACTCAATCTCTTGCAAGAACTTGAAGAAAAGGGAATATTTTTCAATTCATTTCATTAGGCCAGCATTACCCAGATAACAAAAGCAGACTAAGACATCACTTAATGGTAAAATATTAAAGTTTTGTCCCTAATACCAAGAACAAGGCAAGATTTCTGCTCTCCATATTTCTATTCAACATTTTAGAGGAGGTTCTAGCCAGTAAAATAAGGCAAGAAAAAGAAATGTAAAGCATTTAGATCATATCTGTGTCATAAATGAAGTTAAAAAATATCTTTATTTGCAAATGACATAATTGTTTGTGTAAAACATCCTCTGGAATCTACCAAAAAAGAAAAAAAATAGAAAAAAAAATAGAACAATAAGTGAGTATAGCAAGACTGCAAAAAAAAAAACAAAAAAAGATCAATATACAAAACTATATTCTTATATATCAGCAATGTACAATCAAAAGTGAAATTAAGAAATAATACCATTTACAATAGCATCAAAAACAGAAAATACTTGGGAATTAATCTGGCAAAATACATTCAATACCTATACTACAAAACATTGCTGAGAGAAATTAAAGGAAACCGAAATAAAGGGAGCTATATACCTCGTCCATGGGTCAGAAAACTGAATGTTGTTAAGATATCAATTCTCTCCTGAATCAGCCTATTGATTCAATGCATTCCAAATCAAAATCCCAAGAGACTGTTTTGTAGAAATTGGCAAGTTTATTATAAAATTCATGTGGAAATTTTTTTTTTAAATGTGTTTTAGCTAAAATAGCCAAAACGACTTAAAAAGAAAACAAAGCTAGAAATCTAATACTACCTGACTTCAAATCTTAGTATAAAGCTAAAGCAATCAATAGAGTATTGTTGGCATGAAGATAGACACATAGATCAATGAAACAGAAGAGAAAGTCTAGAAACAGATCCATACATATATGAAAAACTGACTTTTGACAAGGTGCAAAGACAATTTGCCAGATAAAAGAAAATATAATATTTTCAATAAATGGTTCTGAAACAATTACATACTCATAAACAAACAAAAAAATGAGCTTCAATTCATACCATATGCCGTTTACAAAAAAGTAACTTAAAATGGATCATAGACCTAAATGTAGAATGATAAAACTTTTAGAAGAAAATACAGGTAAGAGACTTTGTGACAAAGATTTCTTAAATACAAAGATTCCTTAGATAGATTTCTTAGTAATCCAGAAAAGAAAATATTGATGAATTAGACTTCATCAAAATTTAAAACTTCTACACATTGAAAGACACTGTTAAGAGAATGCACAGACAGAGATGTAGTCAAGATGGTGGAATAGGTAAATATCATGCTTACCTCCTCTCATGACCATATCAAAATTACAACTTAACTACAGAATAACCATCATTGAGAATCACCTGAAGCCTAGCTGAACCAAAGCCCTACAACTAAGGACATACAGAAGAAGCCACCTCAGGACTGGTAGGAGGGGTGGAGACATGGAACAGGCTGATACTACACCCCAGCAGGACAATTAAAAGTCAGGAGGAAGGAATATCTAGGCTGCTGAGAGTCCCACCCCCTGGAGGAGCAAAGGGTTGCAGCCCACCAGGTTCCCCAGCCCAGGGTTCCATTGCCAGAAAGAAAAGGCCCCATAATTTTTGGCTATGAAAACCAGCAAAGATTGTGACTGAGTAAAATGAGGGCAGCTGTTGTCCCAGGAGCTCCTCTTAAAGGGCCTGCACACGGACTTACTGCTGATGGACTTACTTGCTCTGAGCTCCAGTACTGGGGCAGCAGCTCAAAAGGCACCAGGGACATATGCTGAGGAACTGAGCTGTCTGGCTGCAGGGTGAGGGCTGGAGGGGCAGCTTTCTCCCAGAGCTGGAAGAAGCCATTGTTTCTTTGTTGAGTCCTCCTCTCTCCTGGTATGTAGCTGCAGGCAGCCGCCATATTTGAGTCTCCCTAAGTCTGGCTAACACCACTCATTGGCTCTGATTTCCTGAGACCCTGACCCACCCAACTTCTGGCCCACCCAAACAACTTCCAGTGGCCTTTCCGTATAAACATCCAGCCTTGGCTCATGCTGCAGACTTTCCTAAAATCTCTCAAAGGTTTACAAAATCCAAATAAGCAGCATCTGGCTTCTGCATGTCCCATACCTCTGGCTGAGCAACCACAAGCTGGGCACTAATGACAGCCAGCCTTTGTTCATGGCTTGTTCTCTCAAGGCACCTCCAAGCATAGCACAGATGGTGGCCATCTGCGGATTGCTTTGTGGCTCATGCCAGGTGGCCCTGTGCAGGGCACAGGCTATGGCTGAACCTGGCCTGCAGTGGGGCCCCTCCTAGGAGGTCCCAGAACTGGCACACCCACTTGCCAGTTTCAGACCCAGTCAGAGCAATACCTGTTGCCTCCAGGGATGACACACCCAAAGGGCACACTGGGCAGGCGTCAGAGCCATGCTAAAGAGAAACCTGCTCTGTAGCATCAGCCTCTGCACAACAGCTCCTCCACTGTAGTTGCGGCCAGCCCTTACAACAACCAATGAGCGCAAGCATCAATCCCTCCCACTGACATGCAAACAGCAACCAAGGCTCAACTACAACAGGAGGGCACACACAACCCACACAAGGGACACACCTGGAATACGCAGCTCAGGTGACCATGGAGACTGTGCTACTGGGCCCCACAGGACACCTACTACATAAGGTCACTCTACTAAGACCAGGAAACATCGCAGTGCTACTTAATACATAGAAACAAACACAGGGGGCTGCCAAAATGGGGAAACAAAAGAAGTCCCAAATAAAAGAACAGAACAAAACTCTAGAAAAAGAACTAAACATAGTGGAGACAAGCTGTCTACCAGACACAGAGTTCCAAACCCTGGTTATAAGGATGTTCAATGATCTCAGGGAAAAGTTCAACAAAGAAATAGAAAACATAAAAATGGAGATAGAAAATATAAAAAGAACCAGTCAAAAATAAATAATATAATAACTGAAATGAAGAATACATTAGAAGAAATCAACTAATCAGATTAGATGAAGCAGAGGATCAAATCAGTGACTGAGAAGATAAGTAGCAGAAAACACCCAAACAGTAAAAGGAAAAACAAATCCAAAAAAGTGAGGATAGTTTAAAGGTCCTCTGGGACAACACCAAGTGTGCCAACCTTTGCATCATAGGTGTACCAGAAGGAGAAGGGAGAGTGCAAGAAATTAAAAACCTATTTGAAGAAATTTTGATGGAAAATTTTCCTAACCTGGCAAAGAAAACAAATATATAAGCTAAGGAGGCACAAAGTCCCAAACAAAATAACCCAAAAAGGCCCACACCAAGATACATCATCATCAAAATGCCAAAGGTTAAAGATAAAGAAAGAATTTTAAAAGCAGCAAGAGAAAAGCAGTTAGTTACCTGCAAGGGTACAACCATAAGACTGTCAGCTGATTTCTCAACAGAAACTTTGCAGGCCAAAAGAGTTTGACAAGAAATATCCAAAGTGTTGAAAAGCAAAGATGTACAACCAAGATTACTCTACCCAGTGAAGCTATCATTTAGAATCGAAGGACAGCTGAAGAGCTTACCAGACAAGAAAAAGCTAACAGTGTCTTACCACCAAACCAGTATTAAAAGGAATCTTAGAGGAACTTCCTTAAGATGAAAAAAATAAAAAAATATGAATAATAAAATGGCAGTAACTAATACCTATCAACAATTACTTTAATGTAAATAAATCAAATGCCCCAATCAAAAGATAGGATGGCTGAATGGATAAGAAAATAAACCCTTACATATGTATGCTGCTTACAACAGACTCACTTCAGATCAAAAAACACACACAGGCTGAAAGTGAAGGGATGGGGAAAGATATCTCATGAAAATGGAAACAATAACAACAACAAAAGGTGGGGTAGCAATACTTATACCAGAGAAAATAGACTAAAACAAGGGCTATAACAAGTGACAAAGAAGGACCCAGTAATCCCACTTCTAGGTATTTATCCGAAGAAACCCAAAACCCTACTTCAAGGGGCCGTGTGCATCCATATGTTCATTGCAACATTGTTTACAAGGGCCAAGAAATGGAGGCAGCCTGGGTGTCCATCAATGGATTAATGGATAAAGAGGAGTTGATATATACATTATATACATTACATACATATATATACAATATATATAAATATATACATACACACACACACACACACACACACACACACACACACACACACACAATGTTGCTCGGCCAGGGAAGGGAATGGGTTCTTGCCATCTGTGGCAGCATGGATGGACCTGGAGGGTATCGTGCTGAGTGGAGTGTCAGACAGAGAAAGACAGATGCAATGTGATTTTGCTTATTTGTGGGATCTAAAGAACAAAATAGACACACAAACAAAACAGAAGAAAACTCATAGATACAGAGAACATTTTGATTGCCAATGAGAGGGTTGTTGGAGGTGGGTGAAAAAGGGGAAGGGATGAAGAAGTACAAATTGGTTGTTACAAAGTAGTCATGGGGATGAAGTGTGTAGCAGAAGGAATATAGTCAATAATATTATAATAACTATGTATGGTGTCATTGGATACTAGATTTATTGGGGTGATAAATGGGAGGAAAGTTGAGGGGCAGGGTGAAAAGGTGAAGGGAAGAAGCACAAACTGGCAGTTACAAAATAGTGATGGGGTGTAAAGTAAAGCATAGGAAATATAGTCAACAATATGGTAATAACTATATATAGTTCCAGGTGGGTAATAGACTAATCAGGGTTATCACTTCTTAAACCATATAAATGTCTAACCATTATGCTATACACCTGAAATTAATATAAAATAATATTGAATGTCAACTATAATTGAAAATTTTAAAACGGGGGGAGAAGGTAAAGGAGAATAAGAGGTTCAAATTTCCAGGTTAAAACAAATAGGTCATGGGGATGTAGTGTACAACATAGGGAATGTAGTCAGTAATATTGTGATAATGTGGTACCATGTCAAATGGTGGCTAAACTTATCATGGTGATCACTTCTTTAGGTATATAAAGGTTGAGTAATCATGGTGGACACCTGAAACTAATATATTATTGTATGTTTTAATTTTAATTTTAATAAAAATATTAAAAAAGAGAGAAGGCACAGACAAGGCATAGACAGGAAGGTAATATTTTCAAATCACATATCTGATACAGGAATTGTAACCACACTATATAGAGAACTCTCAAAACAGTAATAAGGAAACAAAACTTTTAAATGGGCAAAAGATTTTAAAGACATTTCACCAAAGAAGGTATATTAATGGCAACTAGGTGCATCAAAAGATGTCCAATATCATTAGACAAATGAATGCAATTTGAAACTATAATGAGATACTGGAATTACATACCAACTGGAATGGAGAAAATGAAAGACTTATCAACTGTTGACAAGCACACAGAGCAACTAGGGCTCTCATACACTGTTAGTGGAAATGTAAAGTGGCACAGTCACTTTGGACAGCAGTTTGGCAGTTTCTTACCAAAATAAACATAATGTTCAGTCATTCCATGCTTAGATAGTTACCAACGATAAATTAAAGCATGTAACTGTATACAGCTTTGAACACAAATGGTCATAGCAGCTTTATTAGTAATAACCAAAAAACCAGAAACCCAATATCCATCAGTAAATGAATAAACAAATCATGTTACATCCATAGGACAGACTACTACTCAGCATAGAAAGGAATAAACTACGAATATACACATCATCATGAATGATTCTAAACAAAGAAAAATGCTGAGTAAAAGAAGCCAAACAACAAAGAGTCCATACTGTCAGATTCCATTAATATAAAATTCCAGAAAATTTAAACATCTATTGTGACAGAAAGCAACTTAGTAGCTGCTTGAGGTCGAGGTGCCAGAGGTAGGGGGTAAGGATACAAAGGCACCAGAGGAAATTTTTGAGGGTGAAAGATGCAGATGCATTGATTATCTTCATTGTGGGTATATACATAATACAAAATTTATCAATTTGTAACTTTAAACACATGTAATTGGTTGCAGGTCGATTATACCTCCATTAAAAAAAAGAAGAAAAGAAAATACAGAATAATCCATATGTCAACTTTCCTAGAGCTAGGAAAGAGTAACTAGCAACAAAAAGATATGTTATTCATCGTCGTAGGTGAAATAGCACTCTACTATAAGCATATGATGATGGCGCAGAGATGTTCTAGGATTTCTCAGATGTTCTGACTCCTATTTTGGATTGTCCTTTTTGCAGACAGGGGTCATTTACGCTCTTCCATGTATATTTCCCTGATCCCTGTTGACCCACAGTAAGCAGCAGTACTCAGGGACCCACCTGGAGCCTGCCCTAATGCGAGGTATCTATAGTGAGATGGAAAGTATTGAAGGCTATGTTCCCCTGGGCATTATGACTTTTCCCAGAGCAATAATGCTGTTAAGATGGAACACCAACTGCTATGGTAGCTGTCTGTCCACTGTAAGTTAGTAGGAGGATTAACACTGTCCCAGAAGTATGACTCTAAGAATGTACTGGAAAACAGCTGCTGGAACATGTACTGGGCCCTCACCATGATAAGAGAGCAACAAGTTCCGGCCAATATGCCACAGAATCTGCTGTTGGATAAACTTAGCACGACAGTGGCAGTGCTTACTCATGTTGGTATTCTGGCCCATGGAAACATCCTAAGAATCTGGGCAGAGTTGTCTGTAGATTTAAACCCTGATGAATTGGAATGTGAGAGGAATGGAGGGGCGCACACCTGCTTATGATCTGCAGCCAGGAAGCCTTCCCAATTTATAGTAACTGCCACATCTCTGAACTCGGAGCGTTCTCCATCTATCCCACTATTCCACCGGTCAGACCATATATCAGGCATTGCCTGGTGCCTGCCATTGTTGTCTAATGTGATAACTTGGCTCTTGCAGTGAAATCCAGCCTTTCATATTTATTCATTCATACGATAAGCAACCATTAAGTTCCTACTGTGGCAGAGCCCTCTGTGGTGTCCTGGAGTTCCCAGGGTGACAAAGGCAAGCCCTATCCTCACGGAGGTGAGGGTCAAAAATGGGAGACAGACATTAAATAATATAACATGGTCAGTGATCTAATCCTAATCGTGGCAAGAGCAAAAGGTACAGCTGGCAGCGAGACCTGGCATGGAGGGAGCTGAGGGCTCTGAAAGATCACAGGATATCTTCTGGGGAAAGGGACATCAGAGCTGAGGTCTGGGGGATGAATAAGAGGAACGTGGGGAAATCAGAGGAGGGCATTCCAGGCTGTGGGAGAGAAAGGGGTAACATGACTTGAAGGAAACCCACGGAGCTGAAGCAAAGAGAGGGAAGGAGGTGAAAGCTAACAAGAGTCTTGTGGGCTGTGTGAAGCATTTGGGGAGAACGGAAAGCCACAGAAAGGTTGATATTTTACCATCTTTATTACATAGCAAACTCCCTACAATGCAGGGTTTATATCAAATTAACACAAAATACACTAGCCACCAGAAAATTCCACCTCAAGCAATCACTGTAAACCTTTGTGCAGGGTCCTCTAGGACACTTACCTGGGGATCACCACTTAAAAATCTTCTCTAAAATGCCTGACTTCACAGTTTTGTTCAGTATAGTAGATCAAAGCTTAATAAGTCCTTTTTGCTGATTAAGTAGCTTGCAGGAAAACCCCAAGTCACTTACTGTCTAGAAATGAGAGTGAGAGAGTGAGTCCTGGAGCAGGAGAGGAGCAGAGAGCCCATCCAGGCCCATACATCAGAAGGGGTTTGCCCGGGGCCATGCAGAGTGGAGCAAAGAGCCAGGGATCCAGGGATCTCAGGCTCTCACGCAAACTCTCAGGACTCTAGGACGCTCCTTAAAGGCTGTGATCTGGTTTTGCTTTATTTTTGCTTATGACTCTTCAAAGGCAGAAAACAAAGTTACTAGAGTATTCAAGTGTGTTGGATTCTAGCTAATTTCGGTTGGTTTAAGAGGTGGTTTAGGTGGAAGAGTTAAAGTGAAATTGGGAGAAGGAGGAGCAGTAAGGGGGTAAAAACAAATTTACAGAGCAGCTGCTGAGGGCCAGATACAAGCCCAGGCACGCACTACCCCACTGTTTCTCTCAACAGAGCCATGAGATCAGTATTATTAGCCCCATGTTACAGATGAGGAAATCGAGCCTTATAGCAACTTGTACAAGACCAAGAAGGTAGGAAGTAACTCGAGAAATAAATCTGGAATTCCAATGCAGGTCGCAGGTCAGCGTGACTCAAAAGCAATGTTTTCCCTGTTATCTTGTGCCAAGTCCAAAATGGCCAGGTTGGGTCTTCACACCCTGATGCAATTACCATTACCTTTTAGGGAACTTGCCTGCTAGATAGGGTTGCTCTAAAATGCAGGACCCTCAAAAGCTTGCTGCATTCCCAGAAGATGCTGATTTCTAAAGGGATCCTGGGAACTCTCGTCCCTAGGGAATATGGCATTTAGCACTTGGAGTGAAATGGCCTGCAGTGTGTTAGGCCCAAACTGAGATGTGACAAAGACACAGGAAGTCCCCAAACCAGACTTTCCCTCAGAGGAGGCTGGTTCTTATCTCACTGGAACCTTCTGATCTTGCTGGGAGCTTGTGTCCTCCCTGCCCACAGAGCCACTAAAAGTGAAGCCCCTGCAGCACTCAGCTGGCCTCCTGTGTCCTCAGGCCTTGAGATATCTCTTTCTCAGCTCTGCCATCTTCAACTTCCCTGGAAGGAACACAGATCATGCTACCCTGAACTGAGAAAATATTTCTTGAGAAGAAAGAGGGAGGGACGAGGCATGTGTCATCCAGAGAGAAGATGATTCATGCTTTTCTGTTTACTTGGAAATCTTTAATTCGTTCCCCCACCCCATTTCCCCACCTTTTCCAAAAGAAAAGGTTCCAGCTATGCTCATTGCGTATCTCAGAAAGGAACAAAATGTCTGTTTTCTCCTTTACTCAGAGAATATTTCTCGACATTTGTTCCATTCAAGCATCAGTCAGAGAAGGTTATTTTATTACTGTTCACCTTCCCAGTTGTTTAAAGCAGCCCAGGACCCTCACCTGTGGTATCTTCCACAAGAAATGTAGTTTGGCTCTAGAACTAAACACCAAACCTGACCAACTTAGTAGTCAACCAAAGCCTTCCTACTAGGGTCCTTGGATTTCTCCATGTGCTCCCACTTTAGGGTACACAAGGGTTGGAATACAGGTAGAAGCCAAAAAGGACCAAGATAGAAGTTTGAGCAAAAAAGCAATAGTTAGGGATGAATTCCTGAAAGCAAAAGAAAAAGAGAAACAATGTGGTATCATAGAAAGAGCATTGGTTGGAGAGTAAGGCATTGTGAGATTTGTTTGTAGCTTTGGCTTCTACTATCTGAATGACAGTAGGCAAGACACTTCACCCCTCCTCCTCTCAGACTCTTCCTATGACATGAGAGCATCTGACTTGACCTTTAAAATAGCTCTGCTAATGACATTCTGTATACCTGTTGTCCTACCCTGTTTCCTGGAAAAAAAGACCTAGCCGGACAATCAGCTCTAATGTCTTTTGGAGCAAAAATTAATATAAGACCTGGTATTATATATTATATAATATAATATTATATCATATCATATCATATCATATTATTTTATTTTATAGACCAGGTCTTATAGTAAAAATAAGACCGGGTCTTACATTAATTTTTGCTACAAAAGACACATTAAATCTGATTGTTTGGCTAGGTCTTATTTTTGGGGAAATAGGGTATGAGCTGTAGAAATTGGAAGAGAAGAGAAAGGGGCAGTAGGGAAGAGAGCACAGGGAGCCGGGTGGAGCTTCAGAATAAATAGAGAGTAACAGGAGCAATAAGTTTGATAGACAACACAAGAAAGAACACCTGGAAAAGAGAGGCCAGGAAGAAAATCCAATAAAAGACATATTTTGGAATCAGAGGAGCAGATTGTGTTGGTTGAACCACCCACTAGAAAAGACCAGAGCTCACCACTAAGGAAGCCCTGTGCTGGCAGAGAAGAGGGTAGGAAGAGAAGACAGAGCTGCCTTCCTGTCCTCCCACCCGCTCTGGGCCCTAGAACTCCTGTCTCTCTTCAAAGCAGGCAGAGACACCCCGTGAGCAGGGAGGTAATATCTGTCCAAATCTTGTGGCTCACTAGGACAAGCTTTCATCTATAAATGCTAAGTACCATGCTTTGAGGGAGGAGGCATGAGCCAGCCGTGAGATTTCTGAACCAGTGACTAAAAAGAGCTTGCACCTAATGTAAATTTAGAATGACAAAGTGGAGTGAAATGGTGGGGAGGATGGGAGAGGAAAAGAAGAATGAATATAAATGATCTCTGGAGGTGATAGCTGACAGCCTGTGGTAATGTTGTGACCCAAAGTTCAGAGGGCATGAAGGACAAGGAGACGCACACTCCCAAAGGGTACAGAGTGGCTCAGCCAATGGCCCTGGGCTGACCCATCAGTGACTCCTACTCTGCCCCAGGCCTGGCTAGACCGGCCATGACTCGCTACTGGAGGGAGGTTTGGTGGGATTTATGAAATGAACTAGTGGGAGGTTCTTGGCAAGCCAAAGCTATAAACGTGTGATACTTTATCTCCTGCAGGGATGTTTTAAGAAAAGGAAAGACGGGAAATGGCCACATAAAGTAGAACCTCAGCCACTGGTCAAGGAGAGTGGCCTATCTCTGGAGCTACATCAAAGGCTCATCTCTGTCTGCTCCCTGGGCCTTCTGTGGATCCTGCCCTGGGAGGTCAGCAGTTTACTTGGAGCCAAGGAGGAAAGGAAACACACGCACTGTCGGTGTTCTCTTGGGATTGTCAAAAGCAGGATAAGCTAGAACTGCTTGGGAAACTGCCACTGTCCCCTCCCTAGCTCTCTTTCCTGGATACTTGTTCACCATCCAGATAAGAAGCAAGTGCTTCAATGGGGCTGAAGCCTGATGGCGTTCATAGTAGGAGCACTGTACTAGAAGTCAGGAAATTGAACTTGTAGCCTGCAACTAAAGAACTACCGGGCCTGGAAAATATCACTTCCCTCCCCGAGTTCACTTTCTTAGAAAATTAGAGGAGCAAAGAGGATTCAATAGCATTCTTAATGACCCTCTCCATGATCTTTTAGTGACCTTGGAAAAGCTGAATTGGCTTGTTTAAATTAAATTTACTGGGATAACGTTGGTTAATAACATTGTATAAGATTCAGGTGTACAATTCTATCATACATCATCTGTATATTGCATTGTGTGCTCACCACCCAAAGTCAAGCCTCCTTCCATCACCATATATTTGCCCCCTTTACCTTCTTCATGCTCGCCCAAATCGTTTTTCCTCTGATAATCACCATTCTGTTGTCTGTGTCTACGAGTGTGCTTGGTTATTTTGTTTGTTCATCTGTTGCTTTGTTTTATATCCCACACATGAGTGAAAACATATAGCTTTTGTCCTTTTTCATATGACTTATTTCACCTAACATGATACTCTCAAGATCCATCCATATTGTCACAAATGGTAATATTTCATCCTTTTTTATGGCTGAGTAGTATACCATTGTATATATGTACCACTTCTTTATCCAATCATCCATTGAAGGATACTTGGGTTACTACCATGTCGACCATAAGACCCAGCAATCCCTCTTCTTGGTATCTACCGAAACAACGTATGTGTAAGATATATATACCCCTATGTTTATTGCAGCATTATTCACAGTAGGATTGGCTTTTACATTTCAGGGGGGAGGAATCTATTGTTCAAGAAAATTCCATTTAGAATTAGATATGAATCCCACCCCTTTTATAAGTCACCTCTGCCTGGCCACACTCTGACGACTGGGGCCATCTGGGATGCAATGGGAAACACAAACTTAATTCCTTAGGGTTGATTGAGGAAGTTTGTCTCATCCTCTTTCCCATCATCTTAGAGTCTATAAGAGACAACCTATTCTTAATTTTCTAGAGGATGTTGTAGCTTCGTCCCAGACATTTTTTTCTCCCTTTCTCTCCCATCCTTGGAGACACTTCACTGAAAATAAAGTGCCTATAGCCCAAGCTATAAGAGCCCATACAGAAACTGTGTAAATTAGAAAAACACAACCCCATGCCAGGGCAAACAACCTGGGCAGTGTTGCGCTAAGTAAATGTGCTAAGTGTCTTAGCCCTCATATCCGACGTACTTGCCAGGTGCTCCCTTATAACCTCAAACAACCTGCACAACTACAGCTGAAGTTCAAGGCTGGGCTTGCAGCAGTTGCTCAAAATCTATATATTAAAAATAGTGGTACATTACTATGGATCACAGGTCAGGTTCCCCAGGAAGCAGGCTCAGAGCTGAAGATCTGCATTTGGGGATATACTCTCAGGATCAACAACTATGGGGGAGGGAAGGAAGCTATACTGAGCAAAGGGAGAAGTTGAACCATAGTGCAATTGCAACAAAGGGCCTCAGCCATCCTGTAGGGAGCTTTGCCACTAGGATGGTCCTTCTGAATTATCTAGAATTTGGGCAAATTGGCTGGACCTTTATACACCCTGTATAGATCAGTCATAGACATGGGTTGTCCTTAGGAAGGGGTATGACCTTGGGGACAACAGGTCTAAAATACAAGGGTAAGTCTTAGACAGGGCCTCAGCTGCAAGCAATCAGCGAGCAACGATGGCAGCTTCTGGAGGAATGCAAGCTTCAGTTGTGGTGGTTCTGGATGGCACAGCACAGAATCTACCACCTCTTGCTGCGTACTTCATAGTTTAAGAAGCATGTTCTGTGCCAGATATCTTCTGTTTGCCCTTCCAGATTCACTCTCTGTCTCCACCCTGCTCTCTGCCCCGGGAGGTTGACCTGTATGGATTACTTCAGCAGGCTCTCATGCCCTCCGCTTCCCACTTGGGTTCAGCCAATAGAACACTGGAAGAAGGTCAGAGGGAGGGAGGGTGAGGTCAGGGTTCTTGTCTCCCTGGCTCCATCTCTGCAAGGTCACCTTGGGTTGGACGCCTCCTCCACTTGAAGGTCAGTGGCTCCTAGCCAAGGCCCTTTCACAGCCCATTCTCTCCTTCCAAGTTCTGGCAACGACTCCCTCCCCTTACCCTTTTACCTTAGTGCTGTTGTAGGACTCCTTCACCCCTACCCCTCCATGGTACTAATACTGGGATAGCTCTATCTGTTTGACTTCTCTGAATTCTGCCCACACCTTTGTAAAGAGTCCTTTCTTTAGTAGATCCTCCTTGAATTATCTTAATTTAAGTGTATTTCCTCAAATTACCTTAATTTGGTTTCTCCTAGGATCCTAACTGATGCTTTTTGACATACATTATCTCACCTCTTCCTCTCTACAATCCTATGAATCAGACATACTTATCCCCACTTCAGAGATAAGAAAGCAGAGACTCAGAAGAGTGACGTGACGCACCCAAGCTCTCAGGTTAGTACGATGGCCGTGTCTGTTGACTCGGATTCACTGTCTACACCACTAAAACACTAGTGCTTCCCTCAGATTATTCTCTTTTCCCACTACAGCTCAGGAAAAGAAAACAGGAGAAAGAGGAACAGCCATGGCATTCAAGACCATAGAACATTCTAAAAGTTAGCATGAGGATGAAAGGGGGTACATGAAGGAGACACAGAAGAGTGTAACTTTCATGTCAGTCCTGGGATTGATGAAGAAGGAAGGGAAACAGTCCACTTTATAATTCTTACCCTATCCAATCTTCTGGAAAACTTAAGTCTCTTTTATAAATTACTTTCCTCAGTTAGAAAATTAAGCCATTTCAGTCCGGATCTGCCCCAATCAGCTGCTTGACCCTGGTCAGGTCTCATGACCTTTGGGTCTTTGGTTTCTTCATCTGCATAAAGTAAGATGGTTAACTATATGAATGCCAAGCTCCCTTCCATTCTGTGTTTCTATGAGCTCCTTGTTCTCTTTGCTTCTCTTATCCTAGAAACAGACAATGGTCATGTGGATAAACACTCATACTGACAATTGTTAGTCTCATCCCTGGGAAAAAGAGGAAGGAGCTCAGATGGAGCTGGGCACAAAGATTCACTTGTTAGCTCTAAAGGGCCCTTCGAAAGGTCTTGTCCAGACCCTTGCTTTTAACCAGGGGAGCAGTTAAGCCTAAATGATAAAGTGAAGATACCATTTCATTTTGCTTTTCTCCCAAAGTCCCTGCGTATGGCTATTCCTAGACTCTCACTCCCATCTGGGGTAGTGTCTCTATTTTCCTGATCAAAAGCAGATTGATTCTCCCTGTACAGAATATCTTTTGTCCCATTTTGCCTACATTACCCTACATTATTGACAAATCTTCCAGCTTGGGCAACAGGTCAGAATGTCAAGTTCCACTGTGAGGTTAATACCACTGCGGAGATATTTCACTTACTGCAGCACCAGCCACAGACAGAGAGAAGACCATGCTTGTTCCTCCCTTTTCATGTTCCTATTCCTAGATTGGGGGTAGGAATTAGGAACCCTGGGTTCTGGTGCTAGTCTAACCACTAACAAAAAGCAAGTCACTTCCTTTCTCTAGACATCATTTCATTATCCATCAAAATAGATCAATGGACAGCATTATCCTTTCTAGTTCTAACTTTCCATGAACCTGTAAGGATGAATAGAATTTTGGTAGATTGCTTTGGACACATAGCATCTTAACTTGGATTCCCCCAGAAAACAAGATCTGAGGAGAGATTACGTGTTTACAATTTACTGGGAGATGTAATACCAAGGCAACAAGAGTGAGAGAAAAGGGACATGAGACAAGGAAGACACAAAGGTGGTGAGTTGTTCTTAGTGTACTCAGGCTGTTATAACAAAAGAGCACAGGCTGGACAGCTTATAAACAACAGAAATTTATTTCTTGCACTTCTGGAAGCAGGAAGGCCAAGATCAAGGTACCAGCATGGTGGCCTTCTCAAGAGGGCAGTCTTCCTGACTCATGGCCAGTGCCTTCTTATTGTGTTCTCACATGATGCAAGAGGCTAGGAATTTCTCTAGAGCCTTTTTATAAGACACTAATCAGATACATAAGTTCCCCACCCTCATGATTTAAGCACCTCCCAAAGGCCCCGCCTCTTAATGCCATCATCTTTAGGGGGTAGGATTTCAACATACAAATTTGGAGGGGGAGTTTTTAGACCATAGCAATTATCAACCTAGCCACAGCTTTACATTCTTCAGAGAAGCCCACAGGGTCACTCAATCACATTGGACATCTCTGCACATATTGTATAGAAAAAAATAGAGCCTTAGAGAGAAAGAAAAAGCAGGGATTTATCTACAGACATCCTCTTCTTTCCTGCCTCCCATTGGCCAAAGTTTTCCCATTGAGGAGTTATTTCTTCTACTTTTCTAAGTTGCATCATCTGCACCCTTCAAAAGTCCCTGGGGCAGCCGGACCTTGCAACCCGCAGTGTGGAGCTGCACCTAACCTGGGAGTGGTGAGGAGCCAGGGTGTTCAGCAATTGGTTTATCTTCCTCCTACCATGGAACTGTGCAGGATAACCTGGAGCCTGTCACTCTGGCAGAGGCAGGTAGCTAAGTGTTTAGAAAATCACAAAGCTAAGAAGGCACAGAGCCATATTTGGTACAGATGGGTAGAAATGGACAGAATGGAAAGGTGTACTAAAAGAGAGCTCAGGTACTTTTATTCAACAAATGATTTCCAAGAACTTTGAATACAGAGATGGAAAAACTTTGCCTGCCTTCAAGCAATATACACTCTAATGGAGAGACAGAAACAGGCGATTATAGTCAAAAGTAGATCACTGAAAGTGATTACATTTATCTTCCTCATGTTACTTATAGGGAAATGAAGCCTAGACTTGACCAAGTTTATACAGGATGTCTGTGGCAGAACAGGCCTAAAAACCCAGCCTGTTACTTTCCAAATCAATGCTTCATTTACGGGCCCTCTCTCAAAGGCGTGGAAGTAGTTTAGAGCAGGCTCTGTTCTGAAACAAGATTAGATTTAAAAGGTCCAGTGGCCTCGCTGAGCCACCTCACTGGACTCTACACAAATTCGCCTACAGATCGGAATGACATATCAGAAACTGGATGGGGGTGGAGGTGGAGGGAGGAGGGAATGTCAGGGAACTCTTTGTGAAGACAACCTATTTGCTAAAAGGAGCCAAGAGGGATCAGTTTAATTGAAGTTAAAGATATTTTAAGGAAGGTAAGAGCTTAGCTGGGGTTTCAGCCAAGGGGTTGCATTCTGCCTTTGAAAATGAGAAGAGTTGAACAGGATCTGTATGGATGAGTTGATAAAAAGTCCTTTGAAGTGGACAGGGATTTTTTTATAGCCTCAGAATAACTTAGCCCCGGGTGAGGGAAGAGAGCTGTTCTCATTTATGAGCATGGAAGGTGGTGAGCTGTCCTCCTCCAATTGGATTTCTTCTGGCTTGGCCATGAAGAGAGAGAGATTGGCCTGGTGTCCTTGTCTCACTGAGAAAAGATAAATCTGGCAGTCCTTCACACAACAAAGCTCAGATAAATGGCCCAAGGAAAGGCTCAAGAATGCTGGTTAACAGAGATTAGGAAGAAAGGCACAGAGCATAGAATCACAGCCCCCACAAACCACCCCCAACTCACTCACCCTAGATGGATCATGGGTTAATCCTTTAAAAAGAATTAAGAAATCAACAGCAACACAAAAAAAAAATAATAGCAATAAAAATGATGGATTGTTTACTATGTGTCAGATGCTGTACATGCAATACCTCCTTCGTCCTCTTAACCATCTAAGAGGTAGGCATTCTTTTTATTTCCATGCCCTATTTGAGAAAAATTGAGGCTCATTTATGTATGAACAAGTTTAAACAACTTGTTCAAGCTTAGTACCTCACAGATAAGATAAAATTGTTGGATAAATGTTAAGATAGCATGAGGTTACTATTGGTTACAAACCTCGTGGAGTAAAACTCCCCTCCTGTATTATCAGCGCTCAGTTTTCTTGGCTGAACAACTGACCAAATTGGTCTAATCTTCCACTCTCCCAATAGTTCAGAATTTTGGACACAGAAACACTTTGCCAAAGACTTAAGAGTCAGCTTTCCTCAGACTCCTATGTCCTGTATTGTCCTACATTTGAAATCAAAGAGGAAACTTGGAGAGAAGAAACCACAATGATAAATACGCCCCAAGAAAGGGCTGCCTCGGTTGTAGTCTAACTGAAAAGTTGTTGACTATCACTCTTCATTCCCATCGAAGATGGAAATAGGAATTGCAGACCCAAATTACAGTCAAATTTAACTTAACCTTACATTGGAGTACTTGATCCAGATCATAAGCTTTCTAACTCCCAAACCTGGCCCATGTTCCTATAAAGACAGTAAAATGTTGATATCTGAAGCTATTGAATGGGAAAAGCAAATAAGTCAGGAGGCTTTAGGTTTAATCTCAGTTTCACCAATACCCATCTAGAGACCTTTTCAAGGTACTCTACCTTCCCTCTGCTCCTCTAGTTTGCCGTCTGTAAATGAGGAAATTAGACACAGCTGATCTTTATGGCGTCTTCTATAACTCTCGCTCTGAGCCCTGGATGACGATCCTTGCCTTATGTACTGCAGAGGCTGCAGTGAGAATCCAACTTGGTGAAAGAAGGGGGGTTGGAAATAAGCTCTTAAAAGGAAAGTAAGGTTTTGTTTCATACAAGCCCAAAGGACAGCGTGTCTTCAGTCAGCCACATATCCTTTTTACCATCCTTGAGACATCATAAAGACACACGAAACACTCTGTGAAACATCTGGAGAAGAAAACCTCTTCCATCCTCTTTTAATATGGAGCCTTGATTCTTGAGGCCTGTAAAGATTTCCTTCTGTCTGCTAGATGGGCAAGAGTTCCAAGTACACCAGACCCCCAAGCTTCTACCTGCCCATGGGGCCTCGCCCTCTGATCCCTCTCACTCAGAGTTTTCCCCCCAAGCAAAGGACATTTGAAAGAAAAGCCCTGATGATGGACTTTCAGGACACATTGGAGCTGAAAGAGACTGGAGATCCTTTTTTAAGTTCTAGGCATAGGGCCTGTGCTAATTGGCCTGGCTCTGGCTATGAAATAAATTGCTATCATCATTATTTTATTCTCTGAAAGAGACAACCTCAGGTTAGTATTTCAAAGAAGTATGAGTCACTGGAGAGGTTTAGAAGTACCTGCTAATTATTTCTTTAAAGAAAAACCCTAACTCTGGGAGAAAAGAGTTAGAAGAGGCATCAACTGCCCATTAAGATGAAAGGGCTGAGTTACCTGGGCTGCTCCAGGAGGCCCAGCAATAACAAGAGTGCCCCTTGTATTTGCAGAGTGGATTTCTCTGCAGAGGCCTTTCCACAGACATTATCTCACTGACCCTGAATTCCTGGGAGAGGAGCAGCCCCACTGCAGGCCTCATTTATTTCTGCCTTGCAGGGATGCGAGGAGGGTGAGGGAAGGCAGGTCCGTGGTAAGAAGGGATGGGGGGTCTCTCAGGTGTTTGTAGACTCGGCATATAGACCGCTGCTTAGGATCCTCAGCAGGGAGCTAGTTGGCCATCTTCTCCAGTGGTTTCTACACGTTTGGATTTTATTCTAAAATACAATTCTATAAGGAATCCCAAGAGCTAAAACACAAGAGCAATCCTATGGTACGTTCAGATTCTTAACATTTACCCAGTGTCAAGTTCCTCAGTGAGAACAATGAGGTGCATTTGATGAAAACAAAAATTTGCAACCAGTGATTTAGAGCTCAGTGACCACAAACCTGAGGCATATTACGGTGGACACTCTATTATTATTATTACTGCTGTAACTGCCACGTTCCCTGTAAGTCAATGCTTTCGAGGACCTTGCGTGGGGAAAATGAGATTCACCAGTTCAAGAAATTAGGTTAGTTAGGTTATGGTCTAGGTCAACTAAAACACTTCCAGACTTTGTGTCCAAGAGGCTTAGGACAGGAAGGCTGATATCCATGGAAGAGGACCCTGCCTAATTACTGAGAGGAAGGAACAGTATTCTTCATCACTGGGAGCATGAATGAGTGACAAGTTCCAGGAGAGCATGAACCTGTGCCTTTACCTAAAGGCTGTATTCCGAGTGAGCCTCTGCTGGAGCTCTCATGTGGTTGGCCTGTGACTAACGCATTGAATGCTGAGACTCTGGGAGCTGGGACAGGTCCATTGGCCAAACTTGGCACCTGGAAAATTAAGTTTTAATTGGCCATGCAGACCTGTTCAGTGAGCATCTTTAGAATAAGTCCTGAAAGACTGCTGCCCAGAGGCCTTTTCATTACTTCCTGGCATAACATAAAAGAAAATGTAACCTAAAAAAAGAAAAAAAAGGGAGACAAACAAAAAAAAATGGAGTTTTACCCACTCTGCAGGCTGGGCTTATGGATTTTGTTCGATGTATGTGAATTTTATTACAAGAATAAATTTATTACAATAACGAAGACAAGTCCCATTTACTATGGTCTGAATGTGTGTCCTTCAAAATTCACACGTTGAAAGCCTAATGACGGTATTGGTGGGGGGGGGGCCTTTGGGAAATGCTTTGGTCATGAGGGTAGAGTCCCCATGAATGTGATTAGCATCCTTATGAAAGAGACCCAGGCAGATCCCTCAGCCCTTCCGCCACGTGAGGATAGAGAAGTCTGTGACCCAGAAGAGGGCCTTCGCCCAATCATGCCGGTTTGCTAATCTCAGACTTCCAGCCTCTAGAACTATGTGAAATCCATTTCTGTTGCTCAGAAGCAACCCAGTCTGTGGTATTTTGTTATAGCAGCCCAAACTATCATAGACATCAAGTGTTTTAGAGCTATTCACCCCATTGCCCCAGTGTTGGCTGTCTCTGGCCCCCCACCTCCCCAAGTTCACTCCCTTTTCCTTTCGGCTCAGCCTTCCTCCCACCAGATGTCCGTTCATTCTCTGCCTGGCCTTGCTTTCCCCCAAACATTTTGCTTCCTGACAAATGACACCACTGGACAGAGAAATGGTCTATCAATGGTGGCCGTCAGCATCAGTGCTGCATAGCATCAAGGTGAGGAGGTTATTTTCAAGGGCCGCTTATCCTCTAAAGGCTACCCATCCTCATAGGGGCATGCTATGACAGCTGGCTCCTCAGCTGATTGGTAAGGCTGGTTCAGACACTTCAGCCACTTATATTTTTATGATCCCAGTCTCCTCCACAAAACCATGAGTTCTCCAGGAGTGGGGGCTATACTTTCTGCTGGATCGCCTACTCCAGGAGCCTAGATGGGTAATGCTCACTGACCCACACAGGCAACAATCAGGGATAAGTGACCATAACCCAAGTGAGGAACACCTTTTCTCACAGTCTTTCTTTTTTCCAGAAGCTTCCATGTCTAATGACCACAAGGGTTACTAGCAAATCCATGAAAGGTCTCAGATCTCTAGATGGGAACCACTGGTTTCAATTTTCTGCAAAAGGACCAAAGTGCCAAAATTCTATCCCACCTATGGTTCTCTTACACTTACTTCCTATTATTTCATCCTTGTCTGGTTATGCCCCTGAGGAAAAAAATCATCATGCACCATGTCAGGGTCAAAACGCCTGAGTTCTAAGTCTTCAGTCAACTGCCAATCAAATGGACGTGTGGCTTGAGCAGGTCTTTGCACCAGCCATTTCCTCACCTGTAAACTGAGGACACTGGACTCGCGCTACCCAAACATCATCTACCTTCTCTGTGATCTGTGAGTCCCTCTCCCATGTGCAATGAGGACTAACCAACATCAGTATTAGCACAGCCGTCCCCAGGTCCTGGGAGATGGGAGAGAAGAAGCCAAAGGAAACAAGCAGGATGTTCAACTGAGATTCCAACAGGAAGACACTGTCAGTTCTCCCAGGCTGAGGATGAAAAGCATTCCAGAGAGCTGAGGCAGTGCTGGAACAGAGTCCATGCACCCTGAGTGCTCTGAGCAGTGGGGAAGAAGCATGGAAAAGACAGAGAGCCCCCTATTTGGGTCTGGCTACAAAGCCTTGCCCAGTAGGAGATGGGAGGATAAAGTGCTTCCCCCTCAGGGAAACTGAGCAAGAGAGCCAGCCATTCAGACTTCCTCCTGGCAGGAGAGAGAATGAATGCAGGACGGGGTGGGGAAACAAATCGACTTCTGGAATGAGTCTTAAGATGCCCAGAAGCTGATACTGCCACCACACTGACTTCTAAGTCTAGCAAAGCCTGAGAGTGATCAAGGTCCAGGTAACAATGATAAACAACTCTCTCAACTCTCTCTCTCTCTCTCTCTCTCTCTCTCTCTCTCTCTCTCTCTCTCTCTCTCTCTCTTTCACCACTACCACCACTAACTCTACAAATCCTTAAACTTTCTCCTGCCTGCAAATTCAGCTATGGAATCTTGAAGTAGAAAGCAAGAAAACAGATCTGGCATCCAAGCTGAGTTTCTCATGAGTAAATAGGCTCCACATGGTAAGAGAAAGGTCAAGGAGAAAGTGACTTTTATGAGAAAAAAAAATGGGGATAGGTATGGAGAGCCTTTCATCTTATCAGAGGGGACCGCCATCTCAAGATGTGGTATGCTGGGTCTGAACTGGAGCTCTGTGTCTGGCCCTGAGGGTGTGAAACTCCCACGTCATGGCCATGAACCCACAGCTCTGCAAATGAAGCAAAGAGTCCTGGTCCTGGTCCTGCCAGATGGCCATCCCATGGGGGCACCTTGAGTCTCTGCCCTTTGAGTCTGAATCTCAGCATTTTCATCTGTAAAATGGATATAAGAATTCTTTGGCCCAGCTCACCTTAGTGGAGCTAGGATTCAGGAAATAATAGATGATAGAATTGAGGGGGTATTGTGTATCTGGGAAGCCAGGAATTATCTCTGAACCAGGGTCAGAGGCGTGGGAAGTCTCAGCATGGAGATGAAAACTCAAGCCATAGAAGTGGACAAGAAGCAAGAAGAGTAACTGTGGGAACACTAATGGTTCGGTTGTGGGTAGAAGAAGAGGAGCCAGAAACAAAGACCAAGTAGGAAGAACTGAAAAGTAGCAGAGCCATCAAAAGCTGAACAAAGTTAATCTGAGAAAATAATCATTTGTGTCAATTAGCTTTCTTAAGATGTTAGGTTTCATTCTTTTTACTTCCCCTCTATCCTGAGAAGCACAGTGAGGGTCAGGCAGAGCCGAGAAAATGACCATTAGAGGAGAGAATACGTGTAATCTGGAAACATTCATTACATTTGTTGTAAGCCTGCGAGAACTGTACAGCTAGTCTGTTACTGCCTGATAATTTGCTGTGTAATGCTGGACATCTTACACAACTTCTCTGTGCTGGCTGTTAGTCAGTATTTATCCAAGTCCTTAATGGCTTTGGTTCAGAGCGTGCGGGCTGTGGATCCAGTTACTCCTGGGTGACTGACTCCAAAGGGAAATGTGAGCCTGAAATGGTGGTGGCACACACCACCGTCACATAGAGTCAGAAGCCCCTCTCCTCAAAGCCTGGCCTGCCTTAGAATAGAATAAGCATCTCAAAGTGCTTTTCAAAAGAACCACACCTGCCACTTGAAAATCTTTTTGTCCAACAACACCCAAAACAAATTCCTTTCAACAGCAAATATTTGTGAAAAATCTATCTGTGCAAGCTACTGGGTTGGACTGTGGGGGAGGTAGAAGGAAGACAGACACTGACAGATGACTAAAGCACTGAACTTCCACCTAGTAATAAAGATGGAGTTTTACACAGTGACCATTAGCCAAACTGTGTTAAGTATCATCACACAAATACAAACAAAATGCAATAGAAACCCAGTTAGAAGACATTCATTCTACACTAATAAGGATTGTAATATCCAGAAAAGAGAAAAACGTACTCGTATTCTAAATTAAATGACCATCGTGAGCAAAGCTTTGGCAATAGGAAGTTGGCATTCTGTTCAAGGAAGAAGTTGATGGTTCAGGACTTCCGTCTGTAATCAATGTCCTCAAGAAATGTTTTTGAGCAAGGATGTGGTAGAAGTGGTTCTGTTCTTTAGACATTCTGGCCCGGGTAAGGAAAAAGGATGGAAGGGTGGAGGGACTGAGGGAGGAGACCTCTTGGAAAACTATATCAAGAGAAATCACCCGTATCCTACACAGTAAAGAACTGTTGACTTTTTCTGTCTAACTCATTTCACTTAGCACGATATTCTCAAGATTCATTCATGTTGTCGTAAATGGCAGTATTTCTTCTTTTCTTATCGCTGAGTAGTATTCTACTGTATGTATGTACCACATACTCTTTATCCAATCATCTCTCGTATGTGAGATATAAAACTGAAAGAAACAAACAAACAAAAACTCATAGACACAGACAACAGTATGGTAGTTACTTGAGGGAAAAGGGTATGTGGGGGAAGTAGAAAAGGGTAAAGGGGATCAAATATATGGTGATGGAAGGAGAACTGACTTTGAGTGGTAAACACATAATGCAATACACAGATGACGTATTATAGAATTCTACCCTTAAAGTCTATATAATTTTATTAACTAATGTCACCCCAATACATTTAATAAAATTTTTATAAAAAGTAAGAAAAAATAAAGGAGCAGCAGCATTGAGATTGAAAAGATCATATTGTTTCCAGAATGTGCCAGTAAAGAACACAGAAGACACAGGACTGAGAGAGTAAAATGGAGATAAAATTATTTTTAGACAGGTTGAATCTGTCATAGTTAGATATGAGGGTCTGGAGCCTAGGACAAAAGACTCACCAAGAGAAGAGTTAGGAATCTGTATTGGAGATAGCACAATGCAGCTTATACAGAGGTTAGATTCTGAAGACAGCACTTAAGGTCAATGTAGAGCAGAGGCAAAATGACCCTTGCAAATCCCTTAGGGAGACACCACATTTGAACCTGAGATGAAGTTATGCCATTAGTCTCTGCCAGTGCTTCTTTCACAGGTTGAAGGGTCATCTGGGCAACAAAAATGTAGTAGACTTGTGTTTTGGGCTCTGCGAAATGAGATACACTAGAACCTTATTTCCTATTACCTGTCCGTTGAGTAGAATGTTGGCCATAACCACCTGCATGAACTAAATTATGTTTCCTGTGTTCAATATAAAGTTGATGCTGTGTAGAGTTGGACAACATGGACCTATCTGTCCAGTGTACTGACGTCAAGCACTGTGTGTGAAACGCCCATGGAGAGAGAAGAGATCAAGAAGTGCCGGGTCAAGAAAGAATTAAGAGAGCTGGAGACAGCACCCCGGGAGTGCCAGTCACTGACTGACAGAATTTGGTCAAAAAGGAGGAGCCAAAGAAGAATCAAAGTGAGAAAGCTGGCGTATATTAAGAGTTACATAAGTCAAGGAATGACGAGGAGGAGGGGAACTTCAAGGCAGAGAGGGCCTAGGACAAGGCCAAGTTCCATAAAGAGAAAGAGGAGGCCTCAAAGGCCTCCCATGACGTTGAGACTGGAGTGTTACCAAATATGTTAAAACACGAAGCCTCCATGAATGATGAAAATGGAAGCCAAGTTATAAGGGTAAGGACTTGGGGTACAAAAAAATGGAGGCTTTGAGGTACCCTATTCCAAAAATTTGGCCATGGAGGGAAGGAGAAAAATGGAGGACTATCCTGAGGCAGAAGTAAGAATAAGGAAATACTTTTAAGAGCATGGGCTTGTTTGTCAAGTAAGAAAAGGCCCCAGTTATTCAGTGATAGTAATACCGTAATAGCTAATACTTACTAAGCACTTACTGTGTACACTAACATAGTTAAGCTTAGTTAACCCCTTGAGATACATGTTACTATCATCCATGAGAAGAAACTGAGAGGATGATAGGAGAGGGGTCACATAAATATCCCCAAATCCCACAGCTGTGAAGTGGCAGAGATATATTTGGAAATAATTGATCTGGCTACAGAGCCCCACTCACTCTCCTGTGTAGAAAAAGATTTCAGATGTCACATCTCAGAGAAGAGGCAAAGCATTGGTCTTGGTTCAGAGCCTTCCTCCATCCTGTCCCAGTCATTGCCAGGGCTTCATTGCTTTCACTCATCCCTAGGATCTCACACATTGCATGAATGTAGAATTATAGTGATGTCCCATGTTAATGCCTCCTGGATCAGTATCCCCCAGTCCTGCTGCTCAGACACAATTTCGAGTCTTCCAGGACGCCCAAGCTACTATGTCCTGACTTCTCCCTACCACACTGGATACTAGGAACTGCATGGAGAGTCAACTCCCAGGTACCTTCTCTTGGGCCAACAAGTAAAAGGAGAGAGCTGATAAAAACTCCCCTCGTGTACACCAGAAAGTGAGCTGAGGGGCAGAGCAAGCAAGGGGGACAGTCAGGGGTACCTACCTGAAGAACTTCCCTGGCCGACAGCGTCGTGTGAATTTGCCAACCAGAACTGAGAAATGGAGGTGGCATTGGATAAAGAACCTGTGCCAAAGACTGTGGGTGAAGTTATAGCCCTATAGCTACTGGCATTGCGAACCAATCACCACATATTTTATTGAGCAAGTCTATAGGTCTCGCAGGGGGCTAGACAGCTGGACCATTCCATTCTGTTGGAGAGACAGTGCTAAGACACATGAACTAGAAAACATTAGTGTCATAGAAGGGCTACACTTCAGCGGAGAGGGACACATTGAAGACTGACATGGTCATGGTTAAGGTCCAGGTTGGACATGGGCTCGGAAACAAGTTGTTCTGGGGGAAAGCTGAGGTGTCAGGCACTCGGGGGGCCTAAGAAGGGTGGTGCAGGGACATCCAATTCAGTTGATAAGAAGACAGCTTCACCAGAGTGGCATACGAATGAATTCTGCGGAGACGTAGCTAATAAGGTGGAATTAAGAAGGAGATGAAGTTAGGGGCATAGCTTTAGAATGAGAGCTGATTCCAAAGATTGTGGAAGGGGAGGAGTGTGAGGGTGTTTTGTGCCACAAGCAGTGAAAAGGGAGACTATTCACAGCAATTACTGCATAGGACAGGGAAAGATCAGGAGCAAACTCAGAGCACATCAGAGAAAGTCAAATGATACAGTCTAATGCTAACTAATAATCCATGAACCTCATAAAATAGTTGCATAGTCATTTTCTTATTTGATTTCCGCATCTGTCTTTTTAACTCCAGTTTTTCAAAGAAAGTGAAAATCAAAGAGGATGCATGACTTTCCCAAGATCCTTGAGCCAGGGAGTGGCTAACCCGTCTCTGACCGACCCCAAGTTCTCTCCCAAGTTCTCTCCCAAGTGTCCTATAGTGTTAGGTGGGTTAGTGTAAAAGTAATTGCGGTTTAAAAGGTTGAAAATAACTGCAATTACTTTTGCACCAGTCTAATAGCTATCTATCATGAACTTTGACAGGGGAGGACACACAATTTTGTCCCCATTCGCCATCACACTCTACATCTGCGAAGTGTCAGTTGTTTATAGTCTTTTCTTTACCTCAAACACACAAAGTAGCGTGTAAAGGAAGAATAATTCATCATTCATACAGGCAAAAAATGAAGTCCCTTTAACTCATAGTTGGATTGCACAGGTGAGAGTGATTGGGAGAGGACCTGTAGTTACTCAGAGAGTTGCAGATGCTTTTCCTTATAGACATAAGCTCTCACTCAGGGGAATGGATTGGCACACAGTTTCAAGTTTTCTCAGCACCTGGTGACTGCACCCTCCCCTGGGTGACTCAAATATGAGATAGGGTCTAGCGAGAGCATCTAGTTACACAGGCCAGTTAAGGCTCTGGAACCCAAAGCCCCGCTCACTGCCAGGCTACTGCCCTCCGAGGTGTCAGAGAAGACAGCCACAGGCAAGGGGCTGAGGACCCATCCATCTTGGAAACTCCTCCAGCAGTCCTTGGTCCACGGCAAGCCTGGTTTACAGACTGGGAAATGTAGTAAAGAGTTTAATGGAGGTTTTATTATGGGCTGGGAGGTGACACTTGGTTATCCAATTGGCAACCTGCTCTGAGAAACAAGCAGCTTTCTTTCATGTGGCAACTCTGACATGCTTAGAACATGCCGCAGGTGGGGGAGGTAGAGCTCTGAATTTTTTGCAACTCAGCACAGCCTTTGAGGGAGATGCCCAGGCAGCTCAGAGCTTGGAGCTGCCAAGCCAGGCCTGCAGGAGGGCTGGGCTGGTCATTTGGAGCAAGGCTTGGTTGAGGTACTCGCCAGTCCCTGGAGAAGGCCATACCGCTCCTCATCTTCCAGAGGGGACAACTGGCAGGTCCCAGGTGACCCCTGCATCTGCCATGATGCTGGAAATGCAGCTGGAGATCCCAGATCTCAGGATCTTCCAGCGGCATATTTTCTTTATTTAGAAAAAAAATAAAGCCCATTAGTATAGCAGCTGCCAGTCACCTGGGAAACTTGTTAAAAATACAGCTTCTTGGTTCATACTACAAAGACCTTGATTTTGATAATTATCCAGGTTTGGAAATGAATTCATTGGGATATATAGAGAAAAGTAAAACAATCTTTTTTATAGCATAAAATTTAACATTTTAACCATTTTTCAGTATACAGTTCAGAGGTATTAAGTATATTCATGTTGAAACAATATTTTTAATAAAGAACTGTTAGCTATTTAGCATTGGGTGGAATAATTTCACCCAAATGGTAAAAAAAAAAAATAAAAAATAAAAAAATAATCTGTTGATATTAAAGTACAGATGAAAGGACAATACATAAGCTCTGTACTGTACTCTAGTTGGTGAAGTTGTTTCTCCTGGTGGTACGAGTTAGAAGTTCTGAAACTGCTGTATATGTGTTCCGGTGCCGAACAAATAAATGGATATCATTTAGTGGAAGTCAGGTTTCTCACTGTTGGAGTGGGAGCTTACAGATAAGGAAGAGGGTGAGGCTAGAGGGAATCAGGCGGTCCTGGATTAGTCAGATATATCCGTATGAACTTATGTTTAGCTTAATATAGATACGAACAAATGTATATGAAAATAATTATAGATATGCACGTAGACATGGGTTAGTAGACACATTAAGATCTCCTTGCTCTAATGGTGAAGGGGGCCTGGAAGCAAAGACACTCTAGCAGCAACAGGCACAGCCAGTACCCTGATCTTCGTTCTGATACCGTTCTATGACAAAAGAAACCAGGGCTCTTTGGAGAAATGATTCTAGCGCTGGGGCCGGGAAAACACAAGATGAACCTGGAACATCTTGTAGGGCCAGAAAGGAAGGGAGTATTCAAAAAAACAAAGCAATAGAGGCATGTCAAAAAGGTATGAGTCAACTGAAAGAACTTCCAATGGACCAAGCTGGAACAATTTGAGCAAAAAATAAATAACGTAGTATTGAACTATATAACCCAAAGTATAAAATAAATGCTCATGAATCCAGACTGACACGAATCAATAACTGTTAAATAAATAAATAAATAAATGGGAGAGAGTAGATAAATTTACCAGGCAGAAAAATGGCAAATAATTTATGTAGATACTACCCTGTTGAGGAGTGGAGTATCACCCCTACCCCTTAAGTGTGGGGTACGCTTAGTGACTTGCTTACAAAGGTTACAGCATAGAAAGGGGGGAAATTGGAAAACAACTTGCCAGTGGAAAAAGCTGGCAGACACTATCTGATCAGGGGATCAAGGACGACATGTTCAGTGATAAGTCACTGCCCTCTTGATACAAAGTGTTGAGAATGACTCTTCACCTCTATGGTCTTTCTCTCAAAAATTCATGACAAAAATACAAACCAAACTCAAATGGAGGGACATTCTATGAAATATATCACCAGTATGACTCAACACTGTCAAGGTCGTCAAAAACAAGGAAAGTATGAGAGATTGTCACAGCCAAGAAATGCCTAAGGAGACGTAATGACTAAATGTTACATTGCTGTTCTGAATGGGATCCTGGAACAGAAAAATGACATTATGAAAAATAAAAACACTAACAAAATATGAATAAAGTGTGGAGTTCAGTTAATAATAATGTATCAATATTATTCATTAGTTGTGACAAATGTACCACAGTATTAATGTAAGTTGTCAACAATAGGGAAAATGGTGGAATGTATGGAAACTCTCTGTAGTAGCTTTGCTACTTTTCTGAACATCTACAACGACACCTGAAATAAAAAGTTTATTTAAAAATATATATAATGTCTATTGCATGTCAACTGTAATTGAAAAATAAAAATGAAAAAATTTTAAATACATATCACGCACACACACATACATCAATTTTATTTCTCTTTGGCATCTCATATAAGCCAGAGACCATGACTGGTTTCAAAAAGGACACTCCAGTAGGAAAAACAAGATACCCCCAAAGAGTAGCATACAAGGCAAAGGAAAATTTAAAAAGTTTATATACAGGAGTGATACAAAGTTGGTGCTCTGCTAGTTCAAGCGGAGCATCCCGTTAAAAAGGGACACGTGTGACGTTGACGTCCTCTGTTGAGCCCCCATACTCCAACTTCTACAGTCAGTCAGAAAGTTTCTTCTTCGTCTCTGTCTCCGAGTCCCTTTCAGAATGAGTAAGATGTTGTCTGTAGGGCATGTGGTGGTATCAGTTGTCCCTAACCCCAGATTCTAGATCAGCACAGGCACTTCCTTGCAGGACGATGGACCAGTGAGGGTGTTCTGAAGAGTCCCAGCTTCTTACACTTGTCACAGGCACGTGTAAGTGCATGGGGTCGTCTTCTGAGTCTGAGGCTCTTTCCTGGTCAACAGATGAGGGTCCAGGGACCATGATGCCACGTTTAAAGATCTGAGTCCCTGGATGAGCAACTTAGTTTCCTTCCAGTCTTGTAACATCTAGTTTATTTCTTTGGAAGGCAAGCTCTTCAAGGATGCAGACTATCCCTTCCGTATCCCGCATATAACACTTTGAAATGTGATAAAAGAAGTTTGTCTCTCTTTATCCCATTAGCTATGAACAATGTCTACTGCATAGCAGATGCTAAATCAATATGAGTAAAGTAGTTATTTCTTTGAGAGAAACTCCCCGTTGCACTATTTGATTATTCGTTTTTATTTCACAAATACTTCCACGGTGCTTACCACTATTCTATGTGCTGTACCTACATTAATTCATTTAATCCTCATGATAATCCTGTGAGACAAGTATTATTATCTCCACTTTACAGATGAGGAAACTGAAGCACAGAAAGGAACTTGCTGGAAGTCACTGTCTAAGAGGCAATGCTGGGATTTTACCCAGGAGATTTAGGTTTAGAGTGTATGCCCCTAACCCTCTGCTACACTGGCCTTGTATGAGTCCACCCTCCTCCTAGGACAGGGGTGGGCATTGGCTCGGATGGGGTCAATCATGGGACACATCTCTCTGGCCAAAGTGACGATTCCAGATGTGAGTACATGACTCAACCAGGTCATATAGAATCCCCCACTAGGGTTTTGTATTTGAAGCTGGAGGAGAAGGCCTTTACCTTCAGAGGAATGGAACAGGAAGGATGTGAATCCTGGAAGAACTGAAGGAGGAGAAATCTATTTCTTGGGGGCAAGAATAAAGCCCAACCCAAGGAAAGAGGTGGTGTTAGGAGGTGAGCAGAAATGAAGGGAGAGATGGCACCTTGCTTGAAACCCTGGATCTAGGTGTGACTGAAACCCCTCCCGTCCATGGAGGGGACGGGGTTTCTGCTCCACCACCCAACATGTTCTCCACTTTTAAAAACGTAAGCTAATAGAGTTGGGTTTATAATACTTTCAAACAAAACCACCATTCTTTTGTTAGGAAATGGATAATACAATGGGCCAGCAGAGTCCATCAGAAATGGAAACAAGCTCCAAGTGGCTGAGTGCAGGGTCTCACTCAGTGCAGTGTGGAGGGTCTAAGAGGAGGGCTGGGAGGGACGCAGCGGCCAGGACACGCAGAGTGTGGAAGGCCATGTTAGAAACTTAGATTTTACCCTGAGGGCAATGGCAGGGGTGGAGGTCAGGGAGAGGTTTAGGCATGGAAAGTTTTTAAGTGGGGCAACATGTTCAAATCTGTGGTTTCAACAATTCTGTCAGCATTGGGGACAATGTAAGGTCTCAGTAGTCCAGTAAAAGAAAAAAAAGAAGAAATAGTGGCCTGGACTAAGGTTAGTGCAGCCTCTCTGGAAGGCACTGTGGAGATTCCTCAAAAAATTACGAATAGAATTACCATATGACCCAGCAATCCCTCTCCTGGGGATCTACCTAAAAAATCTGAAAACATTTATCCATAAAGACATGTGTGCTCCAACATTCATTGCAGCTTTATTTACGGTGGCCAAGACATGGAAACACTCAAAATGTCCTTCGATAGATGAATGGATATAGAAGTTGTGGTATATATACACCATGGAGTACTATTTAGTGGTAAGAAAAGATGAAATAGGACCATTTGTGACAATATGGATGGATCTTGAGAGTATAATGCTAAGCAAAATAAGTCAGACAGAAAAAGCAGAGAACCATATGATTTCACTGATAAGTGGTATATAAACCGAAAACAACAAAAGAACAAGACAAACAACTAAAAGAACAAAAACTCATAGACATAGACAATAGCTTAGGGGTTACCAGAGGGTAAGGGGGGAGGGGAGAGCAGGGCTCTAGAAGAGGGTAAACGGGGTCTAATATATGGTGATGGAAAGAGAACTGACTCTGGGTGGTGAACACACAATGTGAGGTATAGATAATGTATTACAGAGTTGTACACCTGAAATCCATGTAACTTGACTAACAGTTGTCGCCCCAATAAACTTTAATTTAAAGAAGAAAAAAAATACCTAGGTGGTTCAGTTGAGGTCAGAGCACACTGGAGTACCAAAGCCAGAGGAGAAATTAGGGATTTCTAGGGATCTAGAGACCAGTTCCCTAATCCTACGGATAAACATATTGGAGCTCCTGGAAGGGTATCTTTCTAATGTCACTAGCTAGTTGGTGACAGAATGAAGACTAGGATCTGGGTTTTTGAAACCCAATACAGTTTTCAGTTCACCAAACCATATTTCTCCCTCTCTTTCTGCATCACACCAGGACTCCTCAGGAAGGAATTGGTTCCCTTCTGTTGTCATTTCAGTTCATGGATAGACATTTATGAAGCAGAAAAGAACCCTGTCATATCTTGGAACATAGCAGATTATGACCTACATATGTGGCACAGGGCAGGCCAGAGAGGCGAGGCCTGGAAACTAGACCCCTACATAGATAGGGAGACAGCCAGCCAGAAGTGTATAAATATGTCCAATCTGGCAGGAGGAATTTAATATGCCCAGGACACAGCTCCAAAAGAGATGGCGGTTCGGGGTAGCATGAGCGGTAAGGACTGAGGGCCAGTCTGGGGCTGGGTAATGGGGAGCAGGAATTCAGGAGCAGGGGAGAATAGCTCCTCTAAATCGCAGGCAGGCTGGCGGGGACCGAGGTGGTCTCAACATCCCTGCAGGCTGGGATTAGAATCAGGACTCTAGCCTGGCAAAGAAAAGCCTAAGCATAGTCCCAGAGGCACTTGGAGATAAAGCAAACTGCTCAAACTGTGACTGGATCCCAGAAATCTACTTATCAAGAATGGAGTGTAGGGTGGGAATTGGCTTGGACTCAAGACAGAGACTCAGTGATCGGAACCAGGCACGAAGTCCAAGTGAAGTGAGCCGAATAGGGACGGCCTGACAAATTCCAGGGTTCTGGGCCAACTCTCTTGAAATCATTTCTGTTTCAGGGGAGAATTAGTTCTAAAGCCAGGGGTAGGACTGATCCTCTTGGTGGATCCAGGGGATCCCAGGTAGGGGGAGAGAAGGGAGAGCAGACTGAGACTCAGGCAAACCTTTCTTTCCAAAAGAATGAAGGATTTTACGATCTGTAGGAACTACTTCGACAGGCATACCAAACAGCACACGTGACACAGCCACTATTGCCAAAAAACAAACAAAACACAATTTGTTTTCATCTACGAGGAAGCACATCACAGAGCCTCAATACATACGTGTTGACTGAATAAACATCGATTTGTTTAAAATTGGCAGGTAGGCATTTTATTTTCTTAGATGGTTATTTCCATGTTTTGCGCTCACATGAAAAATTTCTTAAATGCCATTAAAAATACAGAGCAGTGTAAAAAGCTACATATTGTACATTCTATTTATATAACATTCCCCACCTCTCCCTGCAAAAAAAAAAAAAAATGTGGAAATGTGGGACAGATGAGTGGTTTCCAGGAGTTAGGAAAAGTGTGGGAGGGTGTGACTTTCAAGAGGAGTGACCAGCAGGAGAGAATTCCTTTGTGGTGACAACAGTTCTGTATCTTGACTGTGCTGGTGGTTATACACACACGATACGTAGGATACAATGTCATAAAATTATACACAAAGACATACAAGAAAAATGAGTGCATGCAAGATACGTGTCCACTTAACTATATTGTGTTATCAGTTTCTTGGTTTTCATAGTGTACTCTGGTTAACTTACAATGTCACCATCGGGGGAAGCTGGGTGACTGTACACATCTCTGTACTATTCTTGCCACTGTCTGTGAGTGTGTAATTATTTCAAATGAAAAAGTTGGAGGGAAAAATTCTGTCCACAACCAACTGCCGTGTGTAGACCTAATTGGAATCCTGATTAAACAAGAACAATGTAGTTGTGAGACAACCGAAAATTTGTATACTGATTCTGTCTTTGATGATATTAAGGCCTTACTTGTAATTTTTATATAATAATGGTACCGAGAGCTTTTTAAGAATCACTGTCTTTTTTAGCTACATATGAAATATTTAGGACTGAAATGATATATCTGAGACTGCTTCAAATAAAATGGGGAGGAAGGCAAAATGACAGAGGAGAAATTAGAATGGCTTTGAATTGGTCATCGTTGGAGCTAGGTATATGAGGGCGTTTTGTCCAATTCTTTCTACTTTTGTATATGTTTCTAAAATTCTAGAGTAAAGAATTTAAAACGAATAAAACCTCACTCACAGACAACTTGTTTCTTACTAGCAGGTTCCTAAAACGAAATTTCACGCACATGATCGTACACGTCCATTATTTCTGTATCACATTTGGGCAAATCTAAGCAACTCCACTGATCATGAAAGAAGTAGTCCGAAAGACAAACGCAGAAAGCAGATAAAGTTTGAAATAGAGTTTCCTTTCTGATGTTTTTCAAGCTATAAAAGCTAACTCGCTTGTCACTCTTCCTCCCCTAGCATCAATGAATTTATTGCCTCATTTTCTCTAATAGATTTTCTTTCATCACTCTTTCCGGTCATTTTTATTCCCTTTCACTTTAGCCTTGACCTCTAATTCACTGTTTTGAAGAAGAAAATTTGCATCGAGTATGCGCTTGTTCCAAGAAGCTTGCTTATTTCCTTCCTTACATTTTTCCATGCTCATCTCCCTAGAGACATGCTGACACGGGATCTGATAACCACATATCCTTATTTTATAAAGATTAAGGACTCTCTGTTACCATTTTCTTATTTATTCCTCACAGCCACCCAGTGTGGTAATAAAATTGGCCCCACTTTCCAAGTGAGCAATCTGAAAATGAGAGATTTCCACTGAAGACTGCAAACTTGTCCTAAATGTAAGTGAAAGAGAAATTTCTTGTGAAAGAACAAACTGACTGGGAACTCAGTTCACCTTATTTGATCACTTTACAATTCATTTTAAGAGCCCTGGAGCACCATGTAAGAAACCCGTGGTTGAATGTGGGATTTCTTCCCGACGGGCCAGCAGCATCTCATCTCCACGTACGTTGTCCTCTCTTAGAGTCAGTTGCAAGAATAAATAAAGAAGAAATCTTTCCACGCACTCTTAACCACACCAGCCCAATTCACCAAACCCCAGTAAATAATCTCCATTCTAGAATAGTCTAAACCATTCCCAAAAGATGCTTACAAAGGAAGGTTTTCCAAATGAAACTAATATTAAAAGGTTTAAAATATTTTTTAGTGTTTAGATAAAAATGGTGTTTAAAAATTAAAAGACCGATAGCTGTCTCCATGAGTATTGTGTTGACAGCCAAACAGGACCCCGAATTCTCAATTGGTTTTCCACTACCACCGAATCCACTTTTTTTTTTTTTTCTAGGTAGGAGAAGTCTGGAGACTGTTCCATTCCATCTGTGGTCTTTCTGCCCTCTGCTCTCCTGTTATCACTTCTGTCCTTCCCTTCCAACCAAACAGTGCAAACCTGATGGGCCCCCAGGACTCTCTTTGCTCCACAACCACTCCAGCCTGCTAGGCCCCAGACCAAGAGGGCGGAGGGCTGCCTGAGGGCTGCAGAATGTGCTGGGACTCCCTGGGACTCTCAGGGTGAGCTTTGGAGTCAGAGGATCCCTGGAGACCTGCCAGAGTGACTCTCCAGACAGCTGAGAGCCAGTTGCCAAGGACGTCTCTCCTTAATCTGCAGCACCACCTTTTGAGGAGGCGATGCATTTGGAGGGAGTGTCAGGCAAGATCTTGGAGGAGAATCAGAGCCACTGGCTCTGTGGGTGGACGGGGACTTCGGCAAGTCACCCCTCCCATGCTCTGGCGTGGAGCAGAACTGCCTATTATCTCTAACATCTCATTCTTTTTAAAAGCTCCCATCCTCATGATAAACTTGTCTAAATTTAAGAATAAATTCCAAGCTATTCCCTTGCACTAAACTGAATGATATTCTTCTCAAAGAGCTTTGTATAGGAAAGCAATCTGGGCAGAAGAAAAACCATGTCTCTTTCTTAAGTGAGAAAATGAGAATTAAGAGAAGATAGAAAGTTGTGTGACATAACTTAATGCCACACCCAATGGACAGACCCAAATGGCCCAGGAACCTGGTTCTGTTGTTACAAAGGTCACTTCACCTTTGTAAACCAGGCCACTCCGCTTCCCCTGCAGAGATCACCTGCCCAGAATGTTCCCTGAAATAGCAAAGTAGATTTGTTTCAGCTGCATGATCTGGTTTGGCAGTTTAAGTCAATGCTAGAAGTTATTTGTTCCTTCTCTTTACACCAAGTAGCTATTCTTCCTTGTGTTGTCAGGGCTACATAGCCTCTGCCCCAACCCCAGATCCATTCGTGGCCCTTCCGCCCTGCTCCGTGCCACAGGAGGCTGGGCCTTGAAGATGGCATTTCCAGGTGGTGTGTTGTTGGACTTGGTCCGTGGAAAGCACGAGGAGGAGATCAGAAGCCAGCAGGAAGAAAGACCAGGTATTCTTCCCCATCACCTCTCTGCTCTAGCCTGATTCTGGGGTTCTGACTGCACCCCTCCTCTCCCACAGCTGCCACCAAGAAGCCCTCCTTCCTGACCCATCTCCCTCAGGGTTCCAATGACACATCCCCCAGGCTTTGTCCTCAGCCCTAGCGATGGTAGCAGCTTCCCACTGATGCTCCTTTCTGGGGCCTCCCCACTCCTTTTCCCTTTCTTTACCATCCTATCCTCCCTTTCTGAAGCACAGCTCTCATGAGAGTCTCTGTATTTGAGCCACCTGTGTTCTGCTTCCTGCCTGGATGCTGCCTGCTTCAGTCACACTCAGTTCCTTGCTGTGATTCAAATACTCTAGGCAGGACCTTGCCTCAGCATACTTCCATCTACTTTTCCATCTCCCTGTGACACCTGTCTCCCAAATTTCTGCGTAGCTCACTCCCTCACCTCCTTTAGGTCTCTGTTCAAATGTCACCCAATCTGACATACATTTCCTGACCACCTCTGTCAAACAGCAGCCTCCCCTTGCGCCTGTCCCGCTCAGCCTCCCTTACCCTCCTCCCATTGTCTTTATAGTGCTTTTTATCATTTCACATACTATATAGTTATTGGGGTTTTCTCTTTTGTCTCTCTTCCCCAACTAGAATGAAACCTCCCCTACAGTCCATTGCTAAACTTAAACAGCACCAGGAACACGGCAGGCATTCCAACAACATTTCCTGAATGAATAAATGCATTGTGTAGGCACTGCTTGATGCTTTCCTTCGTAACTTTAGGCCATGACCTCTGCATGCAGCTTATGCCTGTAACTCCCTATACTTCAGCTTAGGGAATAATTACTAGAATACTCAAAGATGCTTGGAATTGTCCTCCGAGACCCTGGATGCAGCACGAAGAGAAATCAAGGCAGAAAAGGAAAATAATCCCCAAAGGCCAACTACCACCGGGATTTGGCATCTAGAAGTAAGCCTCCAGGACTGAGAGTGAGGTACAGGCGTGGGACTATTCAGCCGAACTAGGAATGGATGTCTTTGCAAGGCCAGCCAGGGGTAGGTGAGACTGGGCTAGAAGGAAAGAAGTAGGAAAGGGTGAGTGATTAGGCGGACCTATGTGTGTGGCCAAAGTTATGGTCCTTGGAGAAGGGAGAAGAAAACTCAAAGCCCCATATCTTTTCCATTAGCCTTCCTCTTTATGAAAACTGCCAACTTCCCTCTCGCTGCAGAGGTGACACCCTACAGAAAGCCTTTCATCTTCTGAAGCAGGAGCACTGGGGGAGGGGGGACTTTACCTCCTTCTCCAAGGTCTAAGGAACATCTAAGAGAAGAAAGTGGCATCTCAAATGATGGGAGAAATGTAAGAGTGGGTGGATCAGCATTTGGTCCACCGTTAGCAAACACTATGGAATAACTCAGAGATTGTGAACCTGGAGTCTTGGGCCCACACCCACACCCCCTCCCCCTGTATACTCTCTGCCACTCCTCCCCTGAAGACTAAGAATGGAGAATAGAAAAATGATGCATTTCTACACTGTCTCTAAGTACTAAGAGTTTTCTTTCCTTCTCAAGCCAGAACTAAGGGCTTCTCTTGAAGTTCTCACTGTGTACATCTTACTGCCCTTTTCCACGTTCGGGACTGATTGGATTCAGGGAAATACCCGAGGGGAGAGAAATGATAAAATCACCCCCAGTTCAGTGGTGGTACACATTTTAACTTTTCTCCCACTACACCTGCTATCACTGACTTTTCAAAGTCCTCGAAGAGCTGCCTCACACATTTGTCCAGGCTTTGTAGTCTGTGGGTGTACTGTGTGTGGGTCTCAGCCTATTGGCAGAGATGCTGTTGACTAGAAACATCTACATGCTCACCTGGGCCCATACTACTGTGGCAGCCCCCACACACCTTTCCCTGACCAGCGCCAGTGTTGTGATCGGACCGGCCCTTGCGGTTCTTATTATGATCGCAGGTCACACCTCAGAAACAGCCATCAGAGAACTTTGAAAAAGAAGACTTGTATTCACGGGTCCTGGAGGGTACACAGCACGTACAAGGGCCGCACAGCAAGGTCACAGGTAGAGAGAGAGGACCTGGGGCTCTGACTTTATCAGGGTCTAGCAGGGGTGCCTAGGGTTTTGTGGGTTCACTCATTATGGGTGAAGTTAAAACATAAGAGCAGGAGCTTCACGGGCAGGGACAGCCTAGTTTCTTATCTAGTTATTTTGCTAGTAGCTGGGTCACACGCCTGGCCATGTATTTGTTCTAGATGGATGTCTTTGAAATGGATGCCAAGGCAATCAGAAGTCAGTATCAGGCACTTAGACGACAATGGGAGAGAAGGGCTAGAACGTGCCTACTTCATCTTACTGAAAACCAGAGCCTTCGACCGCAACGTCTTTCAGTGGAAGAGCTACATGCAATTTTTTATTTTCCCATGTTTTTTCTATTTAAAAGTAGTAATAATAATACAAAACAGTTGCCTAATCTGATTTACCCTTCAGAGGCACAGGTAGTTTTACTGTTTCTATCTCCATGTGGCATGCCTCGAGAGGATTTGGTACGAATTCGAGACGTGGCTCTCAGGAGAACTTCAAGGACCTAACAAACAATGCACTCACTTCCGGACAGTGTGAGCTTTGATTAGTTGAATAAAGTGTGACAATCATGCCTCTGGCTCAGATCTTCAAGGTTCAAGGCCACTCTGCCCTCAGAACACCAAAATCAACCTTAACTGAAGACTAATAGAGCCACTGAATCTGAGTAGACAGGTAGAAGTTATGTTTCCTCTTCCAGAAGGAAATTGTAACAATCGCTGAGTACTTATATGTGCAAGCACTCTTCTAGATACTTTCATACATTATTTCATTTGTCCTCGCCATAGCCAGAAGGGTAGTATTAGTTGTACCATTTACAGTTGAGAAATCTGAGGCTCAGTAAGATGAAGGCTCTTCCCAGGTTCCCAGAGCTACTAAGTGGTAAGATCCAATTTGAATTTTGTTCTTTTATTCTTTCCACACATTATGCTGCCCCTTGCAGGGAGTTATTTATGTTTGATGACTTCTTGTATATCCAGGGTTTTTCATCCAGGAGGACTCTATAAATAGATTCTTTAATTTAATAGTCGATTCTGGCCTATACATTGTTGAGGTTTTTTTTGTTCCCCCTTTTCTTTCTGTTCATTTCCTTTTTTCTTTTTTCTTTTTTTTCTTGTTCTCCACCCTGTACTCCAAAGAGGCCCTGAACGCCTCAAAACTCTGGCATCCAACATCTGGTTATTCAGAAACATTGGAATGATTGACTAGTTTTGCCACAGTCCATCTGGATGCTGAACATGGTTGAGACACTGCAAGCCTGTCTTTCTTCCCTGTGTCTGCCCACCACCGCCAGTGCTGGACTCTGCTCACAAGCAGCCTCCCGTAAATACCGCCAGCGGTTGCAGTCCTTGGTCAACATCCTTCGGCCTGTTTCCTTGCCCTGGGCACCTGCTCTTTTATCTTATCTTCCCTACCCCACTGGAGAACCCACAGCCCACTCTCTAAGTTTCTGTAAAAGAGATTCTTATACCTGGTGAGTGATTAGATGACGTGACCTTGTGATTCCAGAAAGGTAGCACCAGCTGGCTGCCAGCTCTTGAGAAGAACAAAGGGACACAAGACAAAGGCCCTGCTCTGTGTCCCAGGCAACACCAGGTGATGTACCTTCTTTAACCTATGAGCCAGCTGACCTTACTAACAAACCCTAAGAAGTAGCTCTCAAACTATAAGGTGATAAGAAGTATTTGGGGTGCTTGACAAAATGCTGATTCCTTGGCCCAGCTAACAAATTCTGAATTGATAGGTGTGCTGGGAAACAGGACTTTTTGGTTTTAGCAAGTGCTCCCAGTTAGTTCGGATGCAGATGGACCACAGCACACTTTAAGAAACCTTGGGCTAAAGAAACTGTATTCGCAGGTTACCTTGTTTTGTATAACGCTTAGATCAACAGGCACTCAGCATAGCTGACGGTAACTAATTCTGGACATCAATTTTTTTTGCCTGAATTAGGAAACAGACTATGCATAGTAAGAACAACAATAGCTATGACTTGCTAGGGGCTTATTTTGAGCCAATAATAGTGTTGGGTATGTACACACATTATTCACTTAATCCTCAAAACTCATCTAGACAGGTGCCATTATCCAAATTTCTAAAAGGACAAAATGGAAACATGGGGGCTGAGTCCAGCCATAAATAGTATGTGACTCAGCCTGGATTTGAATACAGGCTTGTGTGACCCCAAAGACAGTGCTTATTCCACACTACCACACTTCCTCCCTTCCTAGTAATTACTTTGGGGGGAAAGGAAGAACGATTATTATATATAAGCTCTGCATGGTATTAGTCTATCTCCCTGAAAATTAGAAAGAAATATGGTCGGTCATAAAGAAAAACCCTTGACAATGAGCCCATGGGAAACAGTGGACTCTTCCACATAATGTCTTTAGAGCATACAGAACTCAGTTATTTAGCTTCATCCTTCCTGAAGGCAGAGAAATGGAAAAGATGATCCCTCCAAGTCTTTTTCAGGCCAAGAATTCCATTAAATGTTGCCCTCAACTCAATACCTGTCTCCATTCTATGGGACGTAGTGCAGTCAGCTTTGCTGGCCTGGAGGTGCAAACATCTGGAAGGCAGGTGTTTGATTTTGTAGGTGCCAGAGGACACACAGCTGAGCTGCACAGCTGAGGGGACAGGGGAGGAAATGTCTTACATTGATGTAGCACCTTTCAACTCTCCCCAAGCCCCCTTCAACAAGGAAGTGATGGGGGTTGAGAGGTGACTGGAGGGCCACCAGCTGTGGAACAGCTGCACAGGGGAGCATTTAAGACGAGGACAGGAAGTGAAACACAGAAGGGCAGTCAGTTTGGGGGAGGGGTCTGAGGGAACTAGAGGGGAATGGGGCTAAATCTTCCTGCCTCAGGCTGCTATGGGAGGGCCTGGTTACACTCCGAGGCTAAGGACTCTCTACATCTAGTTCTCCTAGGGGAAGGGAGGGGAGGAAGGGGAAAGAACATTTTTCTTTCATTGAAAACAAAAGGGTCACCCAGGCACCATTTGTGTGCTCCTCCATTCCATGCCCCGACCTGAACTGCCTCTGCAGTTCGGAGAGCCTGGTACTCACATGTCCAAGTGGCCTCCATATTCATTTTCTTTAAATCCGTTTCTATCTTATTCCAAGTCCCTAACCCAGCTTCCATTCTCATAAGAGCTTTCTCCCCAGAATGGTGCCAACATAGGAGAGGCACCTCTGATCATGGGCAATGGGTCCACCTGGTACCTGCTAGAATGTCCCTTGTACCAGCCCAAGCAGTCCCTTCAGTTCCAGTGTCCACTGTGCCTTGAGTCCAGCCTCCTTAGGCCCCCACACCACCGTGCCCTCCGAGACCAGCCTCCTCTCCAAGGCAGCAGCAGGACCCCTCCAACCCACCCTGGGAACATCTCCACTCTGCCGTGTCACTCTCTAAGACATACACCTCCAACATGTGCCCTCCTACTCTAGGACACTGAGAAAATCTGATGGCTTTAGGTGTTTACAAAAGACAGAGAGAGCCTTCGATTTCAATATAGCTTTTACATTCCACGCTGCAAGAAAAGGAATTAATAAAATGCAAAACATAGGTAGCATTTTTATGTGCTAACCCCTGTTCTAAGTATTGTATGTAGGTTAGTTAGCTCATTAATTCTCACAGAAATGTTATGAGGTAGGTCCTATGTCATCTCATTTCATAGATGAGGAAAGAGAGGCACAAAGAGCCTAAGGAATTTAGCTGAAGTCCCAACCCTGGGCAGTCGCAGAACGGGGATCTGAACTCAGGCAGCCTGTCTCTAGAGTCTGTGACCCAAGATATAAACTCTACTTTGCACAAAGTACTTCCTTTATGAAACTAGAGGAGACAGAAACACAGGTTAAAACACACACACAAATTAATATTTCCAGATGTATTTTCCCATTGGAGAAGATATGTGAATAAGTTTCCAGATATCACTAGATACTCTCTCAATGCCATCAGGACACTGTATAAATTATCTCTGCTCAAATGCCACCAGCAAAGAAAACGGACAAGACCCCAAAACAAATGGAAAACTGAGTTCTGCTTCAAAAAGATTAACCTGGAATAGACCAAATTTTAAACCAGAAACAACTAATTTACTTTTAGGAACAGGGTTAAAAGTTTAAACCATCAGCAAAAATGGTGGTTTCAATTTTGAAAAAAAAGTTGTGTTTTTAAATATCTGACTGGAGTGATATTTTTTAACTTGGTGCATATGTTCTCTACTGGTTAGAAAATTACAAATGTGTTTGAATGAATGAATGAATGAATGAATGAATGAATGAATGAAAGAATGTCTCCAGTTGGAGGTAGGGTGGTGGGCCACAAAAATTTCAAGTAGAACCATCATATACAACATATTTGCTACAATAGAAAGCAAACTTGTTTCTATATCACCATCCCTGATGGACCTTTTTTGTCCCCTGCTCGAGTTTCTTGACCCCTCGAAGGAAATATGGCACAACCCAAATCCTTCATTCATCCCCTGAAACTACCCTCACTCTGATATTCTGTACTTGAGTGTCAGCATTACCATGTTTTCTGTCTTCTGAGCCTGAAACCCAAGAATCAGCTTGTATTTTCTCTCTTTCCATCAGCCTCTAGTATCAAATCGGTCTCCAAGAACTATGGAACCTTTTTTTTTCTAAATATCTCCCAATTTCATTCCTTCTCCATCCTCAGTTCTACTGTAATGAGTTTAGGTGTCCATTATTTTTACCTCATTTTCCCCCACAACCTAAAGCTGGTTTCCCGGCCTCTTTTCTCTTCTTCCTCTAAGCTCAAGTCTTTCCCACTGTCAACAATCATCTTATGATGATGCTGTCCCTCCCACGGTTCCCCAATACCTACAGAATAAATTCCAGTGCCCTCTTTGGCTCTCAAGGTGGGCACAATTTGGCCCCAAGCCCACCTCACCAGTTTCACTTCCCATCCTCTTAACACCACAACCCACCAGGCATCCACAATTTACATAAAATACCCCATTCCTTTCCCTGTTCTGTTTTTACATGTGCAGTTTTCTTTCCCTAGAATTCACTTCTCCCTTTTCTCTGCACTCAAGAATCAGCTGCAATGTCACCTATGTGATGGAACCTCCCTCACTTGCCTAAGCAAGTTTAGAGTCTTGTATAAAATCCCAAAGCTACATTCAAACATAAAGAAATAAATACAATTGAGTTAGGTGTCTTCTGATCCCAGACTGAGCTCCCACATATTCTCAGTAACTAAGAGTGCCTAGCCCACTGGAAGCAACTCAGAATTTCTTCATTGAATGGCGAATGTAACAATATAAAACATTTTATCAAATGTAGCCTCATTTCATCACACAGAGAAGTCAGTATAGAATATGTTCAGGAGAACAGAATACCTGGTGTTGAATCCTGGCTCCACTATGCCAGCTTACTTATCTTAAGCAATTTACTTAACCTCACTATGCCTTAGTTTCCTCATCTGCAAAATGGGATATTGCAAAAATAGACTTCAGGGGTTGTGGTGAGCATTAAATGAGTTTTACGCATGGAAGACATTTAGAAAAATGTCCAGCAAGTAACGCATACTCAGTAAACTACAGTTACTATTATCAGTTTTCTAAAGGTTACTTACAAGATAGTATTACTAAGACCTCTGTCCCATACGTCCCTTCCTTTTAAATGGAGTCTAAAACCAGGCAACACCAACCACAGCTTTCTAACTCATATTATATTCCATTATCAGTGTTTTAAAACAAAGGTAGGTAGTATTTCTTCACAAACCTGTCTTGTTAGCTTCTCTCTGTGACTTGCCTTTCAGGTCCAGGAGAGCAGATGCCATGTTTATACCCTGCCTGTTTCCTCATTTTTCCTTTCCATTCAATGGCTTTCCCAGAGCAGAATCTCTCCTTGGACCTAAGAACCTCCCGAGGTACATGCTAAACTACAGGGCCTAGGGTACACTCAGATTGGAATTCAGTAGACCTGGAGTGGGGCCCCAGGATCTGGAGTTGTACAGTCTCCAAACTGATTCTAACATAAATGTTACATGCTCTTCCTATTGCCCTATTAACTCCCATTCAAGACTTTCCATGGGAAGGAGAAGTTTTTTAAAACCTTCCAGGACAAAAGGAGGAGATGGCAGCAGTCACAACAGCTGGAAGGCACGTATTGCAGCATCTCTTTATCTGCCGTGTTGCCAAGCCCTCTGTCAGCTCTCCATAAATAATATTCGCCATGATAATAATAATTGGAATAAGTGGCCTGAGATTACACCCAGGCAAAGTGGAGTCACAGCTGGAATGTGCAGCAGTAGAACGACGTGGGGAGGGAGTCCTGGCTCTCATTACGGAGGGCCCCGCCGGCCCCATCGCCTGGCCGACCACAGGGCAGAGAGCAAGCAGGCCTCTTGATTCTAATGCACAGGCAAGAGTCCCATACAGAATCGTCCCCACATGCTCTTTATGAATCCTTGGGTGACCTCACTGAGCCCAAACAAGACTGGTGTTCCTGGGGACCACTTCAAACCACACTCCTTCACTCAGGGATCAAAGACCACACCCCACCCCACAAGTCACCCTCAGCTCCCATTACTCCCAATCAGTCAACCAACATTTAGGTTTCCAATATGTGCAAAGCACAGTGCGAGAAACAAGAAGGTCACAGCAAGAGGTGCAGCTGTACTCTCCTCAGACCTACAACATCTCTGTGGAGATGAGAGTGAAGACATAACTATTGAAACGAGACGAGAGAGAGGACAAGGGACCTGTGCGAGGCCTTCCTTTCTTGCTCCCCCAGATGCAGTCTCCACTTACATCCTGCTCTGTGCCCCTAGAGGATGATGTCTCAGGAATGCAGGAGCCACGCCCCCATCCCCTCTGGCTTCCTTGGGCTCAATTCTTGGCAACTGATCGTGGGAAACGAGGACAGGAAGAACAAGAGGTCTAGATATGTGTCCCCCAGTCTTCCCTTCCTGTCCAAGGCTTGGCAGTGGCTGCATTTCACTACCTGAGGACAGAGCTGCCCTTTGGAAGCCTTCTCCTATAGCTACCATCTCACTGAGTCCAAACAATTGTACTCTCCGCTGGTACCTATGGACTAGTGGCTTCGTATGTTGTCACCCCAATGCTTTACCATCGCTCACGGGCTTACCTAAACCTATCCAAAGCAATGTAAATAGACCCTTCATTCTACTCTCTTGGGTCACCATTTTTGAGCATGGCAGCTGTAGCAGACACAGAGGGGGCCCTGCTCACATACCCTATGTAGACACCATTCCCACTGGCATCTTCTTGCAGGAAGTACCTGTGTGCTCTCTTGCCCACAGGGCCATGTATGGCTTCCACACACAGGAACAGTCCTCATTGCTATTATCTAATTATCAAGTGACACATGGCAGCCAGTGGATAAGTAAACAACCTGGCTTCCGAGGCCTTCAGGACAGCTCTGAAGTATGTTCTAGACCACGTCCCAGAGGTCTGCAGTAGGTCTGAGCCCCACTGGCACATAATGGTAACCTGCTCATTAACTCACACTATATTGGCTTCCTTCCCTTCCATCTCATTCCCCCACTCCCTGACCAGGGCTCCCTGGGCACCTCCCATATAAACTACTTGCACTCAAAACCGGGTGTCAGGGTCTACTTCTGGAGGGTCTACAATATTTTTCCTGCTGGAAGCCTGACTGATACAGGATGTAATATTTAAAAAAAAAAAAATAACTACTACATGACACCAATGCGTTGGACACGCTACATATGTTTTCTTATTATTCCTCATGAAGATTATGTTCTGAAGCTAAACAGGGGGTGTTTAGCAAAAGCAGGGAGCCACTAAGGCTGGAAGGACAAAGGGAGATTCTTCCATCTTGTTCTCATACAGCTGAGCTCCTTGGAGACCCATCTTTATTGACTAGAGGACGAAGCCTCCCAGAGTCTGCATCCCCAATGGTGTCTCCAGCAACTTCCGCATGGAAGATTTCCTAGTCTCCTGCTGTTCTCTTAAGACGAGGGAAATAAAATCCAAGAGAGGGAGTGATGTACCCACAGAGACACAAGGGATTAGCGACAGACCAAGAACCAGAACTCAGGTCTCTGAATTCCACCCTCTACTTTGTCAATGTCCCTTTCAAAGAGATCTGTGGCAAAAAGGCAAGGAACAGCTTGGGATTCAAAATTGCTGGATCTAAGGTCAGCTCCTGCTCTGCTCTCAATGAGCTGTGGGCCCTTGGAGGCTTTATGGGACCTCTAGGAATTTCATTGATTTATTCAACAAACAATTATCAAGTACCTTCTATCTTCCAGACACTGCTCTAGGCTATGAATGCACAGGTGAGTGAGGCAAATACAATCCTCATCCTTAGAAAGACTTCATCCAGAAGGAGAAGACAGATAATAAAAGTAACTAGAAAAAAAAAATGCATGGTATATTTCACGGTAACAAATGATATGGAGAAAAATAAAGAAAGGAAGGGGAAAGTAAGTGCCAGGGTACAGAGGTTGCAAATTTCAAATAAGGTGATCAGGGAACCATCCGTGTCTCTCTCTGCAAATGGGAAACATAATGGCATCAACTTTATAGGATGGCTACAAGAATTAGGCAAGTTAAGCCGTCTAAAAAGCCAAGCAGAGTGACTACCACAGAATTAATATTAAATAAATAGTAGCTAACATTGCTATTATCTAATTACTAACTAATGCTGACTATAAATTATTTTGACATTTATTCTTTGAATCTTGGCTCTGTCATTTGCGAGCATGGGAAGTAATAAATCTAATCTCTCTAAACCTCGGTGTCCCCATCTCTCACGTGGTGATAGCAATAGTCTCTACATTACAAAGTTGAGGTAAGGACTGTGTGAGTTAATGTGCACGGAGCACTTTGAACGGTACCTGCCACAGAGTAAGTGTTCAATAAAGATCAGTAAAGTGACCGCTAGAATGAATACTCAGTGAAAGGGCAGGAATTTTGTTGTATTTTCCATCAAAACTCCAGCAGGTAGAAGAATCCCAGGAACACACTGGGCATTTAATTCATGTTTGTGAAATGAATAAATTGAATATCTGTTACGTGGGAGTCACACTGTATATCAATCCAGGTCCCAATGTGAAACAAAATACAACCCAAGTAGAATCATTTGAGATGAGTTTAATAAAAAGGCTACTGAACAAAGCTGTGATGGGCAGAGTGTAGGGAAATAACAAGGATTGGTGTAGTACCCCAAGGCTAGTAACAGTGAGGCTCCATTATTACCCCTGGGCTTGAAGAGTCAAGACAAGTTAGCAGTTGTGACACCCCGGAGAGAATGTGTGCAGAGGACCACTTAACAGGAGCTGTGACCTTCAGTAAGGGACAGAGTTGACCCCCAGTGGCCTCTCAGAGAAGGAGTTGAGGGAACAAATACGCGAGCTCACTTTCCACCTTCTGGTCTTCTGCTGGGTCCCCAGTAGTCAGGCCAATGGGAAACCAGAGGACATGAGGACTCATGGATGTGGCCCTTAGCCTCCGGGGCAGAAAGCAGGGTGGAGAAGGGATTATTTTTCCTTTTAAAATGTGTCTCTCAGAACCGAACACACTAATTCTGGAATCATGCCCCTCCCTTGTTACAAATCTGGAAGGTTAGCTCCAAAGAAGTTAAGCGAGACTTCCTGAAAGTCACTGGTACAGCATGGACTACAGGAGCCCCCCACTTTGTCTCCTCCACCCCCGACCCACCAGCTTCCACACTTCATCTGCCTCCTCTTTGAGGATGGCATGGGGCATGAGCGGGAGAGATGTTTTTTGGGCCCCCACGAGGGACGAGGGATGGCCATGGTGGGAGCCAGGAGAATTCTATTTACAGCGGCCTCATTTACACACGCAGGGGGATCTGGACAGCCGGCTGGGCTCGTCCGGATGTGAAGCTCTGGGAGATGCCAGATTGTTGTCACTGTCAGATACAATTTCCTCCCACTGCCTCTGCCCCTCCGCCAGGCCCAGGGTGTCCATCTGTTTATCGAAACGGTGAGGTCCTGGCCGGGTATTTTTAGACAGAGCCTTTGTTGAGCAGGAGTGACTTCCCGCCAGAGCCCCACTTGTCAGCACCATCCAGCTTCTCTTCTTCATTTCTTTGTTGTAAAATTCTAATAATATATAAAAACACAAAGCAGGGGCCTGAAAGTTCCTCCGAATGTGGTGGGTGCTGACCTCTCTCCCTACCTCCTCCTGCAAGGGCAGATTTTCCTGTTTTGATTTGCTTCCGTGTTTTTTTTTTTTTATCTCTCTCTCTTTTGGTTCTTTTTCTTCTCCTGTCATTATGTTGAAAAGAGACTAATGTGCAGCTCCTCCCACCCTCATTACAAAATAAGCTTTATTTGAGGATTTCCTGGGGAATGGGAAATCACTCTGCATGCTTACGACAGTTGAGTCTGGGGAGGATAGGAACGCAAATGAGAGGCAAGAGGCATAAACAATATTTCAGTAGTAACACGATTGGGTCAATAATAGGCTACGAGTGACTGGCCAATCCAAACATCATTTCACAGAGGAGAAAACTGAGGTACAACAAAGGGAAGCGAAATCATGGCTGAGAGAGCTATTCTAGAGCACAAAGTACTAAAATAATAATAATAATAATATAGAAACTAAGGTAGTATTAATCCCAGCTCCCTGCCATTCGGGGCATAGGATGAGGCTGTAGGAATATCATGGAACTGATGTGAACATGAGATAAACGGTCCTGGGGCAAGGAGATGGTTTCAGGACAGAAGCAGCTCTTAGTGGCAGCCTGGCAGCCTATATTCCAGAGTGTGAGTGTCACTGGGTGGGAGGATATAAGGACAGAGGCAAATGACAGAGGCATCTTTGGGGAGAAGAACCTTAGGAAGGAGAGGTAACAGGTGGGAGAAGAAAAGGCTGGCATGACAAATAAAAATAATACTTCTCACAGTGCTTTATCAGTCACCTATGTAAGGACTGGACATTTTCATGGTGGTTTCCATAGCATTTCATCAGATTCTGAACTGTGTTATTAACCAAACAGCTTTGGGAAGTTGATTTTAAATTTGCTCATAAAAACAAACCATGATGTATGCCTGACTCTAAACCTAAACTATTCGTATAAAGTTTAAATGATTTAAATTATGAAAGACTTGATTTCCATCAAGAGCATTAAATGAACATTCAGAGGAAAAGCAGTGGACGTGAAACAGGCATCAGGAGAACTGGATTCCAACTCCAGCTAGGCCACTAACTCACAACCACACACGGGGAAGCCATTTTGGCTCTCAGGGCCTCAGTTTCCTCATCTAGAAAGTGCAGGACCTGCTTTAAACCGTTTTCGAGCTCCTCTCCTTTTAAAAGATTTCCTTATCTTATCCAAGATCCAACAGCCAGTTGGGGTTGGAGTCCATATCTCCCAACTGTCCTTTAAATTATTTTATTGTTTTCTTTTTTTTTAAATTTATTGGGGTGACAATTGTTAGTAAAATTACATAGATTTCAGGTGTACAATTCTGTATTACATCATCTATAAATCCCATTGTGTGTCCACCACCCAGAGTCAGTTCTCCTTCCATCACCATATATTTGATCCCCCTTACCCTCATCTCTCACCCCCCACCCCCCTTACCCTCTGGTAACCACTAAACTATTGTCTGTGTCTATGAGTTCTTGTTTCTCATTTGTTCGTCTTGTTCTTTTGTTGTTTTTGGTTTATATACCACATATGAGTGAAATCATAGGGTTCTCTGCTCTTTCTGTCGGACTTATTTCGCTTAGCATCATACTCTCAAGATCCATCCATGTTATTTTATTGTTTTCTAATACATGTTGAAATAAAAGAGGCACTGCAGGGAGAGGAGTTGATAAGTATACGGGCTCTGGAAGCAGAGAGGCTGGATTGGAAACCTGTTGGCTCCGCCACGCATCAGCTCTGTGGCCATGGGAAAGTTTTAACGTCACAGTGCCTGGGTTTCCTCGTCATTAGTGGGGTCAATGACAGTATCTACCTCATGAGATAGCTCCTTAAGTGGGAACTTAATGAATTACTACAGCTAGAACCCCAGGAAGCAGTAGAGGCTAAGTATTCAAATATCTGCCTGCTGCCATCTGAAATCACCCCATATACCACCAAACTTCTGAAAACAGTGGATTTGAGGGTGAGTTCTAATCCATTAACAGAAGGAGAGAAGGGAGGGAAACAGCAGTAAGTCTGGAATAAGCCGAGAGAGGGTGGGACTAGCTATGACTTGTGATGGACCAGTGGGCATTACCCCTGCTACACACTGAGGATTTGAGGCCGGGGGGCGTCTAAACTCCCAGAGTTCACTGGTCAGGCCTACATGCACTACTGCATGTCTTCAGAGAGAGTGAGCAGGCCAGCTGGTCCACGCCGGACAGTCAGACCCTGGGCGTCTGGGTAGTGCACATCTATCGGCTTCGAGAGAAAGAGGGAGGACGGCTGACCTTGGATTCAGGGGACTTGGTCTGCATGTCTGGCTTTGGAACTATTGGTCACATGACCATAAACTATCACTGCCATTCTCGAGCACTAATTGCCTCAACGAAGGGAATGGGATGACAAAATCTCTGAAGTGTTCACCACCTAACATAGGACATCTTGGGGACAGTATCAAGTTCTAAACAAGGTCACCCATATCTCTCTGAGGGACTGCAGGTACATTCCTGAGCAGGCCGAGGAAGACTGACCACATAAAAGAAGTGCATGAGCCCTTTCGCCACCCACCCAGACCTCCAACTTCCCTTCTGCTTTGATCCAGGCCCTTATCCTGTGACTAGAGCTAGGGAGGGGTCACCTGGGTGTTTTCCAGGTACCGGTAGAGTCACTTGCTCCTTGGCACTTTTCCAGAGGACAAGAGGAAGAACAGTAACCATTTCTCCTAAAAATGCCACCAAATGGACCACTCACCAACCCAATGGTTGCCCACCCTAGCTGTATATTTTTAGAGTAGCGATGCTTATTAAAATGTAGATTCTTGCACCTACTCTGAACCTCAGGATTTCTAATGGCAAGACCTGGGAATCTCTATTTTCATACCTTTGCTTAGGTATTTCTGATATAGAGTTCTGTATAACAACTGTAGTTCCAAATAATACAAAAGTATATGGCTACCCTTGTCTCAGCTGGAAGGTACAGACCCCCGGTTGAGTGTGGCTTGGCCAGCCATCACCCAGCTTGAGAGCTCCTGCAGCAGGGCTCCTTCTACGTGCTAAGGACCAAGCAGAAACCAATATGGCCCACCTGTCCCTCTCAGGGCATACAATATGTATGTAGACAAGAAATGAGGGACCCATTAAAATCCAACTCTTTGTTAGAAATATAACGAGTAATGATGAGGTATGTTGGGCCATTAGGGCAAAAGCAATGTAGTAAGGAGCGAAAGGAAGGAGTGTGGCCTTTGGGAACACACAACCTAGGTCTGAATCCCTACCCCAACCCTTTTGAATCCCATCCCCACCAATGGATTCCTGTGGGCCTTAGTTTCCTATTTTTGTCAAATGGAGTGAATAGTCAGAGACTCATGAAAATCAAATAAATTATTGCACCCGGCACCGAGCCTGGCACAGAATAGATCCTTGGTGACCTGCAGCCCCTTCCTTCTGGCCCTTGGAGTTTATTAATGACGCTGGGTCCGCCAGGACGCAACAGAGACAAAAATTATCTCTTATCAGGAGCTATTGTTAACTCCGGTTGTCAGGGATAATAACATATTCGTCTAGTTGTCTGAGAAAAGAGGATTTTGTTTTATTTCCCATTGTTAGGCTGAAAATAAGATTCCGTCCTTTGGGGATCCTGGGGTCTATTTGTTTTGGTCCTTCAGAGAGTCTTGGACCCCTGGGAGTGGCATGTCCTGGAAACAGAATGCCTTGCTTTCCCAATGGGAGTGGGGTGCTCCAGGCTGCTGCTGTTGAACAGAGGGGTCCAGCATGGTGTGGGATAGAGGCCAGCGTCTCCTCTCTGGGGACATGGCATGACAAATGGCTTTGTTGTTTGTTTCTCCTCTGTCAGTTGAGTCTGCACCATTTACCAAGTGCTTTCCACACAGGACCAACAGCATAATGATGTCAATGTAATGATGGAGACGACATGTGAAGGACCCTGACCCTCAATTCCAAATCTCTGCTCAACTGTCACCTTCTCAGTGAGGCCTACCCTGACCATCCTGAAAACTATCACCTGTCCACATGCCAGCACTCCCCATCTTCCTTACCCTGCTCCTTGTTTTAAAATATTCTTTTCTCACATGCAGCAGCCATGAGAATGCACCCTGCAGACCTCCATCTCCAGGCAGCGTTTCTGGCCAAGGGCCTCCACTGCTCTGACTTGAAATCCATCACGGCGTTCGAGCTGAGACCACACCTTCCACAGGCTGTTCCCAGCCAGTGATTGAGCACATTAAGAAGACATGAGACTCCTGGTGTCCAGCTTTGGCTTGAGGACTCCAGAGGAACTTGCCAAATCAGAACGCCTCCACCCAGCCTTATCTCTCTCTCCTCACCCAGCGTCAGGCTTGCTTGGTGGTCCAATGGCTCCCCTAGGCCTTCTCCAGCAGCCTTCCTATTTTCCCTCACCCAAGCATTTCCTCTAAGGAACTCCTCACGTGTTCCATCTTGACTTGGTGTTTGCTCCTCAGAAGACCCAGAATAACAACACGCTGCAGCACTTATCTATGAGCATGCAAAATCCTTTGCTTATTTTATTTCTTTTATTTTCCATCTATACCCACAAGAAGGCAGGATTTTTTAAAACTATTCTGTTCACTGATGTATCCCAGGCACCTAAAAGGTGACACTTAATGAATAGTCATTAAATAAAAAATGCCTATTTTACAGATAGAAAAATGAGGCTCAGAGAGGTTAAGTGACTTCCCCAGGTGGCTCAGCTAGTAAGTGTTGAAGCCAGATTTAGAAACCTGACCTTCTGATTCCAAAGTTCTGATCTTTCTTGTCTCTCCCCTTACTAGTACCGATGCTCTTTTCTGCTCCTCTCACCCACCTCTCTTAGTTCTCCATTTCTCCTTGTTTCTCTACTTATGGGTCTTTCTCTTTGTCCCTCTCTTCCTCACCATGTTGTTTACCTTTCATGTGCTCAGTCTTTACGGTTTGTGTAATGTGGTGCTGTGTGGTGTGTGTGTGGTTCACGTATCTGTGTGTGTGTGGGGTGTGTGTGTGTGTATGTGTGTGTGTTTACACTGTGGCTGAGGGAGACTGGTGTGTCAATATTACTGAGGACTGTGGGACTCTAGAAGGGAAGGAGATGGGACGTGGGTAGAAAGTAAAGGCAGGCATGAAGGTGTAGGACTGGAAAAGACCGTGAGAAGTAAAAAGCCTGCAGAAGGAAGTGAGGAAAGAGACCCTAGAGCAAACGCCACCAGGTGGGGGTTAAATGACCAGGACCCAACCCTGCTACACACTGGCTTTGCGACTTTGACTTGATCCCTTATCCTCTGTGACCACATTTCCTTCACTGAGTTGTCGTCTCCACTTTAGGAATTCCAGCTCAATGTTCTTCACAGCAATAAAAACCAAAATTGGTGCGTGGGAAAGCTCTCTGGAAGTGGAAACAAATGTGAGCACCCTTACGGAAGGACAGGTGGACACAGGTCATGAGACCCACGGCCAGGTTTGAGGTGCCTCTCCCACTCTCCACTGGCCCCCGGACGTGGCTGCCCATCTGAGAGGTTACAAAAAGGAAATACCTTCATCAACAAAGACTATGAGTGTGGGAGAGGTGATGGAACAGGTGCCCAGGAAAAGCCAAGGAGTCACCTTCCGAGTGTGTGCGAGCAATACCCCTTTGTCTGGGGTGATTTGCACAAGGTCTTGAGTGCACACCTGGGAGGGGAGACACCATAGGCTCAGGAGGACAGCAGATGGTGGAGGGAGCCCAGGAGAGGGGGACAGTGGGCAGTGTTGCCTGCAGGAAAAGGCGTTACCACACAGCACAGTGAAAGTCGAGCTGTGCAGGACCCTGTGCCAGGGCCACGAGGGGCTGGGAATGACTCACACGGTCCTGCCGGAGCGCTCCCAGCCCTGAGACTCTGGCTCTTGGGCCTTACGGAGGAACAAGAGGGAGAATGTGGAGACCTAGTGTCCTTTTCCAATCACATAGGGTGATAAATGCAAAATGCAGTGACAGTTTCACTCGTGCACTCCATCCTACCCGGCCTGGAATCTGTCACAGGTCGCAGCACACACTCTAAGGGGCCTACATCACCTGGTAGCAGAAACCTCCTGCTGTGGTAGAAAACGCCCTCTTGGGCTTCGATGACAGCTCCAAGAAGTGTCCACTGATTTACAATGTCACTGGGGTCTCCCACCCACTCCAAGACTGGAGAGCCAGTAGCCAGGGATATGGATAGAATAAAAACTCTGCCAGGGACTTGCTGAGGGACACGGAAAATGGACAAATGACCAGGTTCTCTCTAAAAGGAAGGGGCGCTGGGACAACACTGATGCCCGGATCACTGTGGAAGGTGCTCACCTGCTCACCAGGTGTGCAGTCACACCCCGTGTCTGCCACCCACCATCCTCCCAGCCCGTACCTAGGGGGAGTTATCTGAGATAGGAACACCTTCATGACAGCTGTGTGGGAGCCTTCCGTTACTCGGAGGGCTGAGGGGACGATGGAGTGAGACAGAGTTTGTGAAAACACTTCGAAAACCAGAAACGTACTGTGCAAAGTGAGTTGTCTTTAGCATTACATGACTCTGATGCTATGGGGTGCCAAGGGGAGCTGTCTTTCCAGTTGGCAGAGGGGAGACAACTCAGGGTGGGCCAGGTGACCCACGTCTGCCTCTAACGCGGCACTATATGCAGAGAGTCCCTTTCTTTCTCTGAGCATCCAATGAGCACTATATTTCTCCAAGTCTCAATTTCCTCACATGTACAATGGGAGAGTAACAGATCATTTGGGGGGGTCTCTTGCAACTCAGACATTTTGGGGATCCTGTTCACTTGCCTCGGTAGAAGGAGCACAAGATTGTGGAAAACCCAGAGGCTTGGCTGGGCTCTGCACCAGCTCCTGTGGGAGTCTCCAGGCCTCGGTTCCTTCCTCTAGCCAACAAGTCATGAAGTCGATGGCGCTCCAAGTTCACTGCTAGTCCCAACAGTCCAGGATTCAAAGGCACCAGCCCCCCCAGTGTGGGGCCGGCACAGCCCGGGTACAAATGCAGCAGGGGGCTCAGCAATACACACTCTCCCATCTAGGGGGCCTCATGTCTTTGTCTGTTCTTGGCTCCACGTTAGGTTGGGGATGAGGTATCCAGGCACGAGACAAGCCCAGCACCTGCCTGACCCCTCCCGGCTCACTCTCCTGCTCTACCTGGCCCGTGTTCACTCAGAAGATAGATGAAAAATTCCTTTCTCCAACTTTCCCACTTGCAAGCATGCTCCCTGCAGGGCCCTCAGGACAATGACAAAGCCTCTTTGTCCTCATATGTGTTTTCTTGGAAGGTGAAAATAAAAGAAATGGCACTGTGGATTTGGGGGAGTGGGCAGTGGGGGAGATGACACAAAGCACTCAGTAGAAAAGAGCAAAGGAATGCTCATCTTCCTGGAGACTAATCCAAGCAGTTGTCCATGAGGACCTGAGAGGAAATCCCAGCAGGGTTTCACTCTGCAAGGCACTGCCTTGCCTGGCCTGGCCTGGCACCCGCGCTTCCTGGATGTCAGCCAGGTGGCCAAGCCAGACCAGGACCAGAGAAAGGATGGCAATGAAGCCCAGTAGATCTTGGGCCTGGGGAAATTTCATTCCGCTGAGTCGTAAACTCACAGAATTCCTTGAGCCCTTGCATAGGAACCTCCTCCACAGATTCCCTGACTGCTGGTCCTCTGGCCTCTGCTTGACTACTTCCATTGACAGGGTGCTCACTATGTCACAAGATAGCCTGTTTTAAATAGGGACAGCTCTGGACGATAATCATCCCTCGTGGACTGGATCAAAATTGCCTCCAATGAGCCTGAGAAGTGCCTTCTGGAGTGTTATAGAATAAAATGTCTGCATGACCGCTACCTCCTTCTTGCCACCTTTGTGGTTGGGGCATGACTTTTGACCTTGGACACCCCTTCTCTGTAACTCCACTTAGCAGCTCTCAAGGAAAAAGCACAATGAGAAATGACAACCAGGAGAAGCCTAAGGAGCCCTGTGACTCTGGCATTCTACTTCTATGAATGATAAAGAAACGCAAAGACAAAATTATTTTAAAAATGGGCACAGCACCCAACCGTCAACCCCATGCTCTTCTTGCCTTCCTGTCGTTGTCTGGGTTTTGCCCTCTCACTTCACTCAGAGGAAGTCATCAAGGAGGTGAAGGAATAGAGGAAAGCCCTGACCAAGTTCCGGGTTCCAGTCATCTCAGTCTGCCAAAAATAATAAATAAGCTAAATAATAAACAGTGTGACCTTCATGAAGTTAACGCCCCCCGTCTGGCCCACTTAAACTCATGGCCAGTGACCATTCATGGGTTTTGACTCAGGCTCACGGTGTCTGATAGACCCTCTTCCCTTCTCAGTGGGAGGAGGTGAGAGCCACTGAGCTCCTCCCTAGAAATGAAGGGTCATGCCATCTCTGCCATCCCCTCTACATGAGGCCTGGGGGTTAGGGCTGGTCCCAGATGTCTCTGAGAAGGTCTCCACGCATCTACAGAGCAGAGCTGAGTCTTGGGTGACATTCCAGGATCCCTGCACTGTGAAACGAGGAACAAAGGGGACAGGCGGCAGGCTACTGGGAGGGCTCAGAAGGAGGACAGCCTCTATAGGTATCTCGGAGACCCGCTGGGGCGCATTATCAGCCTGCATGGGTCAACATATGCCATGGTAAAGCGGACAGCAGGGACTGGCAAATCCAAAGCCCCACAGAGACCCGGAGGCCAGCATGACCACAGCGCCATGCTCGCTCAGCAAAATGTCGCAAGGACATGGTTCACTGGATGGTGGCTTTATTTGCAGATCCTGGCTCCTGCTGGGCCCTCCTCCACCTTCCTGAGCTTTAAGTGCAAAAATGATTCAGCCCAAAGCAGTGTTTCCATGTAAGCAGACTATATTCCGTACAGACATCACCGTCCCAGCTCAATTTCCCAGGCCTTCCAGCCACGGCTAACCCACCTCGTCACGTACACTGAGGGACCCTCACCTTTTCTGAGGCTCCATTTTATAAGGTGGAGCAGCAGGCTGGTCCCCCATGAGCACATGGCTGCCTTCCTGTGATTATGCTACAAGTTCTGAGAGCCCTTCCTGGTAGGAACTGTCACAGTGGGATAAACAATTCTCTCTGCAATTTGTAAATGCAGTTTTCGGAACCACTTCTTTCTCTCCACATGCTCAGTCCTGTGTTTGGGTCCTGACTCCGCTGTTCTCCCTTCCTCCATGATTCAGACCCAGCCAATCACAGTCACGGTGACAGCACATGACCCAAGACAGGCCAAAGAGACTCAGGACAAGAGCTTCTGGGTGAAACTGTTGCAAAACGACTGTTGCCACTGGGGACGTTCAGCTGTCATTACCTAAGCTGAGATCTTGGTCCATTTTGTCACCCTAAAGAGGAGACTCCCAGAGGATGAAGCCAGTGCAGAAGAAAGAAAAGTGAGAGAGAGACAGATTCTCAATGTCACTGAGTGTCTGGATCCAGCCTTAGCTTAAGCAGCTCTCCCTCTGGGCTGGAAGGAAAAAGGGCTGGTTCTGATTCCAGCATCCTTCCTGGCACCACTGTACCCCTTCTTTAAGTGTAGAAAAGTGTCAGGAGGGAATTACTAAATAATCTGAGTCACCAACACCAGCCCTCAACAGACTAGGGAAAAATCCTCTCAAAAAGCAGGACGTGGTGAATAGATTTAAAGAATGAATACGACATGAATTTTAGAGTCTTGTAGATTTCTCTTGCTGTGAATCCATTGCCAAGTCATTATGTATATTGGGAGAGGAAGTTTTCTATCTAATAATACAGGTAGTTTATAAATACGCCACTCTAAATTTTTTTAAAGTAATACAAAAATTAAAAAAAAAAGAGATGAAATCCTGAAAGCCCCCTTCCGTCCTGCCTATCTGACCATCTCAATCCCACTGCCTTCCCTGGAGGTAACTTTAGTGTATATCCTTCCATTCTTTTTTCTTTGTATTTGTATAAATGCACACACACACAGGCACCAGTAGTTTTGTTTTCTCTCTTACATAAACAATGTAGCAAAAATCATGTCATACTATCTATTCACCATATCATTACTTAATTCTAGGCATAGAGCAAGAAACTATTTCCCAGCTTTCCTTGCAATTAGGTTAGGAACGTGTGACTGAGTTGCGGCCAATGGGAGTGCAAGCAAAAGTCACCTGTCACTTCTGGTTCAAGACAGTTATAACTGGGAGTGCCTTCTCCAAAGTGTCTCTTTTAAATCCCATTGCTAAAAGTAAAGGATTCTGAGATTCTGAGATTCTAAAATGAAGGCAGTATGTGTTCCAGGCTCCTGCTTTAAAAAACCCACGGCAGAAAGCTAACGGACCCACACTGGACTGTGACGTGAACCAGAAATAAACCTTGGCGATGTTGAGTTTCTGAGATTTGATGGTACTGAAGAATAGGCTAGACTGTCCTGACTAATACAAATAAAATCACGCTCTACCTATTGTTCTGCATTTTGTTTCTTCTTAACAGTATGTATACACACTCATTTATCTTCTCATCATCAGGATAACGAGAACCATTGTGAGGAAATTAAACGAGAGCACTGAACATCAATTCTCTGGAACTCAAGAAACCCTTTCTTCTTCCTCTGCTGCCTGCCCTCCTTATAGCACCAACTCATAGGCTGAAGGAGGCCTGAAACTTTGGGGTTTTGTTATCCCTCCTGGAAACAGAATAGATTCTGTGCTGTAAGATGCTCTAAGAAGACCTCCTTGTCTCCATAATATTTCTTATGCTGGCCCATCACAGGACTAAAAATGCTACCTCTAGCTATATACAGCCATCCCTTGATATGCACAGGCGATTAGTTCTTAGGACCCCCACAGATGCCAAAATCTGCACATGCACCAGTCTCATGTAAAATGGCGTAGTATTTTCATATAACTTACGCACATCCTTCCGTATGCTTTAAATCACCTCTAGATTACTTACAATACCTAATACAATGTACATGCTATGTAAATAGTTGTTTTATTATATTGTTTAGGGAATAATGACAAGAAGAAAGGTCTGTACATCTTCAGTACAGACACAACCATCATAGGCCTAACTACACAGTACACGTCAGCAACAAAGCAACAATTTTTTTCCAAATATTTTTAATCACTGTTGGTTGAATCCACAGGTGCAGAACATGCAGATACAGAGGGTTGACTATATTTGTTTCGGTCTGGAAGCTTTAAGATTTCCTACCAACAGTCTAGGAAATATCACACTCTAAACTTTGGCTAGTTAAGTGGGGATTAGTGGTCTAAGCTGAGAATTTGATGGTAACAGGGTAACAAGAACACCAAGATAAGAACAGAGGTAAAAGAAGAACACAAACAAAGTTCTATGATTCTTCACAGTTCTATTTCATTTTTTTAAAAAGCACCCTTTTTCCAGCAGAGCTCTAGTTTTTGTTACAGTTTGTTGTTTTCTAATTCTTGGAAAAGTGGTCACCCACATAGAGAGTCCCTGACAATACTCCATTAGCCAGAGTGTCCAAGCAACCAGAAGGCCCCAGGGAGTTCAGTTGGGAAGCATAATGATGAATCCTGTCTATATTGTTTATGATTTAACAACTGGGTTATTATGTAGGATGTTCTGGGTCACTCCTGGGAAACTATTTAAACAAATAATCTGCAGTTAAATGACCTAATAGAACAAGTGTTGTCAGGTTCTTGGAAGAGAACCATGATTTAAAGCTATTCATAGATTCCTAGAATTGGAAGGTACTTTCAATATCTTCTAATAAGATGCCTTTATTACAGTAGTGAGTAATCTGGGGCTTAGAGAAGGTAAGGAACTTGCCCAAGGTCAAACTTTGCATTCTTTTTTTCTTTTTTTTTTTGAGTTTCATGTGTACAAAACACCGTAATAGTTAGACATTTATCGTTATACCCCTCACAAAGTGATAACCCCCCTCCCCCCATTACTGCCCCTCTGACATCACATTCAGTCATTACATTTCCACTGTCTCTATTCTTTATGCTGTACTCCACTTCTTGTGACTATACATGTATATATAAATTATAGTTGACATTCATTATTATTCAGCTTCTTTAGCAATACCTTTACCACCAACAGGCTGATGTCATTTTCACCTCACTGACATCACCCTGGGGTTATGGGAAGAGCTCTAGAATATGAGCCATAAGACTTGTTTCTAGTGTAGGGTCTCACACTCAGCAGTGCACGACCTTGGTCAAAGGGCTTAACATTTCTGAACTAGGTCTACCACAAAGCTCTTAGGAGTCTGTCAGTTATATGGCTCCCTTCAGAGGAAAATGGCTTTATGCAATCATTTCCGGCAAAAATTGCTATAGCTTATGCTTCAATTGTTTAGCAAAACCAACCCTATCACCTTGTCACAACTTTCCTGGCCAGGAAGAGGGGAGAAGTCAAAGGTAACCACATATCAGCCGAGCATGGGAAAGACCTCAGAGATGGGACAGTATGAAATCTAGCCAGTAAGGATTCTGGTACTGGCAGCTCTCTTTTGAGATGCTTAAATGCCAGGTGGAGTGAACTCATTTGGGTGTCTATCCAACATCTCTCATCCCTTTCTCCTTCCTAGGAGACCAGTTCTGTTCGAGTCTCTGCCCTGCCTCACTTAGCCTGTTTGCCTTCAGATACGGGTTTGAAAACAGTAACCCAATCATGGTAGTCTCATCTCCCTGATCAGCGTTTAGTTCAAAAACTCTGGTTTATGCCAATCAACACATAGGCTTCCCTTAACAACTGTTATTTGTCCAGAAGTGGGCACATGACTTAAGTTAGCTAATCAGGTAGAAGGGAAGAACTTTTATTCCATGCTGGGAGAGGATTTTTATTCCATGTTTTTTCTATCTGCCTGTATGTGAAGTAAGAAAGCATATTGCTCCAGCGGCTGCTGACAGCCATCTTGAAACCACAAGGGAAGACAGCCTGAGCCACGACCAACGCTTAGAGGGGAAAGAAGCTGAGCAAATCACAAAGAAATGGATCCAGATGAGCATATCTTGCCTGGAGTCCACCTTGCCTCTAGACTTTTTCTATGTGAGATTGTAAATGTCTCTATCACTTAAATGAGTGAGACTTTCTGTTTCTTACAGTTGGAAACATCCGAACCAATGAAAGAGGTCAACTGAAATACGTATAGAAGAAGACAAATCTCTGAAACAGGGTGTGTCCTAAATGCCTAAATGAGGTTGACAGATTGCTCTAGGGCCATCTCTCACAGTCCTAGAAGTACAGGGTCCCACACGTCATGATGCTGGAGAGACCACATTCCATGATATCCCACATTCCTGTGGATCTCTGAAACAAACCCCAGGAACTAAAATTTGACCTAGTATGTCTCCTCTTACAACCTTAGAGGAGCTTGGCCAACATAGTCTCTAGACCTGTTTCCGTTTGTAAAACAAGGTTGATGATATTTGTACAGATGACCTTGATAGTCTACCGAATAAGTCCATTGGCCATTTCTAAAACCTCATCCGTTTCTCTTCTATTCATCCTCTCTCTGTTCCCCTGACCTTCTCAACCAAGAGTGGGGTCAGGTTTGGAGGGAAGGGGTGGGATGAAAGTACTGGTGTTAGAGCCACCACCTGAACAAGTATGGTTTTGCTGTACAGATGACCAGAGCCTCTGAGACAAGAAATGTCACTAAGATAAAAGTGCATCACCCCTCTGCCTCTAGCCCACTGCCTGGCAATACCTTGAAGAATGGGCTGAGGGCTCAGTCCTTACTGTGTAGCCTTGCCAGTCCTTTTGGCCTTTAGAACACGTTGTATTCCATTCCAGGGCCCAAGATGGTACTGGAATGAGGCAAGTCACTTCTGCTTTTTTCCTGAGAACGTCAGCCAGGTACAGACTAGACCAGGTTCTAAGAATGGGACTCCCTTAAGAGGGAGGGGCACATCAAATTGCACTCAAATCAACTACGACTTCCTTCCCCCATCACTAAACACTTCAGCCAGGGGTCTCTGGGTAACAGTAAACACAGAAGGCAACCGTGTAGGAAATAGATCCAACAAAATCGCATGATGGAGCCTGAGAGGGTCACAAGCCTCCTCCTTTTCACCAAGGATGCAGGAGGCAATCACTTTGCTTTCACCCCCAGGACTCCATCCCCAAAATATTTTTCCATTAGCTTGGGACAAGATATGACAGCATTCAGATGCTTTATCTGAAAAACAAGGAGGTTGGAACAGAGCATCATTGAAGTTACTTCAGACCACATATTCTTGATAATAACGTCTTCTAGAAAGGAATTCATGAGACTCCTGGAATTTAAGATGTGAGCCAAGGAGCTTCTCTCTGGCCTCGGTGTGCTCATTGTTCCCTGGAACGCTACCTGTCTCCCAGCGTCTACCCAGTGAATGTGGAAAATGAAGCATAATCATTTATGTTTCATTTTCATATTTGAATAGTATGAAAATATTCCTGTTCTCTCTCTGTCTCTCTCTCTGTCTCTCTCTGTCTCTCTCTCTCTCTCTCTCTCTCTGTCTCTGTCTCTCTCTCTCTCATTCTCTCACTCTCTATTTTCGTCCAGGAAGCATGGAAAGGCGGTGACTTCCCACCCTGGTCTTCCCTCCATGTTTGATTCCAGTCTCCACATTCTCAGGAACTTGTGGGGCTTCTTTCCACAGGTCTCCCCAGTTAGAAAGATAACTCAGGTCTTCAGAAATTATCCCTGTCTGCAAGATCTATGCTGGCGCTTTGGGGGTTGTGTCTTTCACACAGTGCTTTCCTCCCACTAGGTCTCCCGCCCATGGAGCAGCTGTGCAGGTATTAAGACCGGACATCAGCAGTTCCGCTGCGGGTCAGCAGTTCAGCAGACTGCGCACACACGGTGTGGGCTGTGTAGGTTCCCTGACAGGCCTTCCTAACCCCCGTCAGGGAGCAGGGTGCGCATTAGCCAGCTCCCCCTGGCTCCTGATCTGCCTTGGAATGCATGGGCAAGAGGGGGGCGATGGCCCGAGGGGCGAAGGGAAATGTCTGCTCCTCTTCCCATTCTACGGCTTTCTCTCTTTTCAGCTTAGCAGACTAAAGTTCAAGCCAGGGTCCGGGAAAGGGGGTTGCTAATGGAGTTCAGGTTTCAGACACAGAAGGAGTTGGGAGGCAATTTCTGGGCTTCTTTTTAAAGGCATCGCACAGAACATTTTTTCATTCCGTCAGCAATCACGTGCTGAGAAGCGTCCCAGGCTCTGGGACGAGAGCCAGAGGATACCAGGCTAGGCCCTACAGAGCCCACAGTAAGGGAACAGACATACTCATGTGACAGAACTGTAACAGTGGTACATGGTACGTGCAAAAGGCCATGAGAGCTCTGAGAGAGGTGACAGGAGCTATGACACAGTTCAGAGGTATGTGCCATGCTAAGGCAGTAATCATTGGGAAGGAATACTTTCTTCCACATGGAAGCAGAACCAGCCTACGTATGAGACGTGGTTTTTAACACAGTCCTTTGCCTTGTCCTGCCAAGGGTCAAGCTTCACATCGTGTCTATGTGAGCAGTCTCTGAAGCTGTGTGGGACATATGGCTTCTGGGACCCAACACAGCAGCTCTGCCTGCAGTAGGTAGGTTGGCTTGGAGCAATAATTGTCTTCATCTTTTATTCAGTCAATAAATAAACACTGGTTAAATGCCTATGATGTGCCATGTTTGGCAACTGCTTATTTTATTTATTTGATGCTAGCTCCATCAGACCGCAACTTCACGCAGGCAAAAGGTCAGGTCTGCCTTGCCCGTTCTTATATCCCCAGGCTAGCCCAGGGCTCAGCACACACAGGTTCTCAGTAAATATTTATTAAATGAATGACAGAAATGATGCCACAGCTATGGAGACTTACATTTGTGCTGGTAAAATTGTGATCATAGGCAGTAGTTGCCTCTGATTTTCTTCTGCTTTCCCTAACTGTGCAATAACCAAACAAAAATCCAGATACATGGTGGACATGGTTAAGGAAAATGGAATAGAATATTTTTAGCTGGAAATTTCCCAAGAGGAAAAAATATCTATGACCTATGATCATAGTACTTAATTCTCTTCTTTCTTCCTGGGTTCTCCTCCTACCTCTATGCCCAGCCTATCGCAGGGCCCATTTTCACCAATACTTGCCAAGTTATAAAAAATGTGGTAATGCCCATGCAGGTAAGGACTAAAAAGATAATCTCACTAAGGGGTGTTGGCTTCTCAGTGGAGGGCTATGAAATTCAACAATTTAGCCAACATTTAGTGGAGGTACAGCAGATGAGGGACCATACCAGGTACCATAAAATCAAAGATGAAGAGGATATTTTTCCACGGCAGAGATAAATTACACAAAAAAACAAAGCCAAATGTCACTAAGTCTAAGAAACCTACAGAGGAATGTTGGGGATATAAGGGAAGGAATGTTGGGAGAATCCAGGATGTTCTCCTGGGGTAACATCTTGCTGTTGTTTGGACAGGCATAGACTTGGACAGGCATAGACTTGGGTGGGCGAGGCATTCTAAGTAGAGGAAAAGACATGAAGAAAGATGGAGAAACGCATGGTGACTTTTTCTCATCCCGCTGGGCTCAGCATACGCATAAGGGACCAGGACAAGATGTAAATAACAATAACAACAGTAGCTAATATTTATTGAGCTCTTACTATATGGCAGGTACTCTTCATTTAATCCTCATGACTGACTGAAATAGGTAATATTACTCCTCCCCTTTACAGATGGAAGAAACAGAAGCATGGAGAAGTTAAAAAACTTGTCTAAGCTTGCATCTCTTTTAAGTGGTGAAACTAGGACTTAAATTCAGAGTATGTGAACTGCCATACCATATTGCATATTGCCTATTGTTTGAAGCTGTGTTTCTCAAACTGCATTCCAGGGAACACTGGTCTCCTGAAATGCCAGCTCCCTCATCCCCCCACCCCCACCCCGACAAACACACACACACACACACACACACACACACAAAAAAATTCTGTGCTGGTCAACTAAGTTTAAACCCTCTATACTATACTGTCGGTCTTCTGGGAGAATTACCCCACTCAACTATATTGTATTAAAAGTTCTGACAACTCCTATCTTGAATATGTTTAACTATGTAACTTGGTGTTTTCCAAATGCATTTAACCAGAAAACTGCATTCATGCTGCTTTTACTGACCACCTAAGGCATAGAGATCTGCAGAAAACTCTTAGGAAGCTCTGCCTTAGGCCATTATTCCCCTCACTCCCTTCCTTTGCTGAGGATGGACTTTCTAGAGGAATTATAATAGCTTCTATTCATTTAACTCTAAGGTTTTCCTGAGTGCTTTAACAAATATCATCTCATCTTATCATATTTGAAGCTTTCAAACTATCTTTCAAATTCCTTCTTTTTTCTTCTTTGAAGCAGAATCCTAAGCAATTACGGTTATGTAGGTATATCTCAGAAAGTTAACACCCATGTCTATCTTCTTTTCAGATCAGAAGGGTGAAATATTCTATTACTTAAAAAAAGAGAGAAATCCTTTTCTCCTAAGAGATTTTATCAGTTTCTAGGAATTACTTAAAATGTGCTTATAATAGTAAATGTCAAAGATTAACACTTCTCAACTCCCTTAAGAGGTCCCCTCCCAGACATTTATTCTGATATAAACTACTTTCGGTTAAAGATTACTTTACAAAGAACACAGTTTAAAGTAAAACATTTTAAAAGAAAATGAGGGTTTGTTTTTTTTTTTTTTTTTTAAATAGGGCATTTTGATGGCTAAATGACTTTCCTTACCAGAAATACTTGCTTTCAGAAACAGAGTTTTGCTTAACTCATGGGAATGACTCTGTAACGTTGGGTTTCGGGCTGCAAGGGGATTATTTCAGGAGGTGAGGGATGTTATTTTTATCCCTCAAATCACCTCACAGAGGCAATTGCCCGCTCTATCAGGGTTGTTCTGATCATTTCTATCCCGTCTATCTCCTTTTGAATTCCTGGAATGTGTGGACATTGAAATTTGAACTGGTGTGAATCCTGGCTCATCACTAATTCATTGGATAGTGTTTCTTAAACCACCTTTATCTCAGTTTCTTTATCACTAATTATAAAATAACACTGCTTAATAGCACCGTGTTGTTACGCGGATGAACCTGGAACAGACGCATGGCATCTAGCAGCCCGCCTGACGCATGCAGCAGGCACTCAGCAAGTGTGAGGACGTAGGTGTACATTTGCTACAGCAAACTGCAGACAAGAGAAGCAACCAGGAGCCAAATATTACCTCAGTGACTCGAAGAGCATAACTTTTGAGATTCTTATTTAACATGCAAAAGTGGGTGAAGGCTTGTCTCTTTCCCCATAGAAACACAAGAGGAGACACAGGAAGACCACTGGCTCACCACCCACCACCCCCAGGTCTCTAGCACTGAATCCCGTTCATTCCCCAGTGACAGCTGTCCTGGGCCACATTCTAGGGTGTCTGGCTCTTTTTTTTTTTAATTTATTTATTGGGGTGACAATTGTTAATGAAATTACATAATTTCAGGTGTACAATTCTGTATTACATCATCTATAAATCCCATTGTGTGTTCACCACCCAGAGTCAGTTCTCCTTCCATCACCATATATTTGATCCCCCTTACCCTCATCTCCCACCCCCACCCCCTTTACCCTCTGGTAACCACTAAACTATTGTCTGTGTCTATGAGTTTTTGTTTCTCTTTGTTTGTCTTGAATTTGGTTTATATACCACATATCAGTGAAATCATAGGGTTCTCTGCTTTTTCTGTCTGACTTATTTCGCTTAGCATTATACTCTCAAGACATTCTCAAGGTGTCTGGCTCTTAGAAAGGGAGGCACAATGGGGCTTCATTACTTCTCCTTTGCATGTGTGCCCCATACAGGCAAATGGGGCACTGAGAGAGGTTTAGTGGATTGAGATGGGGGAAGGAGGCCAGGAAGTAAGGATGTTCTCAGCCCAAATGCCAAGTTCAGTAGCTTGAATAAAAACCACCTTAACCTTCAAGGTCCAGAGGTCACCATCTGGAAATGAGAAACCACCACCAATAAATTGTGGGCCACCATATAGCTGGATTTCAAAAGAAGAAGCACTGCAGGAGGTCGGGCTTAATTTCTCCCTTGAGCTGCCCCCATTTCTATTCCTTAAAAAGATAAAAGGCTTTTGGTCCCAATTTGTAGCTGTGGTTGCACTGCAAGAGAGGAGCAAGTTGCTGTGTCAAATGTGGTTTTGCCCCCACATCCCTCTTGCGTGGTTTCACCTTAAGGCTGGGGCTGAAGCCCATCAGCGCTATATTGTTCCCTTTGGCTCCCCAGAGGCTGGCAGCTGTATGGGCAAGGCTGCCAGATCAGTAAGCATCTGCATCTACTGTGGACCCCTTCCGCCCCTCCAACCTCCACCCTGCATCCCCCAGCCTAAGAAAGCACCACCCCCTCCTCCCCACCCTGCATTCCTCTAGGAACCTTCCACAGGTGGTTTCAGGTGTCACCTGCAACCGGAGCTTCTGTCTGGCCTGCAGGGTTTGCAGGGTCCTTGAGCCCAGTGAACCCAGGCCCCAAACAGCAAGCGAACAGGCCTGGTGTTACAGACATGAAGACAATGGGTCTGCTGGGCTGAAAGCATTCCAGTCTCCCACATTCAGTAGAAAGGGGTGTGTGGTGGGGAGGAAAGGTCATTCATGCCGATGGTTTATGTTTTCCCAAGCCAGCATTCCTCACAAACAGCTGTGTTTATACAAAACTAGAGGAGAGGGACAGAGGGAGAAAAAGGACAGTGTCCTAGGGATGACATCATTCTGTCTTGTCTGCTTCCCCTCCCCCCACTGTCGGCGGGAGGGGTGGAGGGCCGTGGAAGTCGCAGCAACTGACTGGTGGACGTGCCTGGTGCAAGTGTTTATATGTGCATATGTTTATTACATATATAATTTTCCTGCTCTCCACTCTGCTCCCGCCCCACTCACTGCAGAGTATCCTAACACATTTAGCAGAACAGTTTTCCCTAGAACAGCACCCTCTGAGGAAGGCTAGATTTGGGGGCTCACGTTCCTCTTTCCAATCTCTTTAACAAACACCCCTCACTGAAGAAAAGCCTGACAGGAGGCAGAGTCATTAAAGTGAATTAAAATGTCTCCAAGGAGAGATTAGCCCCAAAGCCATTCCCATATCAGACAAAGGCCCCTTTCATGCAGACTCCAGCCTCTGCGAGTCCTGTAAGCAGAGATTAGGGAACAAATTCTCAGAACCTAGAAGCTCTGGTTCTTCGGGAGACCGGCCAACTGCAGCCTCCTCTGGCTAGACCTTAAGAACTCAGCTTCTGCTTAAGTTGTACTTGGCTTCTTAAGACCCAGACTGCAAGAGAGGGGGCCTCCACAAGGACAAATGCATCCCCTTCTTTGCTGAGGCAAGTCTGCCCCTGACGCAATCCAGATGCACACGGCCTCACCTGTTCTTACACTTTACCTGACATGTAAGGTGGTCATCCCCCAGCCTCCCGCCTTGGTGACAGGTAGGAAGTCCTGTCACCAGCAGCCTAAGCGTCGCTCTTTCTGATTCTCAGCACCTCATCGGCAACTATCTTAGTGAACATGCATTTCATGTCAGACTGAGCATTACATGGTGCGGATACAAAGAGAGGCCAGAAGAGGTTCACTGCTGCCAAGGCAACTTTTGTTTGTTTCAGAAAGACAGATATGTTAATAGGGAGTGCAATTCAATATTGTGTGGACCTAGTGAAGGATGGCTGTAAAAATGCAGGAAGGGCATCAACGTGAGTCAATTCTACATAGTAAAGGTGACACGTGAGCCACATCTTGAAAGAGGAGAACATGTTTACTAGGTAATCCTGGGCTGGGGATGGAGGTACAGGGAGGAGGGAGAACATTCCAGGCAGAGCGTGTAGCATAGCCAAAGGCATCAAGCATGACAGAGCATGTTGTCCCAAGTCGCCACTAATGGTTCTTCCCTAGAGGAGCAGAGCATCTGATGAGCAGTGTTGCAAGAGATGAAATGAGAGGAAGATGGGGGTCAGATTATAAAGGGCTTTGTGCGTCAAACTGAGGAGTTGGAAGAAATGTAATCTTCAAACTTCAGAGCTGCTGAGGGGCTTTAAGCAAGGGACCTTCCACAGTCAGACATGCATTTTAGAGAGATTGCTCTGGGAGGTGTCCAAGGCTGAAGGCAGGAAGACCAGTTTAAAAATTATTTCAAGAGCCCAGAGAATATTTGTTGAGGATTTGATAGGCAAGGGTGGCAACACTGGGGTTGAAGAGAGGAAACATATATGGGACATATCAAAGAGAGGGGGAAAAATGGAAGTAACTGGCCTTAATTCAATATGAGAGGAGACAGAAATGGAGGAGTCTAATGATGTCAAGACTTGGTGACTGTAAGATATAGTCAGTTCCCAAAACAGAGGTTTCAGGGGAAGAAGGCACCTGTCACCTCTTGAGTGCCATCTCAAGCCTCTCAACCTCAGCTCTACTGCAGCCAAGCCTTCAGTCGCCAGTTCTAGGCAGCTTCCACCAGTTCTGAGCAGACGCAACCTGGCTCCACCTCCAACCTCTGCATGTCCCCTGGGGCTCCTTACACCAGGGTTCCCCTGGCCAGCAGTGAACTGCATGCCTGAGGGAACCACAGGGCACTCGTGTGTGGTGCAGGAGAATTAACACTTAGTGGGCACCCAGGAGAGGCTAGGAATCAAGGGAAAAAGCTTCTCCTTCTCAGAAGATCCCCCAGGCTGGATCACGCAGCTGCCCATGGTCAACTGGATCACCCCTTTTTGTACCGGACCTCCCGCTTTCCTGTTTCATGCTCTTTTTTCCTCACTCCCTCTTTGGGATCATTTTCCCAAATAAACTATTCACACATGTGATGCTTAATTTTATGTGTCAACTTGGCTGGGCCACAGTGTTCAGGGATGTGACCAAACGTTTTGCTGGATGTGTCTGTGAGGATGTTTTGAATGAGGTAAACATTTAAATTAGTGGGCTTTGAGTAAAGAACATCCTCTTCCATAGTGTGGGTTGGCCTCATCCAATCAGTTGAAGACCTGAATATTATAAAAGATGCTTCTCCCAAGCAAGAGGGAATTCTGCCAGCAGATGGCCCTCAGATTTGAACTTCAGCACCAAGTCTTCCTGGGTCTCCAGACTGACAGCCCACCCTGCAGATGTTAGACTTTCCAATCTCCATAGTGGCATGAGCCAATTCCTTAGAATAAGTAGCTTTCTACATAAATACACATCCTATTGATTCTGTTTATCTGGAGAACCCTGACTAACACAACACACAAGATGGCACCTCGGGCTCTGCTTCCTGGAGAACTCAGCCTAAGATGGGGGAATGATGTTGAAATTACTGTGGGAAAGGAGGTAGAGATGTATATCCAACTGTGGGTACCCACAAAATGAACATGGAGCCCCCCACGTGAAAATGGTACTTGAAGCCAGGAGGATGGATGGAGGGAAAACAGAGATGACATCAGTCTTTCAGAGACTCAGAAAAATCATGATTAATCCTTATCTTCACCCAGAATAAATGAATTCAGTTGCTTTGTCCAAACTTACTCAAATGTTTTGAGAGAAGGGGAGGAGAGGAAATAAAATTAATAAAAGTATCATTGTACTCATAAAATATAGGTACATATAGGGTCTCACCAGGATCACAACTTCAACTTGAGATGTTTAAAAGCAATTGCACTCTTTTACTCAGTCTTCCCCTGATATCACCATCTGCAGCCACGAGTCTACAATGGTCACACTGGGTTATATTTTAGTCCCGATTTCTTTTCTATATTAGCCGTATCATTCTGGCCCCCAAAGAGTGGAAGGCGTGGCTTTGTCTCCTATAATAGAACTCTTTTTTATTATTTTAAAATAACCCCAATGCCAAAGCTTCTCAATGGCAGTGTGCCTCACTCTGCTCCAAGGGGGCCTCAGCATGAAACTAGGGTGGGAATGGCCACGCTGACAGAGGTCCTAGTCACGACTCCACTCACTGATTGTCGTGCCATCCTGAGCATGTCGCTTTTCTTCTCGGGCCTCATCTTCTCACATAGGAGATAGGGAGGTTGAACAGGTAGGTCCCTTTCATATCTCGCATCCTGGCATTCTAAGATGTCACACGCTTCCTCCCAGCCTACCACTCCCTTTTGGAGAGGCTTTGGTTAATACCCATTATGCTCTCCTCCTCAGCACTGGCTTTCAGGCCCTTTGAACAGCTGCACATGCTCAACCCAACACACATACACACACACCACACACACATACACCAAACACACCATATACAACCCCCCACAGACAACACACACCCTGACTCACACATCACATACACACACACACACCACACAACCACACACATACAACACCCATGTACCACACGCACACTCAAATACCACACACACACACTCACGAGTCCATGGTCTGTGTTCACTTCAGTACCCACCCCCTATACGGTCTTGCCTCCTCTGTCTTTGTCTTCACCTGCATAGGAAGGCTCTGGAACAGGTTGCAGGTGTAAAAACTCAGAGAAGGGGAAGGCAACAAGTATGCTGATGAATATTTAATAAACTCTTTCCCCAACCTACCCCTTTAAAAAAACAGAAAAGCTCTTTGTCTTTCATATTTTACTTAGCTACTTCATCAGCCATCAGGGAAACCCTTTTCTCATTTAGTTCTTGGAGGAATTTGGACTCCCTTTTATCTTTTAATTAGATGTGCTCATTTTAACATCTACGCACATTCTGCAGCGTCCGACAGTTTTATGTTGGTGAAGCTGTACAATACACCAAGCACTTACATTCCCAGGCCAAGAATCTCTAGGGTAACGAACGTTCGGAGGGGAAGGAAGCCATTACTTCCAGGATCGTGCTCGCTGACAAGCCTGGAATGTGTCCAGGATCAGTCCCCAGAGCCCATTGTCCCCTGATCACTCCATCTGCAAGAGCTCACTTACCCAGTTTTTCTCTATCTCAGTCTCTTGTTTGCTTCCTTCATAGCAACTATTTGCCAATATATTCAATTACACCTTTGCCCCATTATGTATTATCTGACCCCTCTGCTAGACTGCAAGACTTTTACGGAAAGGTATTTACTGAACCATTGCGTCCGCAGCTCCCAGCACAATGTGTGACATAATAGATGCTCAATAAATGCTTCTCGAATGTTGATTCATGAAGCAGCTGGACCAGAAGTGCAAGCTACTGAATTTAATGACAGAATTAACCACCCTCAAGTTTCAGCCATTCTCTCACTTGCAGACAGAATATAAAAATGGGCTAAAAAACATCCAAGCTATGAGAGTCATGACGCCCTGGAACAAGTTGAAATAGAAGAAAAGGCACTGGACTCAGAGCCAAGAAGTCTGAGTTAAAATACCAGGTGTTTCCTTATCAATGTATGACCTGGGGTGAGTAACTTATTTTCTCCAGGTCTCTATTTCCAATAAAACGAGAAAATAGCACTTGATCATAAATTTTTCAAGGCTTTTTTTTTTTTTTTAAGCAGTAGAACTTCATATTTTATAAAGCAGATAAAAGTAGCATTTCATTTGCATACAATATTTCCTCAGTTCAAATGTATAATATTTACTTGATATATATACAAACAATGAGACTAATGAAGCTTTTAATGAATACCAAAATATCAAATCCAGAGCTGTGGATAAGAGCTGACACCTTTTGTTAAACTTATTTACACAGTCTCAAAATTCAGATTCACACAGATAAATTGGTTTTGAAATGGTTACTTCTCAGATAAACAGGTCTGATTTCCAAGTATGTGCCTGAAAGAGTAAGCTAGTAAGGTAGAGACCGGTTAGCTGGTAGATTGCATTTCCCAGAGTCCCTCACAGTTACATGTGGCCATATGACAGATTTCTAGCCAATATCATGTGAGTGGCAGGATGTGCATAGGCCCCAAAGAACCTCCAACACACAACCTTCCATGTTCTTTGTCCTTCTGCTGGCTTAATGCAGAAGGACACAAAAAAATTAGAAGTCCTGGGTGAAAAACGGTGAAGCTACTGATGGAAAGAGCCTAGATACCAATATCTCTGCTTCAAGAAGAGCTGCCTAGCATTCAGAAACACCAATTTTAGGCCTTATTCTACTAATATACTTGATCCATTGTGTAACTTTGCAGCAAAACAACCTGGAAACACAAGTTAACTTTTTAGAGTTCTCAAAAGACTTAAAATGTGGTATATAATATGTGTTGTATGTAATATAATACTTGAGTGTTGGCTTCAGATCACAGTTGAGCACCACCCAATTAGCCCTACAAGGGGCATACACAAAGGGGAGTCTCAACAACCACCAGACCCCATTGGGGCAAATCCCACTCAGTGGGATAACCTCCCACACAGCAGACTGTAAGCTCTGGACATGCCCAAACCCCATAGCCAATCAACCTGAGGTTCAATCCCACCCACAGACATGGCAGTAGGAACCAAGGCTCAACTATAAAAGGAGGGCACAAACAACCCACAAAAGGGACACTCCTAGAGCACATGGTGCTCTGGGGAGACTGTGCCAGGGCCCCACAGGGCACATACTACATAAGGCCACCCAGCCTGGAGGATGTATGATACCTACCTCATACATAGAAACAAACAGAGGCAGCCAAAATGAGGAAACAAAGAAATACATCCCAAATGAAAGAATAGGAGAAAACTCCAAAAAAAGAACTAAACAAAATGGAGACAAGCAACTTACCAGAGAGAGTTCAAAACAATGGTTATGAGGGTGCTCAAGGAACTTAGTGAGAACTTCGATAAAGAGATAGCAAGCATAAAAAAGGACACAGAAACCATAAAAAAAGAACCAGTTAGAAGTGAAGAATACAATAACTGAAATGAAGACTGCATTAGAAAGGATCACCAGCAGACTAGACGAAGCAGAGAACAAACAAAACAGAAACAAACTCATAAATACAGAGAACATATTGATGGTTGCCAGATGGCAGGGGAGTTAGGGGTGAGCTAATAATATTGTAATAACTATGTATGGTGTCATATTCATACTAGATTTGTTGGGGCGATAGATGGAAGGGGGTTGGGAACAAGGCGATAAAGGTGAAGGGAGTAAAGTACAAGCTGACAGTTACAAAATAGTCGTTGGGATATAACATAAAACACAGGGAATATTGTCAATAATATGGTAATAACTATGTATAGTCCTCAGGTGAGTACTAGACTAGTCAGGTGGTTAATTTCCTAAATTATGTAAATGTCTAACCACTATGCAATACCCCTGAAATTAATATAAACTAATATTGAATGTCAACTGTAATTGAAAAATTAAAAATGGGGTAAAGGTGAAGGGGAATAAGAGGTCCAAATTTCCAGGTATAAAACAAATAGGTCATGACGATGTAATGTACAGCACAGGGAATACAGTCAATAATATTATGACAGTGTGGTATGGTAGCAGATGGTTGCTGGACTTATCATGGTGATTACTTCTTTGGGTATATAAATGTTGAATAACTATGATGGACCTTTGAAACTAATATAATATTGTGTATTAGCTGTATTTTAATAAAAATCTTTTAAATAAAATACATTGAAAAAATAAATTTAAGAAAGAAAGAAAGAGAGAGAGAGAGAGAGAGAGAGAGAGAGAGAGAGAGAGAGAAAGAAAGAAAGAAAGAAAGAAAGAAAGAAAGAAAGAAAGAAAGAAAGAAAGAAAGAAAGAAAGAAAGAAAGAAAGAAAGAAAGAAAGAAAGAAAGAAAGAAAGAAAGACTAAGGAACACACATGATTTTTCTGGCTTAATTATTGCATATGTAGAGGATGAGGGACTTCTTTAGACGACTTTGATTCTAGGATCTTATTTCTTTTAGACGTAATAACACTCATGCTAAAAATGGCTGGAACTGCCTGTCAAGCAATGATATATGTTCTCTGAAAGATCCTTCAAAGCAAAGTCAAAATTAAACAATTCTTTCATGTGTTCTACTTATATTCAAATGCATTAATATTAATAAATGGCACTTTGATGAACCTCACAATGATGAACCAGAACAAAAACAAGCAAGACCATTTTCTTCTGCTGTGGTCTTCCTGCAGGAGCCATCATGCTCAGGAATGGCCACCAAGACCTCTGCAGTGTGCAGTCACAGAAGTAAATGGTGCCAGGCTCAGGCACAGCTCAGAAACTCCCCAAGGCACAAGGAAATCCAGCACAAACATAGAGGCAGGACTACCCCAAGAACATGTTTTAGGCGCTCATAGGAGGGCCAGTCTCTGAGGGGGATAAGGAGAGAGAGGATAGCAATGTGGAAAGCCTTGACATCTCCCAGATTCTACATTTAGCTTCACTCTGGGGAGAGTACTAGGCTATCAATTTGCAGAGAATTTAAGACCTCAAAGAGCCTCCTTTCATCACTGCCTGCCAAGCTTAAGAATCTTGAAGAGAGGAACTAGCCTATAGGATAAGGAAGAGAGTCAAATAGACTTCGGATTCAGGCATCCCTGAGTTTGAATCCAAAGCTTTGCATACTGCTGTGTGACCCTAGGCAAGTCATATAACCACCCTGAGCCAACCAGCAGCTTACAATGTGAAAATGGCTACTAGAGAGGAGCTCAGGGGCCAACTCGGTCCAAACTTGAGACCCAACCCTGAGGCCCAGCCACGGGCCTCCGAGCCCCACTTAGCCTCATTTTGTCCAATGGTTTATAAAGCACCCCACTCAATGCTGAACCTTCCAGAAGGAGAGGATGTTTTGTTCCTGCAGGCCAGAGACACCGCAGCCACTGAGCCCTTGTCCAAATTATGTGATGGAAAGGGAACAGTTGTTTTCCTTTCTTTTTCTTTCTTTTGTTTTTCTTTCACAAAATACTTGAGAAGCTTGGGGAAAACAGTCTTTGTGAGCCCCTGTGAAAATGTAATTCTAGATGGCCTCCCAGCTGGGCCAGGCCTGCCAAGTGTCAGGCTGGAGACCACAAAGAGAAGGAGGGTTTCCGCACAAAAAAGGCATGGGTCTCTAGGAGAAGATGATCCAAGGTTTAAGCAAAATAAACTTGTCATAGTCTGAATGTTCGGACAGGCAAAACTAACTCCCAGTACCGAAGGCCTTCCATCTCCTGGGCTAGACTGGAGGTGGCTCCCAGATGGAGAATGGTGTTTGGGGAGAGAGTATAACATGGCTCATGTCCACTCTCCATTGAAAAAAGTGGCCTCTGCCAAACACCAGAGGATGCGATGGGATGATGGTTGGTTTTTGACTGTCCGGCCTGGCTTGTTCATCCTCTACCATCATGCCTGGGTCCCAAGGTCTGACATTGGAAAAAAGTAACTTACTGCATTCTCCTTCCAGAGGGAGTATATCCATTTCTATTTCTCAAGACAGTCCTTGTACTAAACTCAGTTTATTTTCTCTCTAGATTTGTTTGGCCTCACCTGCCCCTGGACCTCAGTTGCTGGCTCAGTCCTGGCTGCTACCATCACCTCATCTTCTAAAACTTCCAACCATCCCACCCCACCTGACTTCCACCCACAGGACAGGAGCTGGGTTTCAGTGTGGCTTCTAGTACACCTGTAATAATGCTTATGCAGCCTCCGCAACTCCAACACCCACATCCGACCCAGCTGGATCCATGGAGGGTCTGCCTTTCCCAGAAGCTGCCTGACGGGGTAAACTAAATAATGAGAGGCAAACGATGGAAAGATCCAGCCGATATTTTTTCCTTTCTCTTCATTCTCCAGCATAGAGTCTCTAAAGATCTATTCCAAGATCGTCCAAGACCATCTCTTATATTCTCTCTACATAATTTCCCAAGTACCCAAATGAATCGCTCAGTGTCTTCTTGTAAGGCTGCAGTCAACTCCGCAATGCATCCCGGAAGGGATCTTCCTTCCCTCTCTCTCTGCCCCATCTTCTTTATCCCTCATTCTTGCTTCTCTCGGATTGCACTCTCGAAAACAACGTTAGCACCTTTGCTTTGGTCTCTATGTCCTAAAACTGCCCTCATTATAATTTCTCTCTCTCCAGTGGGAGGATTTAATTTAGACAGACTGCCCTCACCTCCACCCATTAGCTGCTCTATTTCCCCCCTCTTCAAATTGTGTATCTCCCCAATGGAAGTGGAGTATACCTCACCAGCTGTTACACCAATGAATTATATTCACGTTCATTTCATTTATTTTGGGTTTTAGACCTTGAACTTGAAGTTTTAGGATGCCCTTGCTCAACTTAACCAAAAATAAGCTATAAATCCATGTACATGCCTTTGTCAGGATCTAGAAAGGAATGATTCAGAGATCCTAAGCAAGGTCTGCATCTGTGCAGCAAAGAAGACCCAGACCAATTGTTTCCACTGGCAGAGTTCACCCTGGGGTAGCATTTCCAAAAGTTGGATTCTAGAACACAGGTTATGTGACTTATAAAAATCAAATGGTTCTGTTCTCAAATATACTTGGGTGCCTGGAGGGTAAACAAAATTGAATAGTTTTCCTTACCCTCTAGGATTTTTGAGATTTTGCTATAGTATTCTATAATATTACTCTCCAAGAGAGAAGTTGACAGCATTTTCAGGATTTACTGGGACATACCCTATTTTTTTCCTGAACATCTCACAAGGTTGATGCTACACAAAATACCCACTTCCTGTGCATACTGATGTGGTAGAAATTCTACACATTCCATCTCCTGGGAAAAGGTCTCTTTACTTTTCAGAATGAAGGCTTCAGATTTCAAGTTACAGAATCTTCGGGTCCCTGTTGAAAGTTACCACAGCTGTATGGAGTCAAGCTTACCCTACAGGCCCTTTGAGAAAACATTACTAGGAGTCTACTATCTAGAAAACTATAGAACTTATGAAGACTGAGGTACCCATCAAAAACTTATGCTAGACAAAGCCTACTTCCTTCTTCCTATACTCCACCATCCAAAGAATGATTTTTATTCGTGATTCTCCCACTTCCTTTCCATATAATGTGACATATAATGTGACATATAATACTTCCCTTACTCTCACTAATAACCACTGTCAATCTGACTCTGCAAACCCCAGCAGAAAGAAGAAACTGAGGCAGAGTGTACGTCCCCAGTCTGCATATTCCCCACATGTACGCACACCTACCCAGCTCATTCGAGATCCGCAGTTATTGAAGGTCTGAGGCATTCTGTTCGTCTCCCCACCCACCAGTCCTCCCGAAAGTCACTTTCCAGTTCCAGGATTAATAAAGTGCAACCAGAAATTTTGCTGCTGTGAGTCCTGGGGGTTAAAGCTGCCATGACTACATAAAATCTTGGGAATGAAGGTTTCAGTAAGCAAAGCCGACTAATGACCCCTGTCCCTGTGGTAATAAGCAGCGGAAATGAGCTGCTGGGGAAAGCCAGTGCCCCACATAAATTCACGTGTTAGCAGGCCTGCATGTGGAACAGCAGCAGTGTGCAGGGGGAAGGCTGAAAAGCGGGGCTCGGACAGAGCGTGGAACTGGGAATGTCGGAAAGGGAAGGGTCTATGGAGACCGTCTACACCAGCTCCTTCGTTTTGCACCAGAGGACATAGAGGTCTAGGGAAGTAAACTGACTCCCCCAAGGCCCCAGCATGCATTAGTGGTTGAGCTAGGAGGGGACCCCTGGCTCAATCTCCCCAGAGCAAAATCCAGGACAATTCAGCCAAGCTATTTTGAAGAAAAGCCTCTCTTTGGGTCTCTTAGACATTCATGTGTGCCATCCAAGTCTGGGAAGCCCGTGATAACAGCACTGGAATGAAAACTGGAGAGTGGAGCTTTTTTTTAAATCTCTGTGCCTCTGTTTCCCCCTCTCTACAAGCAGGGTGTGGGCAGTTCTAAAAATGGAAAAATGATGCTAACATTCTTAAGAGGAAATTTGAAAGATAACCTGTGTTCTAGGTTCTCCCGTCACAGCCAGATAAGTAAGCCTGATTTAACAGTGTGGTTACAGAGAATAACTATTAGAACATAGAACAAAGAGAAGGAAAAGAAGAAGTACCAAGAACTTTGAGCTAAATTCCTCTGTGTCTAACTAAGTGGAACATCCCTCCTTTCAACGGGGTCCTGAAGATTCCATTGGAAACCAGGCCAGATCCCCTCCTGAGCACCTCAGACTCTAACCCAAAGAAAAGGAAGGGTATCTATTTGGTGGCCTTTGTATTTTAATATAAATTTTCCCTTAGCCATGCAGAGCAGGGGAAGATAGTCAGCATCATGAATATAACCCCAATCCCAGCTAATGGGAAAGTTCTACAAGGTCCCAAGGAGTCCTTCTGATCCCAGTGACCTGGAAACCCTGCCCTGTCTTCTGACAGCTTTCCAAGCCCAGATACACAAATTCAGCACGCAGTGTTCCATGAGCAAGCCGCGCGTGGAGGAAGCTCCCGAGCCAGGGTAAGTGATAGCTCACAGAGAAGAAGTGTTCCAGAAAGTCATTCCCAACGTCAGTTCTTATTTCCTGTCCTCTTGCAGGACTGGCATTCAGATGATCTTCTCATCTCCGGCTTTTGGAAAAATACAGCCAGGAAACAAAGCTTCCTGCCAATGCAGCATCCTCTCAGCACGGTCCCCAGGCTTGTGCAGACCTGAGACACACACAGTGCCGCTTTGAGGAAGCCCAACTCCTCGGGGCCTCCCGCACTCCACATGTTTGACCAAGGGACACCGAGGTTATCTGTAGCTAACATGCCTTGTAGCTCTATGACGCAAAGACCCTATGATCAATGATTTGGTGGCAAGCAAGACAGAACAGACCACCATCTCCCAGAGTACTTCATCAACCAAAACCTATGCATGCTGTGCAACATAGCAGGCCCTCTGCACATATCTTTTTAAAAGTTTTTGAACCCAGCAGGTGTGATTCTTCAAAGGTAATGAACAAACTTCTGTAAGGAAGGGCCACCAACCATGCTGTGACACTTTACTCTCCCCCACCCCATGTCCTGGGTCCGGGAAAAGTTGGAAAGAGTAAGTCTCCCCCACCTCGTCACTCCAATTCTCCGGCAAATGCTTGATTGTCTAGATTTTTCACAAAAGGGGAGGATTAAGCAGGTGGGACAAATTGGGGGATGCTAAAGACTATCCAGACAGGGCACAAAATCTAATGCCTCACCTTTTTCAGATGAGCAAGGACAGGTGACCCCCAACCTTCATCCTTCCTCTTCAATGTCCCCAAATTCCCCTTGGCCCACCTGAGCTCTCTCAGGCTCTACTCTGCAAACAAACCAGCAGACCATTCTCTCTCAACTAAGTCCTCACCTGCAAACTCTGGGTCTCATTTGTTCTATGGGGACAGGAATCTGGCCAGAGATGGAGGAAGGATGGAGCCCTTTTCTCACCTGTGTGATTCAGGGTCCAGGCACCCAGCCTGCCCTAGGCCAGGAAACAAAGAAAAGGAAGACTCAGGTATGGGGTTATGCTCCAGCTCCCATGACCAAGATGCCTCTTCTTCAGGGAAAATCCCTCTCTGCTTGGATCATGGGCACAGTGGGAATCCAGGGTGAGAAAATCCAAAATTGCACAACAGTTTTTCAGCATATTTCTTAGCAGCTTTCTACAATGTATGGTGAATTCCTCTTGGGTAATGTCACCAAGAACATGGAGCACACACACCTGAGCCAAGTTCTCATGTACCGCATACACCTCAGGTGCAATTCATCACCCCAAGAAGCTGAATGAGACCAATCATTAATATCCTCTGAAGTTCTTCAGTAGAAATGCCTGGCCCCAGAGCCTCTCCCAGGATGAATATCCACACAGGAAAATCATAAACCAGAGTTTCTGAGAGCTGAAGACAACTCAGAAACTACATAGATCTCTCCTAGGGTCCCCAACCAGGGCCATGCTTGCAAGATCCCCAAGAAGGTGACATAGTTATTTTGAAGTGTCTAAGAGATTGGTAATTCAGAACTATTAACCTTAGAAAAAACTCCAACATATCTATACTAAACCCTTACAAATTTTACTCCCACCAAAACCCACTTTTTCTCATCCTTCGAAGCCTTCCTTTGCTCTCTATTGCCCAAAGAATTAATTCTAAACTCTTGGCACATCATTGAAGACCCTCCATGGTCTGCGTCCAAGCTACAGTCCTAACCTGAATGACCACTGAACCTATTCATGCACTCTGTGCCCCGGCCACACCAGTCTGGTCATTAGTCCCCAAAGCACACTCTGCACTTGGGCCCATGCTGTTCTTTTCCTCACCTACTACACTCCCCACCCCCACCACTACCCATCTGCGCTACTCTTTTCTAAGGAACCAGTTCAACTGCCATGTGCTCCAAAAAGCATTCCACAATAAGTCAGAATTAACAACTCCAACCTTTTTATGTCCATGAAAGAAAATACCAACTTTCAGCACAAGTCGAGACAAAGGCTCATTCATTAATTCATTCATCAACATCTACTGAGCTGCTGGAGTATGCCACGCCCCCAGCACTTTGCTAAGAACTGTCACTCTATAAAACCAGAGAAAGCAGTTGGATCTTCGGGCTGCTCACAGACTCACAGGACAGCCAATAACTTAACACAAACTGCAGTATAACATGACGATTGCTCTAGTGAACATGCAAGTATCATGTTGGGCAGAAGGGGTCCCAGAACAGAGTATGCATGTACTCAGCAAATAAATTAATAAATTAAAGTACTTCTGAGGAAATATCAGCTACTGCAAGAAAGGGTCCTGGGAATTATGTGACTGATGTGTGGAAGGAACAAGCAAGTGAGAGAGAAACTCAACAGAAATGCTGACTTGGTTCCTCCAGGGAGGTCGTGGGGGGCTCACAGCATCTCCATCAACAAAGCCTTCCCAGATGAAATCAGACTCGGGCTTACACAGGGGATAGGGAAAAACTTTAATGTAAATTAAGAGCCTACTTTCCCAAATTCAACTCAACTCAGTTACATTCAACAAACATTTCCGGAGCCCTATTAAGTGGCCCTATGAAATCATGTTTCTGCCTAAAACCAAGCTCACACCTTCAAAATTGGGCCTCAATTCAGAAGGCCAGGATTATTCCCATGCCAGCTAAGAATCTTGTTTCTAGAGAACTCCCTCTGCAGCCCATTGCATGTGCCTTTCCGCATTCTCAATTGCCCTCACCAGACTGTTGACTCTAGAAAGGCAGGGACGACATACATTGGCCTGGTTCATTGGCTTTCTGATTTTCAGCCCTAGAAGGCCAAGAGTAAATGCAATCTTACTTGGAAGCACGAATGAGTAAAACAGAGCAAAGCAAAACTTGTTCTGAGAGGGCCAGAGCCTGCATTAGTATCCTATTGGTGCTGTAACAAATCACCATAAATTTAGCTTAAAGCAACAAGTTATCTTACAGCTCCAGAGGTCAGAAGTCCAACACAAGTATCCCCATGCTAAAATCAGGGTGTCAACAGGGCTGAATTGCTTTCTGGAGTCTCTAGGGCAGAAGCCTTTTCCTTGCCTTCTCCAGCTTCTAGAGGCTATCCCTGTGCCCCCCCACCCCATCTTCAAAGCCAGCAACATTGCATCAATTTACCTTTTCTTCCATAACCACAGATTCCTCTCTGACTCTCCTCTTCCACCTCTCCCTTCCACTTTACGGACCCTTGTGATTACACTGAGCTCACTTGAATAATCCAGATTAATCTTCCTACTTTGAATTCAGCTAATTAACAATCTTAATTCTATCTGCAACCTTAATTCCTCTTTGCCACGTAACACAAAGAATTCACTGGTTCTGGAGATTAGGTGTGGACATCTTTGTGGGATGGCTACTTTACCACAGAGACCAAACCACCCCAGCCCCAGGGCTCTGCAGAGTACAGATTATGGACCCACTGGGATTAACATCATGAAGGATAACCTGCTGTGTGAAGCCTGTACAGGGATCAAATCTGGATTGTCTGCCCCCCAAGCACAGCTGCATTCAGTTACCAGCTGCCTCCTGCCACCACACCTGCCATATCCTTTGCTCTGAAGTCAGCCTTCCCAGGAGTGTAGGGAGAAATTGGCAGGTAAACCTAGATGAGACTAGAATAGAGATTCATGAAGGACTGAGAACTGCAGAGAATACAGGTCTTTGGGAGAAGGCACATATGAGGGAGGACCTCTTCACCTATAAGATTTCCTTCTCATTACACGAGGCTGTTGGAAGGCAGGGTCTGTATTGTATTCATTTCTGGGTTTCTTTTCTTTCCTTTCTCTGGCAGTAGGAGCTTGTCTTGGGGCAGGTGGGCCAGAAACACCACAGAACTAACACTTTGGGAGCAGCTCCCAACCAGCCAAAACAGGAGTTAACCCTTTTGCCACGATGGTCGGATATATCCAAATGAATATAGCCGAAATTTTTTACATTAAAAAAAAATGTCATTTATATACAAAGTAGTTCAAATTATTATTAATTGCATAAGCTAGTCAAAATATCAACTTTTTGTTTTTTGTGGATTTCTGACACATTTTGAAAAACAACTTGAACTCAATCAACGCAGTAAAAGAGTTAATGGATAAATACTCCCATTCTTTGCCCCTCGGTGGGACAATTCTAAGACATTATCTACACCATCACCTAGGTGATCGCCCATGGAATTGATTAAGCCCAGATACCTGCAGCAGTAACTAGTTACTGAGACAACTATGGTGACCAACTTGTACCAGTTTTCCTGAGACTTTCCCAGTTTAGCACTGGAAGTCCCACATCCCAGGGAGTCCCTCAGTCTCCAGCAAACAGAATGGTTTGTCATCCTAAACCCAACCTACTCACTAACAGATTTCTTCCTTCTCTTTCCCATCTTATTTTTGCATTCCCCACTGGTATTTCACGGTATCACTTTCCAAATAAACAACTCATGCCCAAATCCTTATCTCAGGGTTTGCTTCTGGAAACAGCCGAGCTAAGATAAAACCCATGGTTCAGTTTGTGTCTAACTGGCAGGGCTAGTGCATTATGGTAACAAATGTCCTGCACCCCAAAATTCTGGGGGTGCCATTCACACAGACTATGATGTGAATGATCTCCCTAGTGGTGTGATCAAAAAATACGGTGAATGTTTATATACGTTTATAAAGTTATTCCAGTAAAAGACACATTGCTATTAATCCCCTTCAAAATACTCCCCCTCCCTTCGAACACACTTATCCCATCGTTCTGGCCACTTTCTGAAGCAGTTCCGGAAGTCCTCTTTTGTGAGTGTCTTTAGTTGCACTGTCGTGGCTGCCTCGATGTCCTGAATCGAATCAAAACGTTTACCTTTCATGGTCATTTTAACTTTGGGGAAGAGCCAGAAGTCACGTGGTACCTGATCCGGTGAATAAGGTGGATGAGGATGCATTCATAATATTCGCCATGTACCAGAAGTGATGTGTGACACAGCGCGTTGCCATGATGGAGGGTGCAGTAAAGACACTCACGAAAGAGGACGTCCAGAACTGCTTCAGCAAAAAGTGGCAAGAATGATGGAATAAGTGTGCTCAAAGTGAGGGGGAGAATTTTGAGGGGGATTAATGGCAATGTATCTTTTACTGTAATAAATGTTTTTTTATTTAAACATTCACCGTATTTTTCCATTACACCTCGTACATTGGTAACCCTAATAACAGCCGGTACCTCTGGCTGGGCCTTCTGTCAGATCATTCTAAGATGAAAGTCTTTTTGCCCCACTTCCTATTACATGGGAAAAAAAGAGAAACACATTAGCAGAGATAATTTTCCCATAAAGACAGAGCAGGTCTAATCCTCCCCCGCCCTTCTCCTGCTTGCCCCAGCCCTGCCCTGCCCTTTTCCAGATGTTCCCATTTAGTTATGGTGGGAGCTGAGCAGCAGACAAACAGCATGACTGTGCCTGAACACCCTTCACGATCGATTGAGCTGTGGCAGCTGGGCTTGTCCCCAGATGGGGAGAGCGCTGTGCAGACGGAGATTATGCATGGGAAAGTGAAGGACCTCGGGGACCAGACAACTATGGCTGGTGCCTCTGCGATTCCCACTCAACCTCAATTAGCTGTCCTGAATATGAGGAAGGGTTCTTTGAGCTCTGACAAGCCTCCCACAGACACCGGTTTGGCTTCACCTGGGGAGACAACCTGCCTCAAGGGATGGAAGGCAGCTCTAGCAGTGGACATCTGGACGCCCCTAATGAGGCCAGGCCAGGAGGGGAGTTCAGCTAATTGCTCAAGTCAGCAGTGATGTCTGGATTCCAGCTGCCACGTCTGGCAGCACCATTTGGATGTCTTGAGTTTACTGTGAGGTTGGGACTGAGAGACCCTTAGGAATGGCGAATGTCAGCTGGGGTTCATGCTGAAGCAATTAAGGAGACATTTGCGGTAGGTGAAGAATGGGGGGATAGTAAAATAAAAATATCACAGCTTGCTAACATCTTACCAGGAAATCCATAGGCCCCAGCCAAGATGGGCCATTCCAGGAATACAGAGCATGTGGTATGCGATTGCAGAGGAAAAGCAGGGAGATTAGAAAATATACTGGGTCCTGAATTGGGAACCTGGGTTCTCAAGGTGCAAAGTGACCAGATCACCGCCCTTCCTCATGTTCCTCAGTTTACTGTGCCTGAGAAACAGGCCAAAATTTGCCTGCACGACACCCAGACCAGGTTTCCCCTGAAGCTAATGGAGTTGTAGCATCTGGGTCCCTTACTTGTACAGACCAGCTTCAAGGCCCTGGATAGAGTTCTAGAGATATTTCCCATGATGGATTTTTTTTTTCCAAATTTGCAAAAAAAAGGATATTTTCACCATAATTTGTTAAGACCAACATCTCTTTCCATTCTTACTTCCTTCAGTTACACATCTTCTAATGTCAGGTGCTGCTAGCATTTGGGGAATTTAGCTAAAAGAGAGTTCAATTTTGGGTACATATAGTTTTGGTTTAGTGGGATGCATTAGTGTGGTTTACAGTTTATCCCATCATAGGAATGGCTTTCAGAAATACTCCTACTACCCACTCTGCTGGCTCACTCAGTGTCATGGCACAAAGGTACCAGGCAGGAGGGTCTATTGTGACATAAATGTATTGTATGGCACCAGACCTGGAAGTACATGCATAATGTAGAAGAATTAAGGTTTGAAATATAAGCAGCAAGGAGCTAATTTATGGAAAATTGTTTCATCATCAGAAACATAGGAATTGTAAGATTCAGTTCTCATCAATCCCTAGGCAAAATGGAAGTATTCTCTTACCAGGAGTACAACTGATAACTAAATATATAATTATAAATATGCTATATAATGAAATCAGTTTCATAGAGTTCTACATGAAATCCAAAGAATTTACTCTGATGGCAACAGTGAATGGTAATAAAAAATTTTTTTTGATCATCCTCAAAGCAGTAATTCATTAAAAGAGATAACATTCTAAGTTGGAGTAATTAATAAACTCTTGGACTGTTGGATAGTTCAACTTTAAAAATTATAACAATACATTGGGAAAAGAAGTTTAATTGCTTGCTAATTGTATTGGCACCAAAAAATAGCAAAGCTCATAATTATGCCACTGTGACAACACCACGAAAGACAAATTAATTAATGAGTGCAGTCAATTCAAGGGGTATTTAAAATTAGTCTCTGCTCAAAGAAGCTTGAACAATAATAACAACAACAATTCAATAGAAAAATAGGCAACAGACATAAATAGACATTTCTCCAAATATGATGATAGAGATGGCTAATAAGCACATGAAAAGATGCTCAATATCTTTAAAGAAATACAAATCAAAACCACAATGAGATACCACCTCACACCCATTAGGCTGGCTACTATCAAAAACAAAACAAACAGAATAACCAGTATTGGCAAGGAGGTGGAGAAATTGGAAACCTTGTATACTGTTGGTGGGAATGCAAAATGGTGAAGTCACTATGAAAAAGAGTATGGGGCTCCTCATCTGGGTATATACCCACAAGAAGTAAAAGCAAGATCTCAAAGAGACATTTGTACACCCATATTTATAGCAGCTTTATTCACAATAGCCAAAAGGTGGAAGCAACTCAACTGTCCAATGATGGGTGAATGGGTATACAAAGTGTGGTACATCCATACAATGGAATAGTATTCAGCCTTAAACAAGAAGAAATTTCTGACACATGCTACATGAATGAAACTTGAGGACATGCTAAGTGAAATAAGCTAGCCACAAAAAGACAAATACTGTATGATTTCACTTATGTGAGGTACATACAGTAGTCAAATTCATAGAGATCAAAAGTAGAACGTGGTTACCAAAGACTGTGGGAGAGTGAGAAAGGGGGAGTTGTTTAATTAATATCGAGTTTCAGTTTTGCAGGCTGGTAAGAGTTCTGGAGATTGGTTGTACAACAATATGAATGTACTTAACATTATTGAACTGTATACTTAAAAATAGTTAAGATGGTAAATTTTATGTTATGTGTATTTTACCATAATTAATTTTTTTAACCCAAAAAAAAAGGAAATTTGAAATTCCTTAAATCTTATGGCTCATACATGACAGAAAAGTGATTGAGATGTTCCCAAGTGTGGGACTTGAAAACACTAAAAATTACAAGACATCACCAATATCAACTTATAAAACTGACAGAAAATGTACTAAGTAACCAATAATTAAAAAAGGAAATTGTAATCAATGTAGGAAAAAGACTAAATTACCTTTGTATTCTTCCTGTAGAAAATATTACCAAATCATTGATATATAACAAAGCAATAGTGTTATGCAGCCAACAATGTTAAAAAAAAAATTATAGAGATGGTCTGTTAACTAATTAATTAAATTTAACGTCATTTTCTGGATTCTGTGATGCTTATGGTTTTTTGTAAGCATTTTTTGAATTTGTGATTTGTTGTGATATCTTTTCACATTTTCACTAAATATTCACTTTTGTATGGAATTTTGTGTTCTTTTTATTAAAGATGGCCCCAAAAAATGTCTAAGCAAAATGACCTATGGATCTGGCTTCCTTATGCCCATCCCTCAACACAGCAGTGCTCTTGAGAAAACTTGAGCTTTGGTCTACATATCTACCTACTAGAAATGGGGCAACAGGAACCACATGGCTCTGTCACTCTGCCTATATGATCTTGAGTTTGTCCAGTCACAAACTGAGCCTCAGTTTTTCTATCTTAAAATGTGGAGAAATTCCTTGAAATTCCCTAATTCCTATAGGTAAGACTGGGATATACAGGAATCACCATGAAATTGGAAGTACCCTATAAACACAAAGTCATAAAGGAAGAAAGAACAAACCAAAATTTCTTGAGGGATTCACGGCCTTTATCCAAATTTTCCTCAGGTTCCTTGTCCCATTGGACCTCCCATCTACTTTTTGGAGTGAGGGTTGGCGTGAAATGGCAAATGCCACGGGACAATGACTGACTATAAGGGAAATATGAAGGGAACCCTGGCTAACTCAGATCCATTGAACAAGGAGAAATTCATTTAGGATCTGTTAGATACGGAGGACACTTGAGGGAACTTGGTGGTCCATTGGTTTGCAGAACCATCAAAAGAAAAATCTAATTAAGATTAATTAAAATAAAACACCTCTCCTGAACCTTTCTTCTTGGTAAGTCAAAGTAGTAGAATATGGACACAGTTAAGTGATTCAGAGCTTGAGTGTAGTATAATAAAATGACTCTTGGGATAAAAGAAAAAAGTAGAGTGAAATTTAGTCATTCAAGACTGATAGATTAGATATGGGAGATAAAAACCAAAGTTGAATCAAAAATGATTCCTAGATTTCATACTCAGGCAACTAGATTTTTTTTTAATGTTATTAATTGAGATAAGAAAGGCTGAGAGAGACACAGGGTATAGGGGACATCAAATTCCTTTCTGCACACGTTAATGTTGAGAAACTTGTAAGACGCCTAGCTAGAGATGTCAGGTAGGCTGTTGTTTATATAAGTCCAGAGCTTAGAGAAGAGCTCAAATTATAAATTTCAAATTATAAATTTGGGATTCATCAGAAAAATGGTGGTCTTTAAACTCATGAGAATGGATCAGATCATCTATGGCGAGGAGAAAAGAGAGGAGAGAAGGGGTATGGTACAGAAACTAGGTCTGAAACACCCAAACTTTTAGATAGCAAGTGAAAGAAGCAAACAAAGTAGGAGTGGCCAAAAATGCCAGAGAACCAGGAGAGAGTATGTTCTCTTAGAATCTAGGAGAAGATAATGATGGAAGGGGGGAAAAAGAAAGTGGTCCACTATAACAAATGCTGCTGAGATATACATCTAATTTGTTGCCTTTGTGTTAGCTGATGACCTGTATAAATCGTGTCCAACACGCACTGGTCAGGGTCAAAAGGAGTTGCCCTAGTGTCAGCAGGGAATTTGGTAAAGAAGGTTGTTTTGACCCCACCTGAATAGGAGGTCACAGAGCTGTCCAAAGAGTGGATAGGCACTGGTGCATAGGCACCAGAGAGAGAAGAGGCCAATCAAGTCGTCGCAAAGACAGATCTGCCCTCAGGTGGCTCTCAGTGTAAGTGTAGAGGGCCAGAAAGCGTCACAAGAGAATCTGACATCCATAATCAGCTGGTCTCAAGCAGAGAAAGTCCACCCAAGTCATTGATTAGAGAAGTGAGTGAACATTCAATGACCTGGGAATTTCCTTTCACATTCTATTCCTGCTTTACTATGGAGTCAAACACTAGTCATATCCGTTGACTTTGTTCAAATCTCAATTCTCAATGGAAAGAGGAGAATTGCATGAAAACACCACAAAAGCAGTATTTCCTAAATGGAGATTTACAATGGAGTGCCAGCTCACACCAGCTCAGAGAGCTGATTGGCTGATTGTACGCGTCTCATCCCAGCTCCATGTTCAGTGATTTCATGTTGGTTACTTGAAGTCGGCCATGGTGGGAGTATTTACACCATGGAAATCAGCACACGTTACTAATTAGGGCTTTTTCACCCTCCCCGAGAGACAGTTGTTAAATATTTCCAGCACACCACTGAATAGTGTCCTGCAAGATGTAACATGGCATGCCAAAGGCAAGGAAGTTAAGATTAAATACTTTGGGGAAACACAACTTACCTCTCTTGGAGATCCCCAATGCACATTAGTATATTAAAGACTTAGAGACGTCTTACTATAAAGAAATCTAACTTTTTTTCTCTAACAAAGAGTTTTCCAAACTTATTTAACTACAGAATTCTTTTTTTGTAAAATATTTATTACTGTCATCTAAAGTTCATGCTACTTTGGACTTTTCTTTTTAAATAAAACTAAGTTGTTAACATTGACATAGAGATAGAAAATTGGCCATAATCATTCTTCTGTGCATTTCCCTGGCTATTTCAAGAGGTGTGTAGATGATGAATGTTTGTAGCCATTCTTGCGACTGCTGAAAGACACTTATTATTTATGACCTGAGATCTGGGTGGTGATTGCTGTCATTAATAATGATAGTTTAGCCCCGGGGCTGGGGAGACAGCAGATCTGGAGTCTCTCTGCTGAGCCTGACATTCCTGTGACAGGGAGTTAGGGCTATAAAGACCACAGCACTTAGGACCAGCACTGGGAGTGCTAGATTTCAAATTCCTTCCTCAGTCAAGAGCAGGCTCTTGGGGGCCCAGGGCAGGGGTCTCCCTCGAAATGTGGAAACTACCGCTGGCTAATAGATTGAAGCCGGGAGCTCCTAGGGACCTGGTGGAATCGAACAACTGTGTTCATTAAGAGAGCCAGGAAGCGGCCATGGGGGCTTGTCCATGACAACTTGGCAGGACACAAAGTATTTTACCAAAAGGAATCTCACAGCTGGAAGGAGCAGGTGCAGGCAGAGCAGAGCCAGTGCAAACGCTGGAGAGAGATTAAGGCAGGAAGGAAATTGGATTTTCCCAAGTTTCAAAGGGGAGGGGCGTGCTAGGAGGAGAAAAGTGGTAAGAAAAAGAGACAGAGAGACTGAAAGTGATTTAGGACTTGAAATAAATATCCTTCAACAGCAAAGGGGTTGTCATTTTGCATTTTAACAATTTAACAGGCAAAAAGCCCCAGCATTAACTGAACTCATACCTTCAACAGAAAGGGAGATTATCAGTTGCTAAATAGGAAAAACTAAAACTAAACAGAAAATTTTCACAACCTTCATTCCCCCAGGAGCAGGACCAGGGGCTAGGAAAAATGTTTCTCCTTGCTGACCCTCCACCTCTCTCGTGTTCCCCTGTCTCTGGACAATGGGACACCCTGGTGGTGGCCCCTTCCTCCAGCTCTGGATAGATGATCAGCCAGTAGCAGGTTCTCCCCAGGGCAAAGAAGACCAGTCCCAGCAACCACAGCAGTGAGGCTTTTCTGCCAGACAAGGGTAAAGTGGAAGGTGGCCACCACATTTTCAGGAAGCTATGGAGTTCTATCCCTAATCCTTGGGTTCAACTTGGGCCTTATTTCCTCCCCCACTTCCTCTAACTCCAAGCATTTGGAAGTAGTCTTACTTCTTTTCTAGACTTCATTCCACAAAACAAAAAAACAGAACAAAACAATAACATGAAAAGGTCAAGTAGGTATAATAGTGCAATAAACTATATTTCAATTTTTTATACTTACTTACATTTTAAACTATATTTTATTACATTTGATATATATTTTAAGTTCTATTTTTATATACATGACCAATACAGCGTCATGAAATGCGGAAACAAGACCGACCTGTGCCCATTCTCGAGAAGGAAGGGTGTTTTATCCAAATATTCAGATCACCCTGTGGCAGAGAACACACTCTTCCCTTATAAGTACTGAGGGACCCAGGCTGTCTTTTGTCTCCTAGATATTAGCCCCTCCAGATGTGTCACCACAGAAGATTTTGGAAGGAAGTTAAGGTGCTTACATTCAAAGACAATGGAAATTACATTGGAAAAAATCTTATTATTTATACAGTCTTTAAACACTGATTGACATTCTACAAAGTCATTCTCACGTGCATTATTCTATTTAGTCTTCCAAATAACCCATGAGTCAGGTGATATTTTGATCCTTATTTTCCAGTTGAAGAAACTGAGGCTCAGAAAACCTACAGCAAGCAGGACCCAGGTCACACAGCTGGTAAGCAGATCTGTGTGACTCTAAATCTCTTATTGCTTCTTCCCCTACCCATTGCCTTAATCCTCTGGAAGGCGGGGATTGGTAGTGAACTCTGCGGGGGGCCCGCACACGGAGACTTCTGCAGGCAGCTGTTTAATTAAAGCTGCAGGGGGAGGGTCTCTTTTCTCACTGCCCCTAAATTGGTTCTCTGTGCTTATTCCCCAACATACTCCTATCTGCTCTGTGCCCTGTCCTCTTCATATACAATGTACCGTCTTCAACTCCGACACCTATTCCATATACCAGATTGCTGAATTTGCTGGAGTGGCTAGACATGTGCCAAAGAAAATGTATAGCCCCAATACCCAGCCCCCACCCTTTCCACTCTAAAACTCCTGCCAGAGAGCACAGAGTCCTTGGGTTGGAAAGTGGACAAAAAATAACAGGGAAAATTAAGGAGCATGTACCCAGAAAATATTTGTTGAACTGATTATTCCCCACATACGTCCACTGAGCACATCACATCAGATATCTTGGTCTCTCAGGCTCTAGCCAATTCTTATATCCTTCTTATTTCTGTCTGACCTCTTTTTAGTGAGGACCAGAACCTGGCTCAGTATACCAACCAGAACAGAAGTGCATTCAAACTCACCTGTGAGATGTGTGAAAAGACCACATCTGGATTTTGCTCCTTAGGTCTATCTTTATGCTGCTGCACTTTCCCTGAATCACTTCCTACATCTGGCCACTCCCTCATCCAGGAATCTTCAATGGTTCTTTACTGACTTGAGGATTAATTCCAAATTTCTTAGCAAGGCATTTTACAACTCCATACCATTCAAACACTACTCATGTAGGGCATGTATATGATAGATGTATGGAATGATGGATGGATGGATAAATAAATAAATAAATAAATAAATAAATAAATAAATAAATAAATAAATAAATAAATGGACAAATGAATCTAATACTCAACTTCCTGTCAAAACATTTCCTCTGTGTCCATGAGGGAGCAGCAGTAGTCTATCTGCCTCTGGGGAAAAAATTAAAGACCTTATCCCCTTTTCCTGCATATCCCCTTCCCATACACACACACCTCTACTACCGTTGACATATTAGTCTCTGTAGTTTCTATGGTTCATAATCTAACCTACATCAGTTGAAAGGGGCCAGGGGAAGAGCCACATCCTAAAATGTGAACTATCTTGGAGCCCTAGGCTCTAAGACTTGTAGGATTCATGAAAAATGTCGACTCAAGTAACTCCCTTCTTAAGCCTTCATTTCCTGGTTTGTAAAATTGAGGCCTTCAGATGTGGAGCAGCCTTGAGAGCTCAAAAATCCCTCTTTATTTGGGAAGAAGCAATTTTCTCCAATTTTTAAGACATCAGTCATCTAGAGAATACGACTGCTGAAAACATTTGGAAACCCCCCCAAAGAAATTGCAAATCACTGTAGCCTTGAGTGTAGCCAATAAATCATGACCCTTGCCTAAAGCTGTGCGAGAAGCCAGGGGTGTCCAAACTTAGCAGCTCCTGAGAGGGACTCAGGGTGTCCAGGTAGATGGTCAAGGTCAAATTCATCCCTGCTACCTACTACTGCTCCTACAGCAGAGCCATGTAGGGAGGTGATCTGAGCAATCTGAGGAGACCCAATCTTTCATCATTTCCCTCAGTATTACAACCCTTGGTATCTCTGAGCCATAGTACACATTCTCTTCCATGGTCCAATTAATCTAACATCTCTCTTTTATCATTCTTAATCTTTTTAGTCATCCTAATGAAGAGCCCTGAGGCCTATTTACTGCTTCCTGGAGAGCAAGAGTTGGATTTTTATTCAAAATAGCAATATTTGCTATTATTTTTTATGAACCCACACTCTTTCCCTAATGATAGTTGCTTATTGGTCCAGGGTTAAGAAGTAAGTGGTTTTCCCTTCCTTAGTGCAAAGTCATAAACACATTCTCCCCTATTTTCTTCCAATACTTTCATGTGCATATTGTCAAGGTTTTTGCTCCCTTGCTTGCTCCTCAAACTTCTCCTCACCCACCCTCTACCCTGTGATGCTGCCATCTGTGAAGGAAGAAGGACCTGTGAAGTATGAACTCTCAACCATCTCAAGCTCCAAGGTAGCCTGCTCCCAGGTCTGCCCCAGTGCTGCTCTATTAGACACATAAGCATTGACCTAAAACAACATGTTACACCCTGGATCTAGTGGAAGCTGGCCCAGAAATTTCACGTGGCCAAAGGTAGAACACAAGAATTAGGAATCATAATCCTGTCTGATTCTGTGTAGTCTCAGACAAGTCCCTTTCCCTCTTGAGGCCTGTTTTTCCTTCTGTAAAAAGAGAAGAATTAACCTATTCCTAATACCAGTGACACTTATAAAGCAACTCTGAAAAGCCTACCACCAGGAAATGTGAACAAACATTATGAAGAAAGGCATAGAGAATTCTGATTAAATGGTAAAATAGTGTGTTTATGTAAGGATGTCAGTTGTCCCAGATTAATCTGTAAATTTAATGCAATCACAATTTTCAGGAAACCTGATAAGATGATTCTAAATTGACATGGAAAAACAAGTGAGTTAGAATAACCAAGAAAATATTGGGTAACAGAGAGATCCAAGATGATGGAGTATATAAACACTGTGCATTCTTCCTTCCATTAACACATTAAAATTACAACTAAATTGTAGAATAATCAACGTGGAAAACCATCTAAAGTCTGCCTGAACAGAAGTTTTATAACTAAGGATATAAAGAAGAAGCCACATTGAGACCGGTAAGAGGAGTGGAGATGCAAAATGGACTGGTCCCAAACCTCTATGTGATGGGTGAAAATCAGGAGAGATACCTTGGCTGTGGAGGTTCCCCGCCCACCGCTGGAAGAGCGAGGGACCCCAGCACCACACTAGGCTCCCGGTCCAGAGTACTGGTGATGGGAAGAGGAATTCCCACAACATCTGGTTGTGAAAAACAGTGGGGGTTCCAACCATCTGGGGGGGACAGAAGACTGCCAGAAACCTAGACATCCTCTTAAACAGACCGCACACAGACTCCCTCACTCCTAGGCACTCAACCTGGGCTCTGGTGGAGTAATGGTGACTCAGGGAGCATTGGAGGCATAAGGGGGACAGAGTGAAGTGTGAGGCTTAGTACAAGGGCTGGAGGACAGTCAAAATTTTCCTTGTGAGGTCCTGCTCCCATGTAGCCATCAGGTGGGTGCTATCTTTCCTGTGTTGAACCCTCACACACACAGCCGAATCTTAATCTGATTGGCCTGGTAAGCTTCACTGCTCCACCCTGCTGACTCTGCTGGACCCTGCCCTACCCAACAGCCCCAATGTCAGAGGCACTTTCTCTGCTAGCAGCCAGCCCCACCCATATTGCACTCTTTCTTCGAAAACTATCAGAGTCCCCAGGCACCAGGTGGGCAGCAACTGGCCTTGGTATGCTCTGAGACTTTCATTAAGTAAGATTCAGGCTCAGCACTTGCATCAAACCAGAGTCTACATTAACCTGGTGACTAGAACTCTTCCCACTCTAGTGATTCCCTGAGACCCTGCCTCACCCAACTCGTGTACTGCACAAAGCTTTATCAGTGGCTGAACTTTAAGGGAAGTGGCAGCAGACCTTGAAGTGTCCTGGCTTTTTGTGGAGCCACCCCAGACCTGGTACTGGTGGCACCCATCTTCAGTTCACAGCATGGCCTCTCCCATGTGCTTCCAACTTTAGCACAGGCAGCAAACAACCATGGATCACTTTGTAGCTCTTACAAAGTAGCCCACAGCCAGTCATAGGAGGTGGGTGACCTGGGCCTGTACCAGAGCCCCTCCCAAGAGGCCTGAGAATCAACATACTTGAGTGTTGGCTTCAGACCACAGCAGAACACCACCCAATTAGCTCCTCAAGTGGCACATACAAAGGGTGGTCTCAACAGGCGCCAGAGCCCACTGGTTCCACTCAGAGAGGTACGTTCCTCAAACAGCAGCCTGTAAGCTGTGGGCATGGCCAAACCCCACAATCAATCAGCCTGTGGGCCAATCCCACTGACTGATGTACCAATAGAAATCAAGGCTCAACTATAAAAGGAGGTCACACACAAGAGATACTCCTGGCGCACTCAAAGCAAGTGACCAGGGAAACTGTGCCAGAGCCCTACAGGGCATCTACTACCTTAGGCCACCCAGCCAAGACTGGGAGACATAGCAAAACTACCTCATACATAGAAACAAACACAGGGAGGAAGCCAAAATGAGGAAACAAAGAAATACGTCCCAAATGAAAGAACAGGAGACAACTCCAGAAAAAGAACTAAATAAAATGGAGGCAAGCAACCTACCAGAGACAGAGTTCAAAACATTGATTATAAGAATGCTCAAATGATTAAAACACTTAATAAAATAGGTATAGAAGGAAAATACCTTAACATAATAAAGACTATATATGACAAGCCCTCAGCTAAGCTCATAACTAATGGTGAAAAACTGAAGACCTTTGCTCTATGTTCAGGAACATGACAGGGCTGTCCCCTATCACCTCTGCTTTTCAACATAGTGTTGGAAGTCCTTGCCAGAGCAATCAGGCAAGAGAAAGAAATAAAAGGCATCCAAATTGGGAATGAAGAAGTTAAATTATCACTCTTTGCAGATGACATGATGCTATATATAGAAAACCCTACAGACTCCACTAAAAAGCTATTGGAAATAATCAACAAATACAGTAAAGTTGCTAGCTACAAAATCAAAGCACAAAAGTCCATTGCATTCCTATTTACTAACAATGAAATCTCAGAAAAAGAAATACAAAAAACAATTCCTTTTGCAATTGCAGCAAAAAGAATAAAATACCTTGGAATAAACTTAACCAAGGATGTGAAGGAACTATATGCTGAAAATTATAAGACCTTTTTGAAAGAAATTGAAGAAGACACAAAGAAATGGAAAGACATTCCGGGCTCATGGATTGGAAGAATCAACATAGTTAAAATGGCCATATTACCCAAAGCCATATACAGATTTAATGCAATCCCCATCAAAATCCCAATGGCATTTTTTAAAGAAATAGAACAAAAAATCATCAGATTTGTTTGGAACCACAAAAGACCCCGAATAGCCAAAGCAATCTTAAGAAAAAAGAACAATACTGGAGGTATTGCTCTCCTTGACTTTAGCTTGTACTACAGGGCTACAATTATCAAAACAGCATGGTATTGGCAGAAAAACAGACACATAGACCAATGGAATAGAATTGAGAACCCAGAAATAAAACCACATAAATATGGACAGATAATTTTTGACAAAGAAGCTAAAAACATACAATGAAGGAAAGACAGCCTCTTCAATAAATGGTGCTAGGAGAATTGGATAGCCACGTGCAAAAGAATGAAACTGGACTGTTATCTGTCACCATTCTGTCACCATGAACACCATTCATGTTATCTGTACCAAAATTAATTCAAAATGGATCAAAGACTTAAGCATAAGACCTGACACAATAAACTGCATAGAAGAAAACATAGGTACTAAACTTATGGTCCTCGGGTTCAAAGAGCATTTTATGAATTTGACTCCAAAGGCAATGGAAGTAAAAACTAAAATAAACGAATGGGACTATATGAAACTCAAAAGCTTCTGCACAGCAAAAGAAACCATCGACAAAATAAAGAGGCAACCAACTGAATGAGAGAAGATTTTTGCAAACAGTGCCTCCGATAAGGGGCTAATATCAAAAATATACAAGGAACACATGAAACTCAACAACAAAAAAACAAACAACCCAATTGAAAAATGGGCAGAGGACCTGAAGAGACATTTCTCCAAAGAGGACATACAAATGGCAAATAGACATATGAAAAAATGCTCAACATCACTAATCATCAGAGAAATGCAAATAGAAACCACAATGAGATATCACCTCACCCCAGTCAGAATGGCTTTCATCAACAAAACAAATAGTAACAAGTGTTGGAGAGGCTGTGGAGAAAAAGGAACCTTCATACACTGTTGGTGGGAATGCAGACTGGTGCAGTCCTTATGGAAGGCAGTGTGGAGGTTTCTCAAAAAATTACGAATAGAATTACCATATGACCCAGCAATCCTTCTCCTGGGTATCTACCCAAAAAATCTGAAAACATTTATCCATAAAGACATGTGTGCTCCAATGTTCATTGCAGCTTTGTTTACAGTGGCCAAGACATGGAAACAACCAAAACGTCCTTTGATAGATGAATGGATAAAGAAGTTGTGGTATATATACACAATGGAATACTATTTGGCGGTAAGAAAAGATCATATAGGAACATTTGTGACAACATGGATGGATCTTGAGAGTATAATGCTAAGTGAAATAAGTCAGACAGAAAGAGCAGAGAACCATATGATTTCACTGATATGTGGTATATAAACCAAAAACAACAAAAGAACAAGACAAACAAATGAGAAACAAAAACTCATAGATACAGACAATAGTTTAGTGGTTACCAGAGGCTAAGGGGGGGGGGTGGAAGATGAGGGTAAGGGGGATCAAATATATGGTGATGGAAGGAGAACTGACTCTGGGTGGTGAACACACAATGGGATTTATAGATGATGAAATACAGAATTGTAATTGTACACCTGAAATCTATGTAATTTTACTAACAAATGTCACTACAATAAATTAAAAAAAAAAAGAATGCTCAAAGAACTTAGTGAGAACTTCAACAAAGAGACAGCAAGCATAAAAAAGAACTAGTCAGAAGTGAAGAATACAATAACTGAAATGACGACTGCACTAGAAGGAATCCCCAACAGACTAGATGAAGCAAAGTATTGAATCAGCAATTTGAAAGACAAGGTAGCAGAAAACACCCAGTCAGAAAGCAAAAAGAAAAAAGAATCCAAAAATATAAGACAGTTTAAGAGACCTGTGGGACTACATCAAGTGTAGCAACATTAGCATCATAGGGGTACCAGAAGGAGAAGAAAGAAAGCAAGGGATTGAGAACCTATTCGAAGAAATAATGACTGAAAACTTTCCTAACGTGGCAAAGGAAATAGTACCTTGGAGCTTAACCCCAGAAAGCACAGAGAGTCCCAAACAAGATGAACCCAAAGAAGCGAACACCAAGACACATTATAATTAAAATGGCAAAAGTTAAAGACCGAGAGGATCCTAAAAGCAACAAGAGAAAGACAACTATTGACTTATAAAGGAGCTTCCATAAGACTGTCACCTGATTTCTCAATAGAAACGTTGCAGGCCAGAAGAGATTGGCAGGGAATATTCAAAGTAATGAAAACAAGGACCTACAACCAAGATTACACTATCCAGCAAAACTATCATTTAGAATCGAAGGACAGATAAACTGCTTCCTTCCCAGACAAGAAAAAAATACCAGAGTGAGTTTATCACCAAACCAATATTATAAGAAATGTTAGACTTCTTTAAGATTTTTTTAAAAAATCAAAAATATAAATAATAAAATGGCAGTAATTACCTATCTATTAATAATTACTTTCAATGTAAATGGATTAAATGTTTCAATCAAAAGATATAGGAGGGATGAATGGATAAGGAAATAAAACCCGTCCATATGCTGCCTACAAAAGGCTCACTTCAAATTGAAAGACACACTCAGACAGAAAATAAAGGGAGGGAAAAAGTAATTTCATGAAAATGGAAACAACAACAAAAAGGTGAAGGTAGCAATACTCATGCCAGACAAAACTGACTTTAAAACAAAGGATTCTGGGTGGTGAGCACACAATGTGATATATACATGATGTATTATAGAATTGTACACTTGAAACCAACGTAATTTTACTAACCATTGTCACCCCAATGATTTAATTAAAAAATAAAAAGAAAGCATTTAGCAATAAAAAAAAAAGCGTTATAACAAGCAACAAAGACGAACCCAGTAATCCCACTTCCAGGTACTTATACAAAGAAACCCAAACGCTACTTCGAGGGGCCGTGTGCATCCATATGTCCATTGCAGCCTTGTTTACCATGGCCGAGATGTGAAGGCTGCCGGGGTGTCCATCGATGAAAGAATGGACAAAGAGGAGGTGGTATATAGAATATTGTTCAGCCAGGGAAGGAAAGGGGTTCTCGCCATCTGTGTTCAGCCAGGGAAGGAAAGGGATTCTCGCCATCTGTGGCAGCAAGGATGGACCAGGAGGGTATTGTGCTCAGTGGAGTGCCAGACAGAAAAAGATAGATGCAATGTGATTTCACTTATATAGAGAGAGAGAATCTAAAAAACAAAATAAACAAACAAAACAGAAACAGACTCATTGATACGGGATATTTTGATGGTTGCCAGATGGGAGGGGGGTTGTGGATGTGAGTCAAAAAAGGGGAAGGGATTAAGAAATACAAATTGGTAGCTACAAAATTGTCATGGGGATGTGAAGTAAAGCATAGGAAATATAGTCAATAATATGGTAATAACTATGTGCCAGGTGGGTACTAGTCAGGGAGATCACTCCTTAAATTATATAAATGTCTAACCACTATGCTGTACACCTGAAATTAATATAAAATAATATTGAATGTCAACTGTAACTGAAAAATTCAAGGGGCGGGGGGGAGGTAAAGGGGATTAAGAGGTCCAAAATTCCAGGTATAAAACAAACAAGTCATGGGGATAAAATGTACAGCATAGGGCATATAGTCAATAATATTATGATAATGTGGTATGGTGTCAGATGGTTGCTGGACTTATGGTGATCACTTCTTTAGGTACATAAATGTATAACTGTGGTGTATTCCTGAAACTAATATAATATTGTATGTTAGCTATGTTTTTAATAAAAATGTTTCAAAAAAGAAAATTGTTTTCGTTTGGGTAAATGAAAGCAAAGAACACAAAAAGAAATTTATCTCACCAAACAAAATAATTATAACACCCTAGAAATTTCATTAAATGTGGTATTGGCTCACGAATAATGAATAGACCAATGCAACAGAGTAGTAAAACTACAAATCAACTAATATGTCTTAGGTAGAATAATGATCTCCCAAAGATGACTCTTCACTCATGTCTTAATCCTTAGAGCGTGTGAATATGTTATGTTAGATGATGTATTCATTTGCTAGGGCTGTCATAACAAAACACCACAGACTGCATGGTTTAAACAAAGAAATGTTTTCTCTCGTAGTTCTAAAGCCTGAAAGTTCAAGTTCAAGGTACCCACATCGTTGGCTTTCTCTGAGGCCACTTTCCTTAGTGTGCAGATGGCTACCCTATTACCGCCTCTTCACATTAGTCTTTTCCTCTAGGCACATGTGTCCCTGGTATCTCTTTGTATATCCAGATTTCTTCTTTTTACAAAGACACCACTCAGATTGGATCAGGGCCCACCCATATGACCTCATGTAAACTCATTTACCTATCTAAAGGCCTTTTCTCCAGATAAGATCATATTCCAAGGCACTAAAGGTTAGGGCTTCAACATATAAATTATAGGGAGACACAATTCAGCCCGTAATACATGGCAGGAAGGAACTAAGGTTGCAGATAGAATGAATCAGCTGACCTTGAATGGGGTGAGATTATCCTGGATTACCCAGGTAGGCTCAATATAATCACAAGAGTCCAAATAATTGAAAGAGCAGGTCATGAAGTCAATTTAAGAGTGATGCATCATGAGAAAGATTTTACTGGCCATTGTTGACTTTAAAATGGAAGGGGGCCAGAACACAAAGAATGTGGGCAGCTAGAAAAGCAAGGACAGAGAAGCCTCCAGAAGGAATGTAGCCTTGCCAACAGCTTGATTTTAGCCCCATGATACCACTGCAGACTCTGAACTCTAAGAAATTGTCAAATAAAAAAATTGTGTTGTTTTAAGCCTCTAAGTTTGTATAATTTGATACAATAGCAATAAGAATCTAATACATCATGTACGTGAAAGAATAATGATAAAAGTGTCATTTCAAATAACTGGAAAAGGATAGACAATGAGCTAGTCATCCAGTTTTTTTAAAAAAAAGTAGATAAAATCAGATTTCTAGGCCGTATCATTCACAAACAAGCAGCCCAGATGGATTAAAAACCTTGATAATACACACATGAAAGTATTGGAAGAAAATATGGGAGAATGTGTTTATGACTTTGGAGTGGGGAAGGGAAAATAAAATATCAATAAGTTTGCATTAAAATACAAAACATTTGTTGCAAAGGACACCAAAAACAAAGTCAAAAGATAAGCAAAAAATGGGGGGGGGGAATTTGCAAACACATATTCTGAATTTTATTGTTTTTATCTTCTTGTCAGTGAGCATGAGTTACTCCATTAATTGAAAACACAAAAAGGAAAAAGAGATGGAAAGATTCTTCTCTACTATCCTCTTTTCTTCCTAGGAATGGGATTAGAATAAAGGAGGACACTCTCTGAAAACAGATTCACCATGGTAACACAAGTCTCGGTTTTATTGAAGTAAAAAGCAAATTATGGTTTCTTAGGGCATTTCCTCCCTCCCTCTTTCCCACCTTCTCCAGGCCCTCTTCCTGTGCAGTGAGCTAAACTCAGGCTGTGTTCATAAGAAAGGACTACTGAAAGCTCACCTATTTAGGACCTGCTGAACGTGTGACCTAACCTGGCCATTTCCTCATTATCTCTTCTTCCTGCGCACACCACTAGACTACATCCCCCAGGCTCCCTTGCAGTTAGATGTGTCCACCTGAGCCAAGAGAATGTGGCCACAAGTGTCCCTTCTGGGCCTGGTGCATGAAAACCTCACATACTCCACAATTTGTCTTCTTTTGCTGTCTTGATACAGATACGTATGTAAACTAGAAGTCATGTGCTGAAGTTACAGAGCCATAAAATGGAAGGAACTGGGGTCCCTGAATTATTGCCTGAATTATTGCCTAGAAGAGAGTCACCCAGTGATCAAAAACACGCATATCGGGTTGATGAGAGCTAGAAAACAACTATGTGGTATTTGAGTTATAACGCACTTTTGAGTTTGTGTTTGTTTCAGCAGCTGGTATGACATTAACTAAGTCAGAAGCCAAACAGACTTCTCTTGGCAAATTTCTTGGTCTGACATCTCCTCAACAGCCCGACTGACCTAACAACTCTTTGGGTTCAATTACCTCTGGTAGAAACCACACTGGTTGTTTGTATCATGACTGGGCCCTGACTGATAGATACATCAACACTCTCCTGGAGCTTCCTGGAATTCCTCCGTCATCTCAAGGGTACCAACAACGCAGAATGAGCAAAAAAAAATGGCTTGTGTCTTCCTCCTCCCAGCACTCTTGCCCTCCCTACTTCTTACCATACCCAGACAGGTGACAGACATAAAACATGTTCCACCTTCTGCTGCCATTCAGTAGACCCCACCCAGGGCTGCAAACTGGAGATATGAGGACCCATCAAAGCACACTTTGTCCCATGTCCATGATATCATTGCTTGGACAGCGACATACCAAACACCATCTCCACCCCAACAAAGGGCTAGTGAGCCACAGAAATGAATTGCCTCCTGCTGGCCTCTGACACCCCTTCCAAGTGGCCACCCTATTCACCCATTCTCTGAGCCAGGTTCCACACCAGAACCAGAGACACAGTCTAGAAAGAGGGGCTCCTGGAAGAATGGAAGCTATATACAGACCAGGCTTTGTTCATCTATGCATCCCCCATCCTAAGGTACACAACGCTGAGGGCACAAACATGAAATTGTATCTGGAGAGCTCCTTCGATTATACATGTTTGCACCCATTTTGTTTGCCTTACACTTGGCAATCAGTCAGTAAGTCTACATGGACTGAATTGGAACAGAATTGGATTGGTAGAAAGCTGCCAGCTGAAAAGTTGCCTCTTCTGAGAAGCCCTCCCCTATACCTCCAGGGAAAGATGCTTTGTGTTCCCTGCTCTGTGCTTTCCCAGCTCTTACTTGATGCTTCGGTTTAGCCCTCACCGTGCAAAGTTCCAATTGACCTGTTTCCATGTCTGCCTTTCCAATATACTGTGAACTCCCCCAAATCAGAGTTGCTATGTCTTTTTCAGTTTTGCATTTCTAGAGCTGGTACATAGCAGGTCTTCATAGGACACGTAAATAAATCACTGAACAAACTCTGGCATACTAGAGCAACCTTCCAGCAAAAGGAATTATAGCTCTAAGTCTGTTCACTTTAAGAGACAAACAGAAGAATAAGACACGTAGTATCTGAACCCTATAGAGGAAGAGCTTGAAAGGGCATCAAATCCATCCTCCAATTCAGGAAACCCCTCCAAAACATTCCAGATTTGAATCTTTGATTTCAATCCTCCCTGCAATCGGAAGTGTACTTGATTAATTAAACAGTCCCTTCCATATCGGACAGCTTTTGTTTTTAAACTATTCTTTCTTCTAGTGGGACAAAGCCTTCCTCCCCATAACTTCTCTATGGGTTCTAGTTATACCCTCTAGAGAAGACATCTCTGAAATGGTCCTGCTTCACAGAGATTCTAGAAGATGCCAAGGTCTTGGGCCATCTCAGATCTGTTCCTCCTGGTAAGTATCATGCACAGCTGGGGAGGTCATTTTCCTGCCTGTAGCTGGAATTCTCAAATATATATCTTATTCCTTTCTGAAGAATATCCACAGGAAAGAAATCCAGCCCATTTCTCTATATTTTGTCCCAGGGCTAAAATATCCTAGTGCTCAGTTCTAACTTAAATTCCATTTTTATTGCACTCTCTGTCGCTTCCTTCAGTGAAGAAAGAGAACTTTGGCCCCTGTCCACTACATAAAGAGTAACCAATTCCTCTCTCTCCTCCTCCCCCACGCATGCCCCTGGCAACCTGGCCTTCTTTTATGAGCTGATTCATATAGGTTCTGAGGGAACAAAGCCCTAAAGCACCCTCTACTGCCATATGTGGGGGAACCTGCAACACCCCAGTGGCCAATGCAGCCAGGAAGCCGTGGCTTTGTTCACTGTGCCTGCATGGCCCAGGACACATCCCAAGGACCCTGTGTCCCACAGCGTCACGACTTGGACATCCATGTGTGGGAGCGCCACTTCCATTAGGGAAGGGAAGGAGTGAGAAATAGCAGGTCCCTCCTGGCAGACCTATGATGGAGTCCACCCCTCCCCCATTCCCTAGCCCTGAGGAGCACCAGCCCCCATGCTGTGAGCTTAATTACTTTGCAAGAGGACATTTGTAACTGGACTTTCTCTTTGTTCTCAGAGGAAGCTGGAAGTGGGCAACAGAACAAAAGGCAGGTCTTTGCAGAACATGGGCAAGAGAGAACCCATGCTGAGAATCTGGGTCTGGGCCTATGTGTGGAGGGGGGACACAAAGGCTTGGGAAGCATGAGGATGGGGTTCAGAGGGAACAAAATCCCCACCTGAGTGCTCAAGCAGCCATTTCACGGGATTCCCATAAGATCCAGCCATGTCTGAACCAATCTATGAAACCTTACAGGAAAAAATGCCATAAGGGCTTCTCTCTCAATTCTCCTGGTCCTGGAAGGCCATCCTCTGAAAAAGGGGGGAGTCTTCTTTTCTATTTTTAGAAGATGCATTGGGTTGGAGGGACAGTGAAATTTTTGTGACTTACCTGCCCTTGGGCTTTAACTCTCATTCTTAGAATATTCTTCTTGATGTCTAGCCTAATTCCCTCCAGATTGTCCTCTTGATTCTCAACTCCTTACCTGTGTAGGGAGAGATTCCTTTGGCATACTAATGCTCTGAGAAATATCCCTCACCAGTATTAGCAAGGAAAAGGTCTGTGTGTGATCAGTACTCCACTCTGAGAAACCTAAACTAGCAAAGCCTGTTTCTACAGAGGTCAGAAGGGTCCTTCTGCCTCACAGCAGCCAAGAGGGGTGGGCAGAGGGACAAAGAGATGGCTCAAAAGGAGAGAAAAGAAGAGAAGGGAAGGTGTGGGGACAGAGCTAGGAGTGCTGTTTCCAGGCTCTCGCCCTCATGTGGAAAGGTGCTCACTTGGGTGGTAAACGGCCATCAACGGTGATTAGATGGCCATCATCTGTGGTAAGTTGGCTGTCAGCTGTAACCAGTGAGACATTGGCCACTAATATAACTGCCGTGACTAGGCTAGCAGCCAATGGGGGCTAGCAAGAAGATGGTGGCTGAGCTAGCAAGCGTGGGTTGCAGTTAGCATGGCGGATTGCAGCTAGCAAGTGAGGTTGGCTGGCAGAGAAGCAGACGGTGGGTTGCGGACATGTGGCTCCTGCTTCCTGCGTCTCCAACTCAGCCACCAGCAAGAATATAGTGGTATGACTCCCCTACCTATGGCTCCGTGGGTGTTCCTTTTTGGCCTCACCATGTCCTGCGTTCTTATGTGGGGAGCGGGACCAGAGACCCCGCATGACACCCTGCACGACAGAAGGGAAGAGAAGCTAAGGGAAGGGAGGGGAGGGGAAGAAAGGTAATGGAAAGGAAAGGAAGGGAGGAGAGGAGAGGGAAGGGAGAGGAGGGGAGGAAAGGGAAGGAAAGGGAAGGGAAAGAGAAAACAAGGGAAGAGAAAACAAGACAAGTGTGAGAAGGGACTCCCACTAGATGTTCATTCAAAATGACCACCTACCATCTAAAAGACAACTCCACAGAAAAGGTTATCTTGGCCACCACCCTCCCATCCCCCAGCTCTGTGTGACTGTGGTCACCTGACATTTTTTCCTGTGATGGACTTAGCTGCTTTCCTTTCTGCAGGACATAATACACATACATGTGAGTCACCTTGTGGTGCAGGGTCTCAGCTCCCACTCCCCGCCCAAGAACGCAGGACACGACACGGTAAGGCCAAAAAGGAACACCCACGGAGCCATAGGTAGGGGGGTCAAACCAATATATTCTCGCTGGCGGCTGGGCTGGAGACACAGGAAGCAGGATCTACATAATCTGCCTAACAGCAGTCCGCGCTTGCCAGCCACCATCTTCTTGCTAGCCCCCATTCCCTTCTCTGCTAGCGTAGCCACAGCAGTTATTAGTGGCCAATGGCTTACGGGTTACAGCTGACGGCCAACTAGCCACAGCTGCTGGCCATCTGATCACAGTTGATGGCCATTTACTACCCGAGCCAGCACCTTTCTATGTGAGGCCGAGGGCCTGGAAACTGCTTTTGGGGGCTTTGTCCCCACACTCCACCCCTAAAGGGTCTCACCTCACAATCTATGCGACAAGCGTCTTCCGAGAGGGCCCCTGTGCGAGGAGCCTGGAGGTGAATGCAATATCCCGGACACAGCCAGGCTCTCTGAGCACAGCCAGGGTTTCTCAGGGCACCACCAGTACTTCTGGACACAGCCAGACTTCCTGGGCTTCTTAGGGTACCACCAGTCTCCCCGGGCACAGCCAGGATTTTCAGGGCACCACCCCAGTACTTCTGGGCACAGCCAGACATCCTGGGCTTCTTAGGGTACCACCTGTCTCCCCGGGCACAGCCAGGGCCTCTCAGGGCACTGCCACTCTCTCTGGGCACAGCCAGACTTCCTGGACTCAGCCAGGGCTCTCAGGGCACTGCCACTCTCTCTGGGCTCAGCCAGACTTCCTGGACACAGCCAGGGCTCTCAGGGCACTGCCACTCTCTCTGGGCACAGCCAGACTTCCTGGACTCAGCCAGGGCTCTCAGGGCATTGCCACTCTCTCTGGGCTCAGCCAGACTTCCTGGACTCAGCCAGGGCCTCTCAGGGTACCATGCTGGAACAACAGCGGCTCACAGTCAAGGTGCTTACATATTCTCGATGGCGGCCGGTCAAGACACAAAAGCAAACATCCGCCAGTCCCACTACATGGTGGTATGTTCCCAAACAGTCAAGCGTCCATTAAATCAGGGATAGAAGGCAATTCCCCATAGTCCATAGTCATTCGCCAGGGCTGTCCTGGGGGTGAGGGACGACCTTGACCTCATCTCCCAAGGAGGACTCAGCAAGCGTTTCCTCCTGGGACAAGTCCCGCATCTGGGCAGCCTCAGCAAGCACTTTACAGCCCACAGGGCGGCAACAACCTTCACTTTCTCCGGCCTATGCTGGTTGGGGAACCATCCACGTCTTTCCACCCCTCCACGGGAATCGAGCTCTCCGGCAGCTGCTTCTCCTGGTCTTCCTCAGACTGAGCTTTCATACGCACAAACTGCTCCACTGCCCTTCGGAAAGCTTTGGCTGGCACCGTATCCTGCCAACTACGCCATGTGTCGTGCAGGGGACCCTGCTCGCTGCGCCTTTTGTTAGGGGTGTCAGCTCCCGCTCCCCACATAAGAACTCAGGACACAGTAAGGCCAAAAAGGAACACCCACGGAGCCATAGGTAGGGGGGTCAAACCAATATATTCTCGCTGGCGGCTGGGCTGGAGACACAGGAAGCAGGATCTACATAATCTGCCTAACAGCAGTCCGCGCTTGCCAGCCACCATCTTCTTGCTAGCCCCCATTCCCTTCTCTGCTAGTGTAGCCACAGCAGTTATATTAGTGGCCAATGGCTTACGGGTTACAGCTGACGGCCAACTAGCCACAGCTGCTGGCCATCTGATCACAGTTGATGGCCATTTACTACCCGAGCCAGCACCTTTCTATGTGAGGCCGAGGGCCTGGAAACTGCTTTCTGGGGCTCTGTCCCCACACACCTTCTTATATGTCAAGGTCACTTCCAAATCATCCTTTGGCCTCGTTCCCTCCAGAATAACTCCCTCTCCTTTTACTTCCCTCCAACAAATTTAAAAAGAGGAGGAAAGGAAACTCGTGAATTTAATATTTAACTTGAACCAGGACATGAGAAAATACTTTCTAAAAATTATTTTATTTCATCCTCCTAGCTCCCCCAAAGGTGGGTGTAATTTTATCATTAACTTTATCAAACATATGTGGAAACTGAGGCTGCAGAGAGGAAATGAGTAGCCCTAGGTCACAGAGCTGGTGAATGGTAGCTGCCAAGTTGAGCCCCAGATCTGTCGTTCTCCAAGAACAGGGCCTTCATGGTCTCTCCATCATCTCTGCATCTCTTCTCCTAGCCCTGACCCACTCCCATGTCCCCCATATTCCTTTAATCCAGCCAATGATCTGCGGACCTGGCCTTGTTCCCTCCAGCAAAACTCCCTCTCCTTTCACTTCCCTTCAACAAATTTAAAAAGAGGCGGAAAGGAAACTCATGAATTAAATATTTAACTTGAACCAGGACATGAGAAAAGACTTTCTAAAAATTATTTTATTTCATCCTCCTAGCTCCCCCAAAGGTGGGTGTAATTTTATCGTTAATTTTATCAAACATATGAGGAAACTGAGGCTGAGCAGAGAGAGAAAACAGCATCACATAACGGATTTGGAAGGCTCAAGATAACCCCTAACTCTGGGAGACACTTATACATGACACGATGGAAGCAGGAGCTTCCGGGAGAAGATGAGGAATCTGGATGGAAACATTAGCCACACACCTGAAGCTCAAGGGCCAAGACATGACCCCATCTCACTAACAGGTGACTCCTTTAGAAATCACAGTATGCAGTACCTGAGCCCAGCTTCCATAATTACCAAAGTGGTGTCAGGAAGACACATTTCCGAAATGTGGTAGATTCTCAAATCTCTGCTTTGCTCTTTAAAGCACGGCTGTGAGTCCAGAGAGATCTCTGAACACATGAAACACCATGGAGGCCACAACCAGGCCATAGAATCTCAGAATATCAAGGCTGGACAACATGTCAGAGTTCATCTAGCCAGAAGCCCTTATTAGAACTCTGGGAAATGAGCAACCCAGGTAGGCAAAGTCTCCCCAAGTCGGACTGTGGCAGAAGGCAAACTCAACCCCAGGAGGCCTGAACTGCCTGCTATCCAGCTCTCCTTCACTCCACCTGGTGTCCCAGATCAGATGATGTGTTTAGGTGTCCTTCCCGCTCTGGGTGACTATACAGGACCCCATGAGAAAGGGCAAGCCCTCACCGCTATCCAGGAAAGAAGCCCGTCCCTGCCTTCCCCTTAACGCTGCCAGGCTTCCTCGCACACCATCATCTCCTCTCCCATAGGGCCCCGTCACAGACGAGTTCTGTCCCCTTCCAAATTGCCAATGTCATAAATGCATAGCCCAAGCTTGCCCTCGTCCCAGTTGTTCCTGTATCATCTGAGTCAAATGGGACAGAAAGAAGACAGTGTGTGGAGGGGACAGGGCTGAAATGGCCAAGGGGCAAGTTCAAGGCAGAGTAAGATGGGTGAGGCCAAGTCTCTATAGAGAGCTCAGGAGAAAGAAACACGAGGGGAATCCAGCAAAATGCAGGGAATCCATTTCTCTGTCTCCAGCCAGAGCTTTCTGACCCTAATTCATAAGGGGCCCCTTTTTCAAGTCTCAGGAGCCTTTGAGAGATGCTAGCTTCAGTTGCTTGTTTGTTTTTATCTCAAGAAGAAAAGGAACTAGAAGCTTAGCTAAGAAGAGACTCTTTTAACCCATCTGAGGAGGGCCTACACTACTTTACCACTCTTTTTCTAACAGACCCTCCTGGAACCTGGCACCAAGAACTACCCACCCACCCAGCACTCCAACCCCCTATCCCACCCGCAGAGAAGGCCAGTCCTCCTGATTCTGATGGTGTGAGAGCCTGCAAGTTTCTCTGCCGCCCACGGGCGACCATGTCAGGTTATGAAACCGCTGGCCAGCCCACAGTTTCCTAAACATGCTCACAGATTATTTTACCACAGAGCGGGTTATCTGACCCAGAGATCTTGCTGCATGACTCAGGAAAACATCCTGACAGCCACGGAAAGGTAAATCAAGACACCAAACTCACGCCAGCTGGGGCCAGCAGCAACACGGCCCTCTGCCTGGCAGCTCTTGGGCAGTCTTCAAACGTAAACACCTCTCCTCTGCCTCGTGTTTGCCCCTCGTCTCTCTTTGTTTTCTTTCTTAAGGATTAAGAGATTTCATTTTCATTGTTCCATAGATGGAAAGGAAGATCTGTCTGAGCCAACGCCAAGCACTGTGTGTTCCTTACAGTTTGGTCTGGAAACAACTTGAAACTCTGTCCCCTCTCCCTCCCACCAACCTGCACCGTATCCCCAACCCCACAAAGCTCTCCTTTCAGAGTCTCGTGAAAGCTGCTACAGAAGCAGCAAGCCTTTTTCCTCACTCAGCCATGTGGAAGCATAGAAGCCTGGTGGACATATTGCCATCCTATCTGAGATTGAGGAGGAGAGCTTGTAAAGAGGATGAGCAAGGAGAGGGAGAGACAGCGCTGCTGACAGTCTCTCTAGGAGTCTTGATGTTTCCACACACCCCCGAGGCAGGGTCAGGGTCCCAGTTTACTGAGAGGGGGCTGCGGATCTCTATAGGCATGATGCAGTTTCTCTTCTCTCCTGGGCCGGCTGGCCTCTAGTAAGCTTCTGGAAGAAGGAAAGGTAGATGTCGAGAGATGGGCACAGTGGAAGAGGAGAGGACGTGCTGGTCATTTTCCATTTGCCCCCACCCTGCCCCAGATCCACTCTCTGCTCTGTTCAGTGCCCTGGGACCCCTGGAAACGACTTCCCCCTCTGCCTTCTGGTACCCAGCCAGATTCCGCCCATGGGACCCTGCAGGAGGTGACCAGAGTGGAGGGTTAGAGGTCCCTTCTTGTGCTGCACGCCTGGCCTGTCCCCCCACTGCCAGCTCCTCCTAGGCAGAGCAGCCCTCACTAAGCCCTGGAAACGCTGCTCTCCTCCTTGTTTCTGCAGCCCTTGGGTAGTCACTGCCTCCTGCTGGAGCTGGTCTCTGGTTCCTCAGCTTCTGGGAAGGTCATGTGTGCGCCCAAACCAACAGCAGCAGCACCACCTGGGGATTTGTCAGAAGTGCAATTTCTTGGGTCCTACCCAGACCTGGTGAACCAGAAATTCTGGGAATGGGGTCCCGCAATCTTAGTTTTAACAAGACTTTCTTCCAACAATCTAGGTTAACAACACCTTAGTTTGAGCAGTCACCTTTGGGTGACTGACCCACAGGAAAGTTGGAGAAACCTTGATGGAGAACCACAGGAGCCAATGGGAAGCGTCTCGGTCTCTCTCTGCTTTCTCCACCTATTTCCTACCCCACCCTGAAGATAGACAGATAAGGGAACAGGGCATCCAGATTTTCCAAAATCATAAAAATTGGGTTCCTGACCCCCTTTATCATTCAGACATGACTCTGCGGGTGACATTTACCACCTGAGTGATGGCTTAGACTGAAGGGGTCATTGTGAGTGGAGAGCCCTTTGGCTATACTGTACAAAGGGGATGGATGCTTTTTGATGCAGTCAGTAGCTGCTGCTTGCCATGCCTGCTACTCTCTGATTCTTTGCACAGAAACACATAAGATCAGCCCAGACTCTTTGTTCTCAAGTGCATGAGTCAACAACACGTCGGCCGTAAATACTGCCTAACTGCTATCTTCCAGCTGTGCCCAGCTGTGTCACATGAACTGAAATGCTGTGCTTCTGCATGGTTAGGAAACTTTTCTTAGGCTGTCTGCTCATACGTGGCCCATTCCCAGCCTCCTTACAGCAGCTGTTTGCGATAGACACACTTGGATTCCGGGAGAAAGTCAGACTTCATTTGAAATCCGACTACCCGTTGTACCGGCTGTGTGCCCACACCAAGCTACTTCATTTACATCTGTCTCCCCCGTTTGTGAAATGGGAATAATAAGCTCTGTCTTTCAAGGTGGGATAAGGATTAACCGGGATGACACATGTACAGCGCCTTAGCACAAAGGGTGGCTCAGACCAGGTGTCAATAAAAACGTTCCCTATTTTCCACTTCTTCTCCCAGAAGACCACAAGCCTGCATTTTCTGTGACAAAGTAGTGGCGTAGAGTAACTAGGACAGAACCTGGAGTCAGCGGCCTGTGCTCGTCCCAGCACTGCCACTTACTGTCTGTGTGTATTCAAGCAATTTATTTAACTTTTACGTGCCTCAGTTTCCTCATTTGTAAAATGGGGGTGATAAGAGTGCCGACCTCGTTGGACGATCGTCATGTTTAACCTCTAGCCTATAGATAGCCGAACATACCTACTTCATTCTGGATGTCAGCTGCTATTATCCATCATTGTTAATATTAGGACTATATATTCCAAGTGAAAAATAGATGCAAAGTTTGTCCGGGAGGGATCCACATACAGGGACAGATGTTTAAATAGAGAACACATTAATGTGCCTGTTTGTGTCTCGCTCATCTCCCATGTTTGAAACAAAAAACTCCTATGTATCTTGGGTAAGAGTTCAGGAAGATAGAGGCAAGAACACTAGCAAAGAAGTCATGAAGAATTTGGAAAAAAGAGGAAGAGAGCCTGGAGTGGGCTGGTGGTAAGAGCAATGGCAAAGCTGGGCCAGACTCAGCACTGGATCTTTGAAAGGTCCTGGCCACAAAGTAGTTTTCCTCGGCAAGTATTTTCCCTCGCCTGGAGAAGGGCCACTCTGTTTCCACCCCTCGTTCTCTGCAGAGTCATCACCCCCTCTGACTTCGTTCACGCCCTTCCCTACCCTGCAAAGTCTTCCCTTCTTTCTTCCCCTTCCAAATCCTTCAGGATGCAGCTCCATTCCCACTTCCTCCGGGACACTCCCTAATGGATCCATCCCTCTCCTACCTCCTCCTCCACAGCCCCCATGTGGGCTGTGGTCAGCTCCATGTCACTTAGCACAGATTTGTCTTCATTCCCCGCCAGCTTGCTGTGGTTTCACACATGCACGTTTTCTTTCCCAAACCAATCACATAGCCTTCTTCCTAAGGGCAAGGACCACGTCTTCCCCTCCTTCAGAGCCCATGGCTCTGAAAGAAATTAGACCGAGCCCCCAAAGAAAGCCTTCAGGGTACATACAAAATTTCCGCATTTGAGTAGAAGTTGGATCCTTTGCACTAGGCCTTTCCATCCGACCTCGGAGTTCATAACCCCTGGAGGCATGCTGGTTCTCAGACCCCTGGGACAAGTGAAAACGGAAAAGGACAATGCAGCACAGAGCTCTTTTTCCGTTTTGGGGACTCACTGTCCACATATTGGCTTGGATCCTAACCCCACTCTCAGAAAAGCCCATGACTCCCTCCTCCCAAGAGTAGCTCCAGCTCTAGTTCTTCCTCACCAGCAGAGCAGCAGTGGACAGTGTGAGCTAAGAGGACTTTCTCTTCAAGGCACCTCCATTTTTTCCCCCTGGCCACACATCGGTAGTGAGATGGTAGATGGCAGAGTCCGTCAGATTGAAATATGGGTCAAATAGCAAAGATACATATTCATAGAAATTAATATAAAATTCTAAATTTAAAATCGAGTGCAGAAGCATAGCATGGTGAGACCAAAGTTGACTACAGGCTTAATATAAAATAATACATGCTATTAAGCAAGTTAATACATCAATAAATACCTAACATTCAAAAGATTGGAAGTAATATTTCCACTCTACTAAATGCATTAGTCATACCAGACCTAGAATATTTGGGATTTTTTTAAGGAGGGCATAGACCATAGCCAGGGGAAGACAAGGCCAAAAAAGGGTCTATAAACCAAATCACAAAAAGAATGCTAGAAGGAACTAGAAGCATTTAACCTGGAGGAGAAATGTCTCATGGGGACATAATCCCTGTTTCCAAATATTTGGAAAGTATTCATGTAAGAAAGAGACTATTTATTCTGTTACTCCAGAATAAGGGAAACAGATTTCAATATGAGAAGAAAGTTCCTTCAGTGCTCTTAAAAACATAATGGATTACTTTGTGAGGTACTCACCACTGGAAATATTAAGGAAACATGGTTCCTTTCAGAAGCATGTTACTTTCTCCAGGAATTCGGTGTCCTTTTACTGCTCTTGGACTGGTCAGGATACCCCTACAGAGGAACACAGGGACAGGAAAGCAAGCTGATTCCAGCAGAATTGACTTATCCAACTCTCCATTCCTTGGCCCAGTGATGATAAGAGTGTTGCTAGTTAAATCAGAAAGAATTAGGCTTGCTGATTGGCTAGCTGATGGTAGATACACATCCTTCTGACCCCAGGAAACAAAGAACCATAGTTAAGGTAAAATGCTCAGGGTGTCCTGAAAAAGATTTCATTTCCCAGAGGAACTCCAGGCATCTAGCAAGGTTGTACTAGAGACACCAAGAGGCCTGAGATGTCCACTTTGGTCCATAATTTTATATCAAAAGTAGATGCCTATTGCCCCTTCCATGAGAGAGATAGTAAGGCCAATAAGAAGGTCAGCAGTGGCTACATAGCTCTGTCACTTACCATTATGTGACCTTGTGCACGTAAATTCACCTATCCATGCCTCCCTTTCTCATCTTTAAAATAAGGATGTTAACCCTCATAGAACTTGTGATGGTTAAATTCTTGTATCAACTTGGCTGGGCTATGGGATGTCCAGATATTTGGTCAAATGTTATTCTGGGTGATTGTGTGAGGGTGTTTTTAGAGATTAACATTTAAACAGTAGACTGTGTAAAGCATATTGCCCTCCATACTGTGGGTGGGCCTCACCCAATCAGTTGAAGGTATGAATACAATGAAATGCAGACCATCCCCCAAGGAAGAGATAAAACCCCTGCCTGGTGGTCTTTGAACTGGGACATCAACTCGTCCTGAATCTACAGCAGCCTGCTGGCCTTGGGACTTGACCTGGTACATTGGCTCTGCAGATTTTGGAGTTGCTAGTCCATAATCACATGAGCCAATTCCTTATAATAAATCAATAGATGATAGAGAGGTAGGGAGGGAGGGAGGGAGGGAGGTAGATAGATGAGAGAGAGATCCTATTGGTTCTCTTTCTCTGGAGATCCCTGGCAAACACAGTACCTATCTCAAAGAGGGTACATTAAGATTAAACAAAATAATGTAACTGAAGCCATTTTGTTATATACCTGGTATAGAATAACTTCTCAATAAATGCACTGTTTTTAATAAGGCCACTCTTGAGTAGCAAAATCATCTAATCAGTTTTATTTTGAGGGAAAGAAAAAGACTTGTAGATGGGGCTGTAAGATTGGGGACCGACGTGACCACACCAGTATGGAGGAAATGGCGGCAGCATGGACATCAACAGTGTCCTCAAGAGCTCCAAAACCCTCCCATCCAAGGACTCGCCTCCATGGCAGATGTACCCACCAGGTCTGTGGGGAGTTGTAACCATGCCCTGGCCTAGAGGAGGCCCCTCTTTGCAACAGATAATGGCATAGCCCGGAGACAAGGAAGTGATGAGAGGTTGCCCAGCAACGCCTGGCATCCGTCCACTGCATTTCCCCATCCTCCCTGACTCCAAAGCCAAAGCCTTTGTCCAAACTCTGGATTTGTCACAACTTCACCCCATAACTTCCTCTTCTTTTAGTCTCCCTGCCTTTCCAGGCCTGAAGCCTTTAGCTGAGTCCACCTTCCCCACTGAAACTGCCCCCATTATTCCAGAAGTGCTCACGTCTCCCTCTCTCACCCCTGCCCTGACATGCTCTGTCCACCCCAACCACTGTGATTATGTGCCACTTATACGGCCTTCATTTATTGTCTACACAGTCAATTCTCTTTTAAGTTTCACCCATTGCCTTTTCTGAACCCATTTACCAGTCACTTGAGGACAGAGATTGCTGTGCCTTACACCCGTCCCAACAGCTAGAGGAGTCCCCAATCTGTTCAATGACTTTGACGATCGGTCTCCTTGCAATCCCTCAGCCATCAGCACCTCCTCAGTGATCTCTAGTCTAAGGTACCGATGTCCAAACCTGGATGAGTATCAGAATCACCTGGGGAACTTTTGTGAACTGAAGATTCTTAGGCGTCACCCCAGACCTACAGAATCCAAACCTCCAGGGATCTGGGGTCTTGGAATCTGAATATTTTAAATGGGTTCAGGTTATTGTGATGAGTGGCTGTGTTCGGGGACCACTGCTGTTAGGGATACAGAAACATCTTCCTGTGGTCTTCAACTCTCCTCCCCAAATTGCTTAACTCATCCAAGATCATGTTGTGAAAGCCATCCTCCATTACCATCAGACCTGTCTCTCTGTGGCACCCACACTCCATTCTTCTGCCCCTTGCCTGTCCCTAGTCCGCCCAGGCCACCGAGCAACCTTTTATCCTTCCTCCCCTCTGCTTCCCTTCCATGCCATGAACTTGAGCATTCCTGCCCTCCCCAGCCTCCTAGCTCCAGCCTCGCCCTGAATGGAATCTCATGTTGGCCCTGTCTCTGCCTAGCCTTCCCCTCACTTTGCCAATAATAGCTTAGCGAGGAGCTACAGAAAATTTCTTAGTTTATATGGTGACTGTTAAGGGTCGTTCATCCATGTGTTTTTTCCAAGATAAACACTCAGAATATGGCCGATTAGGTAGAATATGCCTGAAATTCTACTTGTGGTCTGTCTCTCATCTTGTAGTAAGTTCTTGAATGGGAAAATAGAAATTCTCATTTAAAGAACTTTAGTGTCTTTGAGAGCACAAGAGGAATTTCAAAAAGATGTACTCTTCCTAAATGAGGTCTTCCATTCAAAGAGCCAATAGTAGTCTTTATCCTCTCCTGTTCATGACATGTTTTATATGTACTGAACTCTAGAATACAAGGATGGGAAGGAACCTTCAATGCCGTCTTCTCCCAGGGCTGATAGATTCAAGAAAAGTTCTTAGAACACAAATCAAGTGTTTGACACGTCCCTTAAAATGTTTGCTGTCAAAGGCCACACCTTTTGTCTTAGCTACCAGGAGAGGGAAACAGTTAATGCTCTTCTCAGACTCTCTTAACCCTTCACACATTTGTGCCAGCTCTCTGAGGAAGTCAGATGCAGGTTATCGATTTCCTATAACGGGTTTCTTGACAATGGCAATATTAATATTTTGGACCCAATAATTCTTTGTCCTAGGGGACTGTCCTGGGCATTGTAGGATATTGAGCAGCATCTCTGAATTGTGCCCACAAGAAGCCACTAGTACCTCTTCCCTGCCGCTCATAGCGGGGAAGGGGTCATAAAATGGTCCCCAGGGAGAATCACTGCCCTTTCGTGTTCTATATGTACCGCCCCCATCCTCTGGGAGTTCACGATCTAGCCAGGATATTGGTATCTACACCACTACTCATCAAACCCTGTGATAAGCAATACACCAGGCATATCACCAGGGAAGAGGGAGACCCAACTCCGCCTAGGAGAGTCAGAAAAAGCTTTGCAGCGGGGGCAAGTCTTAAAAAATAAGGAGGCATTTTCAGAGGAAGGGTATTTCAGCCTAAAGGACCCACTTGCACCAGAGACATACAATAACATGGTGCATTCGAAGGATAGAAAACTGTTCAGAAGAGCTGGAGCTTAGAGTCCCTGGTGAGAAGTGACAAAGCCAGAAAGACTGAACCAAATTCTCGCCAAGTCCTCTTGACCCTTATGCAATACTGCAACCTGATTTTGAAAGTGAATTCACTTTGGAGCAAATTGAGCATGAGTTCTAAGTATAGTAAGTGGAGATCAATGGGGCTGCATCACACAGTGTTGACCTAAGGTCTCACCGCTTCCATTCATCAGGCCTCTAAACCAAAGGATGCTGGGGCCAGTACATTTCCTATGAGGATGTTGATTTTAAACAAGATCACAGTGAACACCATTCTTATGACAACCAGCCCTGTTCAAATCTCTTTCTGGGACTGTCAGTTCTCAGAAATAGGGAGTGAAGTCGGGGACAGACCGCCATTGCTGCGGCCTGACATAGACAAGGAGACATAAGGAGGCAGCAGTCAGTGCCAGAGCGGAAAAGATGGTGAGACGTGCAAAAGGAAGCTGGACTTGAGAGCCAGGACTCCGGCAGCCGCGTGGCTCTGCTGCGAGCTGTCTGAGTCCTGAGGATGCCCAGGCCTGTCTCCTCACCTCTAGATGGAACAAATGACAGTAACTCTCTGCAAGGCCTCAGATCAGCCATGTCACCTTGCTGGTCCTCAGTTCCCCTAGAGTCAACGTGGGGACTGAACTGCGCCAGTGGTGGGAAGACTGTTTGGATCACCTCTCTTTTAGGAATGATGAAAACCAAATCTTGCCCCCCACACCCCAGAAAAAAATGGGGCACATACGCTTTTTTTTTTTTTTTAATTCGGGGCATTCTCAGAAGCTCCAGCTTAAGACTTGGACTACATTATCCTTTCTAAGATCCCAGGTAACTTTGAAATTCTCTCACCATAATCACCATGGCTCTGACACAAAGCAGCTTGCATGCTGGTGTGCTCAGGTCGGGAGGTTACCTTCTGCTAAAAGGATGGATCTACCCTGACAGAAGGCACGAAAGGTCTTTTCACAAAAAGAGAAGCTCTGGATCAGTCGCCATTGTTTCCGGCCTTCCCAGCATCCCAGCACCCTCCTTTGCAGCTTCTTCCACTAGCATTCCACTAGCTTGTCCGCTGTGCCCTTCCTCTCATCACCCATTCACTCCCGTGTCCCACTGCACGTGACAGAATTACAATAAAACAGCTACATACTGTATCTGTACATTTTCTCCATATATTTGACTCTTCTTTGTATCATCCCTAAGTACTCATTCAGACCCTGCGCAACCCAAGCCCGTTATCAATGTGTACAGGGGGTGAAGCAGATGACCTCTGGAAGACCCCGTCCAAATGACTATCTGATTCTATGTCACTGAGGAAACCAACGAAAGGAAAATGTTTATTAAAATCAGTGAAATCTAACAAGGGGGTGGGGACAAGGGGGAGCGCCTGAATTCCAGAACTCTCCCCACAGAGAGAGGGTGGAAAAACCCAGGCCTTCCTGCCTAGACGTCATCAGATCCCAACCTCCCCAGAGCCAGAAATCAGTGGAAATGTATATATATTTTAATACACCCTCATTACAAATAAAAATAGTGTTACATCAATACAGCAGTTGGTTAAAACATGTTCCAACATTGCTAAACAGGGAATGCATCGAAACGCCTAGAATAATATCAAGCAAGGCAGTCCCTCTGCCAAACTTGGACGGAGGGGAATTCACACCGCCAGAGAAAATCTGTTCTTCATCAACGTTTCAATATTCGAGGAAGCCGGGGACATTTTTCTGCGATGGAAGCAAATTGCCAGCTGCCAATACTATGATTTAATTTCTTCTTTTTTTCCCCCTCTCATTTGAAATAATGGCGACAAGCATTTGGTGGGTCACCGAAACCCTGTGTACAACACAGGTTATACCTACAGCGAAGGATGATGGGACACATGGGAAAGATAAGGAAGAGAAAAAGAAGAGAAGTGGGAAAGAAGAAAAGAGGGAGTCAAAGAGGTGGGAGAAGAAAAAAAATGTGTCAAAGAGGGCAAGAGGGAATGTGGAAAAACAAAATGAGGAGAAGAAGACACGGAAAGCAGAAACATGAGAGCAGTAAGGACAGAGGGTGGAATGAGGGTAGGTGAGTAGAGGAAGGCTCACACACAGAGAGGGGAGAAAACAAGTCAGAGGTGAAAGAGATCTTGAAGACCTTATAGTTCAGTTTACTGTCAGGTGCCAGGTAGGAGGCGAAGGGATGAAGGTATTTGCCCAAGATCACTGATCTCAGAGCAGAGAGCCAGGCCCTCCAGACTCCAGTCTAATGCTTTCCACTCTTTCACAGAGAGAGGAGAATTAGGAAGACAAAGATGAGAACTTGCATGTATGCCAATCTGTGTGCGACATTTGGCTTCTTCAAACACCTGTGCTGTCAAATATCTACCATTCTAAAATCTAACATGACGTAATATTCATAGTGTCCTGATTCTTAGAACCTGGGAGCTTCTCAGGAAATGTATTTAAGAATCAGGGGCACTGTTTGCTCCCTCGTCAGGTCATAAATGGTGGAGAGAGCTGAAGGGAACATCAGGTTGTCACCAGACAAATGCCTGATGTCTGAGTGAACCTCCAAGCCCCGCAAGAATTCTGGTTTCCCAGGATGGTAGGTATGCTGACAAGATCCCCCCCTTGTGTACCTGGAAACCCCAAACTCAACGACCCCAGTTCTAGCTTTGCAAGGCTCAGTCATCCCTTAGAGATGAGGACCTTTCTGGCTTAGGTATTAGTTACTGGTTTTCAATCTGTCATTTACTTAATAATATTGTGCCAATGTTGATTGAGTTTCATAACTGGGGTTGTGTAAGATATTCATATTAAGGGAAGCTAAGTAAAAATATACAAGACGTCTCTGTTCTATCTTTGCAACTCCTGTAAAATTCTTTCAAAAGAAAAAATAAATAAATAAAACTTTCTAATGATCCCAAATGTTTGAATTTAGAAGTGCCCATCCGTCCCTGGGCCCCAGCCTCTGGACTCTAGCCAATGGTTCACCTATCTTCTCTTCCCTCCCCCAGCTCCTTCCCATACAACAAGGAGACCTACACATAGACATACGGATACCCTAGGCTGCTTGTCCAAGCTCAGGCCATAGTCCCCCAACCCTGCAAATAGCCTCTCCTTGGCCACCCTGGGGTTTAGGGATATGTACACTGGGTATGCACTCCACGCCACCGAGGACAGACCCAGGGAAGGCTCAGGGCCATTTAGACGGGAATTTCAGGGTCTCGGGTTCCAGGATCATGGTCTAGAAGCAATAGGGATAGTGGTTCACAGGCTACAGGGAGGCACACCTTTGGCATCACCCACTGTGAAGGTACAGGAGGCGGCCTGGAGGTTAAGGATGATGTATATGCTTTCTCTATCGCCACAAAGACCGTGTCTGCACTCAGTGTGAGGAGGTAGGTCCGGCACTCATCGGCCCCTGCCCCGAGGCACCCCACCCCCTTCAGCAAGCATCCCCAGGTTCACTCCCTCCCCCCACACAGGGGTCATGTTCTTTTTGATTCCACCTCAATTTCCCAAACTCCCATCGATGCCCAGATTAGAACAATCTGTGTTCAAGTCTGTCTGTCGCACCCACCAGATTGGGAGAGTCTCAAAGGCAGGCACTGGATCTCATTCATCCCCGCACCTCCAGCCCCAAACCAGGCACACAGACAGCTGTTATTTACTAATGGTTAAATTGTGATATCCTCCAGAGAGCCAGGGGACAAAGCAGAGAGGTCAGGAGATCATGTTGAACTCAGGCAATCCTGAGTTCAAATTCTGACTCCCACACATATTTGCTACGTGGCTGTGAAAAGTGACTGAATCTCTCTGAGCTTAGCTTCCGCCTCAGAGTCGGCGTCAGAATTAAATGAGACAATGTAGTTGAAGCACTTGGAAAAGTACCTGGCATTCAGAAGCACTGACTAAATGTGGGGGAACACCCAGAACAGGCGGCCGGTATCATGCCCCAGTTGACGGAGGACCGGTTTGCTCATACCTCAGTAATTATTTTCATTTGTACAGGAGAGCCTGAGCAGAAGGTCGATAAATCCACCCAGGTGACCAGAAAAACCAGAAAATCAGCCCCTCACTCTTACCTGGAAGAAATAACCCAGCGTCCGCCCCAGCCCCAACAGCCAGGTCAGAGGCCTCTTCCTTTAAAGTCAGGCCATGTGATGCCGAAGGCCTCCAAGCCTGCTGCTGACTGATGGAGCCCCCAACACTTTCCAGAGGGCTGACATGCCGTAATCTCTGGCTAAGGCCCCCATATCTCAGGGTGGCTGGTGACAATTGTGAGACACGTTGGGGAGCTGACAAAGGAAAAATGACAGTTTTCAAGAGATCAACACATCAACGCTTGTGAGTCAAAGCTAGCTAACTCCAGCAGCCTATGGACGCCAAAAAAGAAAAAGGCATGAAAGACGGATCCCTGGATGGCAGTAACCGAGACTGAAATGTCAGAGCAGATGGCCCGTGTGTGGTCGGTCGCAAGATTAAGTGGGGGTGAGGGTGGCAGTTCACCTGGGGGTATCCAGGAACAAGGTCAAAGGAAATGGTATGGCAGCTCAAAGCTGGACCAAATCAATCCCCATAGCGATTAAAACGACAAAATGCAGAAAGGATAAGCAAGTAAAGGGAAAAATCATATAAAGTTTAAAGCCCAAAGCAAAAATAAATAAAGAGAGAGAGAGAGAGAGAGAGAGAGAATGAGAAAGAATAAAATCTAAGCAAATTAAATTCACATATAAGAATTTAACTGGATTAAAGCGCACTTCTGAAATGCAAAGTCAAAAGTGCACAGATGGAACTAAGCACAGATATTCAGGGTATAGTTCTAAGGAGGTAAAGCAGTGGAGTTCTAGAAAAGTTGGTCTCTTTCATCATCCCCTCTCCCCCCAAAATAACACCCTGATTTGCAGCATTTGCTGCTTACCATGATGTGAACGTTCCCACCATAGCCAACTTCAAGCTATCGGTTGCAACTGTCACAGTACTTGGAGTTGGGAAGACATTGACACATTTGGCTCTCACGAACACAGCACAAACCACCCCCAGGACACCTGTGGAAGTAAAACCACATTTTGGGACCTTAAAGAGAAGCAGGAACACAGTAGGCATGCAGCCCCACGGGGTCAACAAAAATCAAACGAGGAGTCAAGAAATCAAACACCTTTCAAGCGCTGCACCAAAATTAAGAGCCAGTCTAGGGTCAGATCCAGACTCTGGTGCCCACGCGTTGCATGACCTGGGAAAAGTCCTTCATCTCTTCTGGGGTCTGTTTCCTTGCCTGCCCAAAGAGGTACATACCACTAATTTGGGGATGTTGTCAGGATGAGGACAGATAATGATGTACAGTGCCGCTCAGTGCCAGGTACTTAGGAGACGCCGAGCAGTGGTCCGGTCTGTCTTCCAGGCATCCTTGTGGCCCCATCAGCACTACGTACATGTGCTGATCTACTGTAACCATATGTTTTCTGGAAGAAATTCTGACTTAAAGTATTTTATCCTTTCGTGTCCACAGGTACCCGTCATTTCATGGGACCTTGATTTAGGAGTTCAGAAAACATGTTCAGCAAAATATAATACGAATCATATTGTAGATTGACGTTTATATACAAATCTGTCTCTTCCTATAGGCCATGAGCCCCTTGAAGGCAAGGATATGTGTTCTTCTTCTCTTTATCCTCAGTTCTTAGCCTAATACCCAACACACAGTGGGTTCTCAGTAGAGAGTAATTGAAGAATGAATGAATGAATGAGTGAGCAAACAATCTACCCATTTGGTCAGTGTCACATGATGCTAGTGGAAAAAGATGACACTTCCAGATCAGACAAACTTAGATTTGAACCCTGGTTCTGTCTGATATTGACCAAGAAACTAAGTAAAATTAGGATATCTGTAAAATTAGGTCATAATTGTTGACTCATGGGATTATTGTGAAAATAATGACAGTGAGGTATGTAAAGCACTCTGCCGGCTTTTAAAATGGCAGTGTAATTTACATAAAGTACAAAAATCTTAAGTACACTGCTCAACAATTTTGCATATACTCATGTAACCATCACCCAAATCAAAATATAGAAAATATCTTCATCAGCCACAGAAAGTTCCTAGGGCAATTTTAAAACAGGGCTGAAAATTTTTTGACATTCCTACCATTGAGAGGTGAGGTCTATTTGCTCTCTCCCTGAATCTCAGCAGGCTTGTGACTGCCTTGACCAATTGAATATATCAGAAGTGACACTGTGTGACTGTCTTATGCTCTGGAACACTCACATTCGGTGCCCTCAGCCCCAGGTAAGAGTCTGACCACCTGAGGGCATCATGATGGAGAGACCATTTGTAGGCATTCCAGTCAACCGTTCAGTTGAGCCCAGCCTTCCAACGAACCCTGCCAAGATATCAGATATGGGAGGAACCATCTTGGACCCTCAAGGTCAGCCTAGCAACAGTGCCATGTGGAAAAGAAGAATCACTCAGTCAAAGGTGGCCGGCTAGCTCAGTTGGTTAGAGTGCCATGCTCTTAACAACAAGGTCGCCAGTTCGATCCCCACATGGGCCACTGTGAACTGTGCCCTCCACAACTAGATGGAAACAACTATTTGACTGAGAGCTGATGGGTCCTGAAAAACACATTTAAAATAAATAAAAGTTTAAAGAATCACTCAGTCAAGCCCCACCTGAATTCCTGACCTACAAAACTGCGGCATAGAACAAGTTGGTTGTTGTTTTAAGCCACTAAGTTTTGGGGTAGTTTGTCACATGACAATAGATAACTGGAAGAGTTACACGTGCCCCCGCCCCATCAATAGCATCTTCCCCCCACCTCTGAGATAATCACATTTCTGATGTTTATCATCATGTATTCATTTTGGCTACTTTCAAACTGCATGGAAATAGAATCATCCAATATAAAGTCTTTGCACCTAGTTTCTTTCACTCAATATAATGCTTCTGAAAATCATCTATGTTGTTATTTGTATCAGTGACTTCTTTATTGCTAAATAACATTCCATGTTATTAATATACTATAACTTGTAAACACCTGATCTGTTGAGAGACATTTGGGTTATTTCCAGTTGGGGGCTTTTACTAATAAACCTGCTATTGAACATTCCTGAGCAAGTTTTTCTTAGGCATATATTTTCATTTCTCTTGCGTAAATGCTTAGGAGTGGAATTGTTGGGTCACAGAGTAGGTATACATTATACAGTAGAAAATGCCAAAATAGTTTGCAAACTGGCGCAGTATTTTATACTACCACCAGCAGCTATGACGGTTCCAGATATTTGACACTCACCAACACTTTACATTGTCAGTCATTTTCATTTGTAGCCATTCCATGTATGTACAAGAATACCTCTATTAATTTATTTTGGATTTCCGAATGACTGATAATACTGAGCACCTTATTGGCCATTTGGATAGTTTTGTTTCTGAAGTTCCTGTTCAATCTTGTGCACGTTTTTTAAATTGTGTTGTTTTTCTTGTTATAACTGAGTTGTAAGAGTTCTCTGTATATTCTGGGTACTAGTCTTTTAGCAAGTATTTTCTCCCAAAACATAACTTGCCTTTTTCTTAAAGGTATCTTGTGATAAACAGAAATGTACCAGTCTTTTTGTTTGATGGGATCCTATTTATTTATTTGTTTGTTTGCTTGTTTGTTTTGTAGTTAGGAACTTTGTGGTCTGCCTAAGAAATCTTTGCCTATTCCAAGATTATAAAGGTATTCTCCTATGTTGTCTATTAGAAGTTTCATTGTTTTAATTTCCACGTTTAAGTCTATGGCCCATTTCAAATTAACTTGTGCACATGGTATGAGGTAAGGGCCATGAGTTTCTTTTTCTTATCCCCCATCTAGTTATCCACCTGCTCTAGTACCACTCACTGAAAGGAACTTCCTTTTCCCATTGAACTGCATTGGTGTCTTTGTTGAAAAACAAATGACCATATCTCAGGAGCCAAAAAAATGTCTACAAGTGGACACTTTGGTCAACATTGCTCAAGCAGTAGTTCACCATAATCAGAAGTGTCTGGATGCTGATGGAATCCACTTGGAGCTCCTCTTGTAAGTGCAGAAGTCAGACATGACTTGTATTCATCTTTTGTTATTGGCATATATTGAGTAGTACAAGTTTAATACAGTTTTCTTTCCTAAAAATGTGTGTACGTTTGTTTGGCACCCTCTGTATGTGTGGATCTACAACCTACACCTTCCCAAAGCTGTCCAGGTACCTGAAATTTTATCATTAGAAATAGTTATCTTTGTAATTTGTATGCTTTGAGTCTTTAAAATCCCAAATATTTATCCATGATATAAGAAATTAAGCCATGCTTTCAGTTTATACGTTGGGGTCCTGGAGTTCATTAAATCCCAGATGGCAAAAATGCCCTGGGCCAGAAGTCAGGTTACAGATAATTCCAATTCAACAAACATCCTCTGAGGGCCTTTTCTTTGCCAGGCAGGATGTTTGGGATGTCTTGGGGGAGGGCAGAAAATAAGACACATTCCCTATTCTTAAGGATTTCACAGCTGGGCTACAGATTGAATGACCCGAGACCACCTTCACTGACCCCATGCCCCGCAAAGAACCCTGGAACCCAGAGTGCAGAATTTGGAGAATTTTTTACTCCTCTGGTAGTAATAGGAATTTCAAGACACTCTAGTCAGTTCTCTAGCAGGTTTTATGAGCCTTAAGTTTCTCCATTGCTGAAGAGGGATTAAGAATGTCTTCACTCTGAGATAATTCATGTAATGTGCTTAGCTCAGAACTTAATATCTAATGAGTGTTTAATATGATCACTGTTATTATTATTCTGATTCTTCCCAGGGCTGTGATGAGGATAAAATCAGAGGGTCACAGAATCGCAGGGTTGGAATGAAACTTCCAACTGGAGGTCAGTGGCTAATTACCAGAATTTCCAGAAGTTCAATCCGCAGTCCTCAATCCAGAATTTCCTTTTTTATTCCCAGGTAAGTCCTAGGAACCTGTATTTGGAACAGAAATCTCTAGATAGTCTACCATGTTTCCCCGAAAATAAGCCCCAGTTAAGATCATCAGCCAGATGGACACGTTTAGTACATTATGACGATGTTCCAGAAGAAGATGGCATGACTGTATTTGAATAAATGCAGATTGTTGTACATGAAAAAATAAGACATCCCCTGAAAATATACCCTAATGCGTCTTTTGGAACAAAAATTAGTATAAGACCCGGTCTTATTTTCAGGGAAACATGGTATGATCAACCAAGTTTAGAGACCACCAACTTCTGGCACAACTGAAGCGAGGTGGGGATAAGAAGATGCCTAAATTGTCTTTAAAATGCTGTTATTATACAGCTGTAATTGGTTAATCAGATAAAATGGTTATATTTGTCAAACACTTTCCAAGAGAAACAGCTAGCACTAGGCAAACCCAGGGAAGGAAAGGGCATGAGATAGGTGGGGGCTGGAAAGCGAGGTGGTTGGGTGCCAGAGACATATTTCAACAATTTCACAATTTTACCTGAGGCCAGGCCCTGCTTAAGACCCAAAACCAATTTACATCAATTTGGCAATGGATTAAACCAACAGGGCTGTTAGCCAATTCAAACTCTAACATGAAAAAAAAAAAAAAAATCAGAGCCAACAACGAATGGAGTGCAAGATAAGGCAAGCTGATATGGCAAACTCCTAGAAAAATGATTTTAAGGAACAGTAGCAAATTTCAAAATCTGACTGAGCGAGGCATGGTGACCCAGCAGGACTGCTGAGCGTCAGGGCATCTCCAAAGCTGTGAAAATCCTACAGATGACAGGCCAAAGAAAACGGATTTCAAGATTGTGGATGGAACAAAGCAGGGAGGGGGTTGGGATGATTTTGTCTGCAATGAACATTTCCACGGGTCACACAGCTCTCCTTTTTCTTTTCTGAGTGGGTGAGCAGATGGCTAGAGCACTGGCAGAGAAGGAGTAAAGGGTCTGATTGAGAAAAGCAAAGTGAGGTGAAAGTTCTCTAGTGAGGGTCAAGAGCAGGAGCCAGAGTGACCCCAGCCCAAAATCTCTAGAGAGGACATTCCACACACATACACACCAGCTTTGTGGTGCAGGAGAAGAAGCCCTGGGCTGGGAGGCAGGAGGTCTGGCTCCCACCACTAACAACCAGAGTGACTCCAGGTAAGCCACATCCATAGTTTCAGTCTCGGCTTATATATCATCACTGGTCATTAGCCATTAGGTCCTAGAGCCATGATCCCTGAATACTGATGGTATTTTCCCTTAAATACTGGCTGGCATTTTCTGGTTCACCAAGTCTTACTGAAAGATTAGAGAGCTCACTGGGATCACTGAAAATGCTTTGTTCACAAAGCTTCATCCATGTTTACTCATACCCAGTTGTGCCTCTCCAAATGGGCGACTGAACCCACAGAGAGCTCATTGACAGAGATTGGGGAAAGCTGGTCCCCTGTCAGCTGCAGCCCCCCTCTATATTTGAGTAGCAGAGGGCCTTGGAAACACCAGTGGTGTATCTGTTACACTTGGCCCAACCCTTAGCTCTACCCCCAGTTCCCAACTCCTCATCTAGGCTGAGGAAATAAAGACTTGTCCACCAAGGGCACTTCTGCTCTGGAAAGAAAGGAGGTGGAGAAAAGCCAAAGATAGCACTGCCCCACGTGTCCAGAAAGCCAGTAATATAAACTGTATTTTCTCTTATAGTCTGAAAGTGCTCAGGCAGATTCTGGAACATCAAGTACACAGTTAAAGGAAACTAGAATATTTGGGGGAATAATGCCAATCCCATTCTTTGGGGAATTCTAAGAGTTATCTTTGAGAGACAAAGCGTGTCACTAATGTCCTCTCTCTCTCTTTTTCACACACGCAGAGTTGATATCATGCCCCACCACAGCTACAAAGTCCAAGGAAATTCCACCAACAGAGGCAGGGGAAGAAGTTGCTCTTGTTCCTCTGAATGTTTTCCTGCCTCGCTTTAATGACTTTATAGTGGGTTGATATACATCTTAAAGAATCTTATTACTGACTAAGCTTCACAAGCAAGTTCCTAACCCGATCACCCTTATGAAAAGTGGCAAGACTGGCTTGCTAAGCTGGTATTCCTGGAAATGGGGAGGCCTCCTCAATTTCCTTCCCATGGAAAGCATGCTACCATCTTGAAAGGCTGGAGTGGAAGCTCAAATGAAACATAACAATAATGACCATGATCGTGAGGTCATGGATGATCAACTTTCAGAAGAAACACTCTCTAGACATCCTTTCATCCTTGAAAACATTCCTGTTCTTTTCTGGATCAAGCCCACAACGATGCTGGTCAGGACACAGGACAGGGCCGCTCCATACTCTGAGCCTTGGGGTCCTCTGTGGGCAGATCACCAATTTGACTCACCTAAGGAGACCTGACATCTTATCTATACCTTCTTACAGTGCCTGGCACAACGGAAGTGGCAAAAGTTGGTGAAATGGATTTTCAAGTTCAAGGTGATGGCCAGTTTTTGTACTCACCAATGCAACAAATTTTCAGACGCCATTAAGACATAGTAGAATTTAACCTGTATAAAACAGACACAAAGACAACCAAAAACCAAGAATCAATTTCTAGCAGTCACCTAGGGCTTTCATCCCTTTCTTTAGGATAGAGTTAGAGTATTTTTGCTTGTTTCTAATTTGAATCTTCTGGCTTTCAATCATATTAGCCCACTTTCTCCTTTTGATGGAGGGGAGGGAGTTCTATAGTAAACAAAGAACAGCCAACTTAAATCCTTGGCGTAAAAACAATTCACAGCCTGGAAAAACATACAGAATTCCTCAGACTAGATTGCCTATAATGGGCCTAATGTCTATAGGCCCAATTTTCTGAAATTACTTCTTTTCCCATAGTTTGAGAGATAAGATCCCCAAATCCCTTTTTATAATCACAGCCATGTCAAATGTGTTCCTGGCATCTCTAAACCTCAAATCCATTGTTGTTGGTAATGAATCCAGAGGTTCCTCTACCTCTGCCATGACAAGGGTCTACCCGATTCAGTTCCACAAAAGAAGCATTCTTATCCAAGAAGGACAGGACTCGCCCTACACCAAGCATGAGCATTGTGTATTGAAAACGTTTGTCATTTTTTCAGACAAAAATTCAACCAGCTAATTTCATCCCACAGCCAGTCTTTTTCATGCAAGAACAACCACGTGGCTATGGGGATCTATGAGCTTGCTACAAGATGGCCCACCTACCCGATAGGTGGAGATAGTGTGTGTATGTGTTTGTGTGTGTGTGTGTGTGTGTATGGCTGTGTGTATAGATGGGTGTGTGTATGGAGGTGTGTGTGTGTGTGTGTGTGTGTGTGTGTGTGTGAGAGAGAGAGAGAGAGAGAGAGAGAGAGAGAGAGAGAGAGAGAGTTGCGGGGGTGGGTTTTGTCATCCCAGACTTTCTGGAAATGCCAAAGAGCTGTTTTGTCCACATCTTAAGTAAATGGAATTATAAGCTTGAAAAAGGAGGTGTACAAGGTACATTCCATCCCCAGATCAAATTAAACAATTTACTCCAAAGCGATCTACTTTCATGCAAAACAAGCCTCACCTGAGCCTCCCTGCTATAAGCAAGGACTTTGCTCAGCGGGAAAAGCCACCTTTTCCGACCCCCAGTCCCTCCTCTGAATCACGTTCATTTCTCCTGAAGATTTTGTTCATGGTTACAATTGGGGGATTATTAAATTATTTTATGTCATTCCTCCTGTTTCTTTTTTATCCCCTCATGGTACCTCTTTATAAACCACAAAGGAGGAAATTATTCTCAAAGGTCAGAGAGACTAGGTAATGTGAGGAAAGTTCTTTTGACTTGGAAAGGTATGCCAAGCCCTAGGAGACTTATAGAGAATCTTCAGCAGAGTAAGATTCACATGTGGCTGGAACCAAGTGGTCAGGCTGGCTCTACTTGCCTGCATGCTGGGTCCCAAGGTCAGAGCCACCACACACGAGTACAGGAGACCTCCCCCAGCTGATTGCAAAGCCAGTCCTTCTGAGATCTGGTTGACATAGGAATGCTTTGGAGAGCTCAATGGGACAAACTCCCTTGGCCTTGTTTGATTGGCACCATCATTTTGGTCTTTTTGGTCTTTAAATATGTGTTCAAACATCTTTCCAACCTAACCATTTCTAAAGTTGTAAAATATCAACATGAAATATTTAATTATGTTCAATGAATACTATATATAATTTGATTGCCTAGCAAGTGAGATCTTCTCTGTTGGACTACGAACAGCCTGACAAATGAGAGCATGGCATTTATCTCTGTATCTCTAGACCTTAGCCCAGTGACCGGCACATAGTAGGTGCTTAACAAAGATAGATAGTGAATGAATAGAGCAGTGAATGAAGGCCAAACATAGTCCTGGCACTAGCTAGGCAGACTTTGGGTGCAATGAATGAATGAATGGCGGGAGGGAGAGAGGAAGAAGAGAGGGAAGGAAAAACAGAGAGAAGGAAGGGAAAAGAAATAAAAGGGGAAAGAAAAATGTAGCCGCATAATATACAGCACTAGTTCTCCAGAAAGATAAAATTTTCCTACATGAAATAATTGGGGAACAATGAAATTGAATGTATATAGCCCTGTGAGTTAGGAGACAAATAAATGAGATGAGAAACTAACATTGAATTTCACAGGTAGAAAAGGTGTGTGTGTGTGTGTGTGTGTTAGGGAAGGGGTGGGTCGGGTTGGAGAAGAAACACAAAGCCCACACAGTCTACTCCGAAGAAAAAAGGGTTACATGTCTGATTTTGTCAGGTCAGCTATATCTTATTCATCAAACTCAGTTAATTGCTATAGTAATCACGACTCCTTTTTGCCTGAGTAAATGAAACTTAAAAGATTTTTAAAGTTTATACCCTTGTTTTCTTAGCTTTTCTGAATGTGCTGTCAGCCAAAGGCCAGGGCCGCACCCTTCTCTTTCAACACTCTCCAGGGGTTTTTTCTGCTTATCAAGCAAACAACTGGTGTGCCGCAAAGACTGTCCTCAGCTTTGGGGAAACTGCTCTCTTGACTTGCTAACCTGTTTGAGGAGCTGACAAAAATCACTTTTCTCTGTAGCAATCCACAGAAGCGACAGAGGATCCTCAAGGCTACTCGCTCCTTGCCTTCTTGAAGGGAGCAATCCACCTTGTCCCAGAGAAAGGGCGTGACTGATGAGACACCCTTCCCCCTCGCTCGGGTTGCCCTCCTCACTGTCATTGACGAGTCAGGCCATCGCTGGATCCTGACAGTTTCACTACGTGTTGATGGCAGCCCCATTTATCGGACTTCCATTTCTTAGGTTACATGTTGGGTATAAGGGCATTTCAGTTAAATATCTAGCGACCCATCAAATATCACATAGGTGTGCAAACACACACACAAAAAAAAAAATCCCATTGCTCACAGGATTCTGAAGTCTCGCTTCTTGCCAAGAAACCCTTACACACTGCACGGGCTATACCTCTGTGCCACGGAAACTGCTTTGCTTTGAAAGAAAGGGCTTTGAAAACTGAGCAAACCAAGAAGATGGTGGCAGCAAGGTCACCTTGTAGAGACTGAAAGAGAAGCCGTGTTCCAATTAAATGCCTACATACTTTGTCATTGTCTAGATAGATGGTGACATTCCAATAATGCAAATATAGTTATCTTTGAGTTCTACACCATGTACGTATAAATCTTACATATTTGTTCAGCATTTACTGCCATTATTTATAATGGTCTGAGAGTATTACAGATGTTAAATCGATGCTATCTGTTTTACATCAAACACTTCTAGAAGGTCAGGATCCCCGTCTGAACAGCGACTGCAGACACAGAGGTTTCCAACCCCAATTGGTACGTCAGACACATCAGGAAAGCTTTTTTAAAAAAATATGATTGCAGGCCCCACACTTGCATTTCTAATTCAGGATCCCTGGGAGAGGGGTCTTAGAATCTTTGCTTTTCACCCCCCCACCCCACCCCCCCATGAACTTCAGCAGCCAACTCCGCCCTGGGACAGGTACTAGTCAGGACTCACACTGTCACTAACGCAGCTGGGGTTGTTAGCCGGGTCTTGGCATAGAACATCTGCCAGCCTCCAGATCTCTCTGAAGGCGATACCCCACACAGGACCTATGAGAGGGAGAGGAAAAGATCTCAAAGAAGGCATTTTTTCGATTAGGACCCTAAAAGATATTCATGGTAGAGAGCAGCTCACCGCACACCTTTCAACAATGGCAACCCCTTCTCCCTTCCCCACATTGTCCTTCTACCCATGGACTTCCTGTGGACACAAGAGAGAAAAAAAATGACACCTTGAAAGGTCACTCAGGGTCATTCCAGTGACTCACCAAAGCAGGTTCCAAAATTACCCCTTCTGATGTTTGCTCCAATTCCACATTTACCCAGCCTCTAGCTTTGCACCTTTCCTCCAGCCCCCAAAGAGAAGCCATGCTCAAGCTAGGGCCATGAGCAGCAAGGACAATCCCGAACCTCACATGAGCCTCTTCCCTCATTTCATTCTGCATCGTGAAACTCAAGAAAACGCTGGAGGCCAGGTCATTCCTCCCCCACCCACCACATAACTACGTCTGGGCTGTAAAAGAGTATAGACAAGACGGACCGCAAAAATCTTTCTAGTTCTCACTTCTTTATCCCCTACACTGGCAACATTCGTCTCTCTTTCTCGGCCTTGATTTTTTTCTGCAGTTTTCCCTTTTTATGCTGTGCCGACCATCAACAAATCCTAAAAGGCTATCCCTTAGTAAAACAGAAAGTGCTAAGTCGTGATGCTAAACTGACCTCATGCTGGGCTTTCAGACCCTCTCCTCTGTGAAACTCTTCCAGAATTTGTCACTCCAGGGACACCAACTCTTGTCTCTAAATTCTTCATAGCTATGGTCTCATCAGGATCCACTAGGTCACTGACTGCTCTTCCCTATGACCTGCGGCTGTATTTATTTGTAGCTCTAAATAGTACCAGCTTCTTCTAAATAATCACCTCCTTGCCCCACCTCCCACCCACCTCTCCTCATCCTTCGGCCCTGGGTCAGCGGGTGCTAAGTCAAGGGCAAGTATGAAACAAATTTGCAGTTCTCCCTCCTGCCTCAGGTCTCTCTCAGTGATAATTTTTTCCAGCTTTCTCCCTATTGCTCAGATATTTATATTTGGGATTCCTGTCTCACAGATGGACTTGTTTGTGCGATTCCAGGCTGGACTTTGTTAAGTTCCTGTCTCTTCCTACCAAGAAAGGATCTCTAAATCTGGAAAGTTCTATCCTGGAACCTTTGCTGCTGTCCACCGGCACTTCCTATTCCGGAATCCACACACGGCTTGGAGAGGAGGTTGGGCAGGGATGATATTCCACTCTTCAATGGTTTAGGCTGCAAAAATCCAGCCAGTCTACCCCACGACAAGCACCAATATTGGCGAGCACCCCGCCTTCTGACCTCTGCGGGAACTGGCCACAGTTCCTCTTAAAATAATCCGCAAACATCTCAAATTGAAACTTACAAGGCGTCCTATCATAATTTTTCCTAAAATTCCAAATCCATAACAGCTACAGAACTCCTTTCATCCAATTATTGAATAATTCTGTGGATGGAAAAAGAACAGCGGAAAGAAGACCAAACCCATCCTCCACCCACCCATTAAGGTTTTGATGTTCTCTTTTTTTGTTTGTCTGAGGCCCTGGCCAGTGAGCCAGGCCTGCCTCTCTCTCCACTGAGGCCTTTGTACTTTCTCCATTGTGATCCCAGTTTTGTTTTCCATGGGTGCTCTGGCACACATAGAAGTGATCATGTTTGATTTGACCTCCAAACATTCACCACACTTTCGAAAATTAACGACACCTCCTGGTTTCCATATGCCCTGGCTTCCAGGGTCTTGATGCCAAAAGCATTTATTCATTAGGTGCTCTCTGAAATATGGCACTCAAGGCATGACTCCCAGCTCTCCCCTGTGACACTGATGGGTTCCAAGTTCTCTTGTACTAAGCTAAATATGAATGCCTTTAGCGAAGAAAATGATTATCTGGCCATACAGCAGTTTAAGGGAAAGAAAGCACAATGAATCCAGTGACTACCACATCACAGATTCTGAAAACTGGAGACGTTTCTACTCTCTGGAATGTCAGTGGGCCAAAGTGACAAATGGGTTGTTCTTTTCCATCTGGGTAGTTGGCATCATGTGGACATAACTGGTATCTGATTCTACTGCCTTGACAAATACTGAAACTATGCAGACCAAATCCAATTACAGCATCCTCCAAGGACTGTCCATATATCATGCTGTGTTTTCCTGCATCAAAGCCTTTGTAAAAGAAGAGGCCACCTGCTTAGAATTCTTGTTGTTGACCAGAGAGTTTCTAGGAGAACAGCGAGGGGCCCCTGAGAAGCCAGACTCCTGCTGCTGTTTATCCTCGCACACAGACCTCTGATGTCTGCAGAAAGAGACAGAAAGAGAGACGGAGAAACACAGAGACAGAGAGATTAAACTCCAAGTACTCAGACCTTGGGCTCAGTCATCACACCCCAGTCACCCTGGAGCAGAGTTTACCAGACTATTCCGTGATCCAGAATGTGTTCCTTGTATTCTGGTCTGAATTCCTCAGTCTACCTAATGTTCTCATGCTTCACTAGAAATCCCAAACTCATCACAAGTTGGAACTGTATATTCTGGGCCTGTGTGAGACCTGGTGACTGGCAAGGGCCTCTGGCCTTGAGTGACTATACCACCCCCCACCCCACCCCGACCCTTCTAGTTTGGATCTAAAATCTTGACTGTCTCTTCCAACTTGACAGGTTTCCACCTTGCCCTCAGAACATACAGTGACCACACAAACTCAGACTGTCCAGCTCTCAGGCCTGAGGCTGCCTCAGTTCAGTCACCTAAACCGGCTCTTTTTGATGACTACTTATCACTCTTCAATAACTCTCCATTGCCTACAGAACCAAATCCAGATTTATGGTCACATCACCATGCTGTGCTCTAGCCGCTGCTGAGTCTCCACCTTCATCTCTTGCTGCTCACCCCCTTGTACCCATGAACAGCTTCCAGGTCCTCAGAAAGGCCACCATGTTTCCTACTTCCAGGCCTGTGCACAGGCTAGCCCCTCTGCCCAGAACCCTTACCCTCTTTCTTTGGTTAATTTCTGCTTTTGTCAAGTCTCAGTTTCTATATTTTCCAGGAGCAGCACCCTGTCCTCCCTCTCTCAAAGCACCTGTCACAAGTGCTCCCGACAAATTTTATAACTTCCTCACTAAACCTTAAGTTTGAAGAGACCGTTTCTAACCCACATCCCCAGAAATTACCAAAGTACTGAAGTACACAGGATAGAGACGCAAATATTTTAAGCATGCTGGGTCTGCCCCTGTGCCCCCAAAATATAACGATGAACAAGATAGGCCTGCCCTCACCAAGCTCACACTCTGAAGATAGTAAATAAGTGAATAACACATAAATGCAATTAGAGTTGGGAAGAGGGCCGTAAAGGAAAGAAGTAGAGGGCTGGCCCAGAGCACACTGGTGGAGGCAGAGCTGGAACACCTACTTTGAGTGGTGTTGAGACATTGAGTGGTCAAGAAGGTCTCTCTGAGAAGCTGACCTTGAACAGAGATCTGAAGCATGAAACAGCAAGTGATCCAAACACCGGGCAAGTAATGTCTCTAGGCAGGAAAATTCCTGGTATATTTGAGGAATATGAGAAGGTTAGAATGGTTGAGTAATGAGGGAATACGCATATTCTTCATACTATCATGCCCACTGACTGGACCAGAGGCTTGGACCACAGCCACGTTATCACCTGTGCGGTGAGTCACCCTAAGAAGTGCTTTTGTTCCCTACACTGGGAAAGGCACTTGGTAATAGAGGAGCCCCACACAGCGTTGCCTTTTCTACAAAATATTTCAAAGCCCTAATGCCTTGCCTTCCAAGCTCAAATTCCAACACAGTGATGTGAACAAGTTCTTATTTTAAAATTATAATTTAAAAATTTAAAGTTAATTAGCAACCAGCAAAGAAACAGGAATGAGATTATTGATGGGTTTGTTTTGGTTTTTCTGTTTGTTTGTTTTGTTTTGTTTTGTTTTGTGCCTGGTTGGGAAAAGTTTAGGACCGAGAGAACACAGGACTTCTAGTATCCTTTCAACCATCCAATCAGGATGTGTCTCTTTGAGAAGATTTGCTCTGAAATTATCCCTAGGACAAGTAGACATTGTTCTAAGATGAAGACTAGAGACTTCCCTTTGGGTCATGGTATCCTCGGCCACACACACTTTATTCCAAGGCCAAGTTTATACCTATGCATACTAGATCTGGACGGTGCCCTGTCATCTGCTCCTGGATTGGCTCCACCCTTTCCCTGACCCAGAACAAAACCCCAGATAGATTGACTGTGAGTAACTGTGGATGACAGCAGAAACACTGGAGCCAAGAACTGTTTACATGTCCTTCTGGACAACCTGTTCTCTCACTCCACCATCAGAATCAGAGCGTCCTCCCTCCAGTCCCCTCCTCCTCCAGCTCTCAGAGATGGTCCACATTCTTAGCTTAGGCAATGCATTCTTGCTATCCTGACACATACCACCAGAGTGGGCCAGGCAGGCTGTTAAAAGAGCCAAGCTACCCAATCAACACTTGGCTTTGGCCAAGGGCATCAAGCCAGCCCATGGTGTCATAGCAGCTAAGGTCCCTTGATAAGCCACATCGGCTCAACACTTGAAATTGATTGTGGCATTGCTAACGTAGTTGATGAAGGTTACATCAGACTGTATCCCTCCAAAGCCCAGACTGAATGACTTTTAAGTAACACAAGTCTGGTGGTTAACTCTCCCCTCACTGTGGCGGCAGCTACTAGATCCCAATTTGTAGTGGGTTTCAGTGGGGACAGGGTTGTCAGTCACAGATGCACCCTAACATAATGAGAACTGCTGGGTATGGAAAGGTCTCTAATGGAAGCTCCTGGGTTCAATTCCATCACTGCTAAATCACCACTGATTCTGAATTATTTTGAACCAATGTGAATGCCTTCCATGAATAGCATTCATTCATTCATTCATTTATTCATTCACAAAGTGTGTTTAGCACCCCTGTGTGTCATGCACTGTACTAGATATGTGAGATAACGAGATCAATGAGACATGTTCCCTTCCTCCACAGAGCTCCATAGAAGGCAATGCACATATTTATTTCTCTTGAGAAAATGGCCGAAAGACCACTATATGAACCTTTCAATGACTATGAAAAAGTGTCATCATGAGCTGTAATAAGCACCTGTGTGCGGGGACAGGGTGAGGTTGCTGGTGGGATGACCACCTTTGGGATGCTGTCATATTAAATCAGGCAAATATTTTTCCTCCTCCACAATGCTTCATGGGTCAGAGGCAGTGAGTCGCTGAAAAATAGAATAGAGCTGCTGTCCCTACAATCTCTATGAAACACTACTTTGTTATTGTGATTACTTATTGTTATATTAATAACAATATTTGAGTGCCCACTATGTACCAGAAACAGTTCTAAAGTACTCTATGTGCATTGTCTCCACGCCGAGAGGTAAATACTGTCGTTTTCCTATTTTGGTCCTGACTTTGCAGACGCAGGCACTGTGGCTTAGGTGTCCCTGTGTACCTTATTCCCTGCAAGGAGTTCCAAGAGCTCCTTTGAGAACTGCTGACCTGGTTCAAACTCCTTGCCTTATGCAGCCAATTCCTCCAGACTTTGTCTCTTCCAGTCAGTGGCCACCTTACTTTGCCACGTGCTGGCCACAGACACACAAGCCCCAAAGTGTGAGGTCATTTAGGCATTCAAAAAGTATTATTTTGTATTCCCTTGTGATGAGAGGATACAGCGATGAAACAAACACAAGCTCTACCCTCAGTAGGCTTTCAATCTGATGAAGTAGATGAGAAAAATGAATAGAAATAAGATAGAAAATCGGGAGCAGAAATTGAATCCATTGGGCTGCCAGATGCCAGCTCAGGGTTCAGGCTGCCATTGGCCCTTCAGGTCCCTTACCTCCAGCTCCCACAGCTAAAGCCCAGGCCCTTCATCTGACTCACACCTTGAAACTGTGCCCTTCTCTGGACCCTGTGACCCACCTCACTCCACCCGCACCGAGGTCATGAGCGTCATGAGCAAGACAATGCCAAAAATGCCTCTGCTGCTCAGTGGAACAAAAAACAGAGAGAAAACACCCAAAAGGGGTGGCTAGGAGAAGTACAGAGGCCAGGAGAACAAATTCTTAGAACTCATAAAGATTCACTAGAAAGAGGAATACAGAAAGAATTCACCTGGATGATCAGAAATTGAACAAGAAGGAACTGGAGAAGAAAGATGAATGATATCCGGGTCTCTGCAGCATGAGAGCTGCTGAACTCCTGGCTCAGGACAGCCCCAGGCCCTCAGGTCTCTCCAAGAAACATCAGAGATCACCAAGTTCCTCAACAGTTAGTGTGGGGGTTCTCCAACCTTCTGCAGACGGGGGCTGTCCTGGGGCTGGGTTGCATTTGGGATTCAGTAGTCCAGTGATAAGTCTGCATTCCTAACCATGTGTGTTTGGGTTCTGTGCTTGCTCTGGTTATGGGGATCTTTGTTTGTTACCAAGAGATGAAAAGCACCAACATCGTGGTCAAATATAGTAAATTATTCCTCTCCAAACTCTTGTCATCTGAGATGCAAAAGAGAACATAATCCCTGTGGAGCCGTTGAAGGTCAGGAACACGGGACCATCATTGGACAGATGGTCTCACTAGCTTCGAGAATGGAAAATGTGAAGACACCCATTGCCATTGAAATTGAGCACTTTGTACTGTGGCCTGAGTGGCCACTTCATCAGCGTACTTTTCTTCATCATCTCAGTATCCATGAAGTATGTCCTGGAATCCACCATCTTCCTCATGGCATCATTGTGGTCCATGGACCTGAAGGCCTGCAGGTCATTGTCACTGTCATTTCCTTAATGACAGAGTGCCTGGTTGAGCTCTTACCCCACCACTCAGAAACCATCCTTGCTCAGACATCTCCCCTCCAGCAGCTGGTCATCGTGGTGCGCTGATAGAGGCAGGAGGCAGCTGTGGCAAAGCATAGAGTTAACGATTCTCCAGCTCTAAAGAAGGCAGATGTTGGGATTGCCATGGGGGCTGCAACTTCGGATGCAGCCAAAAATACAGGCCATGCCATCTTACTAAACAACATCTTTGCATCTATAGTCACAGGGTGGAGGACAGCCACCTAATCATTGACGACATAAAGAAGATTATTGCTTACACTCTGACTCAGAACATTGCTGAGTTTTGCCCTTTTTTGATTGATCTACGTTATTGTTGAGCTCACCGTGTCCAACATCTTGTTCATCAACTTGGACACAGACAAAATTCCCTCATTGCTTTATCTTACAAGGAAGCTGAAAGTGACGTTATAAACCAGAAGTGTCACCACAAGATGAACAGACTGGTAAACAAGCCACTTGTTATATAACCCTGGGAGCTTTTCTTGTTCATGTCACCATGTATGCACTTGGGGGTGGGGGGCGGGGGCATGATTCAGACTCAGCATTCTCATTAACTTCTTTGGAAAATGGAGAAAAGACAGCATAAATCACTGGGAAGACAGGTATGAACCAGAAAGGGCAAAGTAGCAAAAAAATGCCTGCAGAGCCGCAGGCTATACAGCAAATAGCATATCTGATCACAAGGAAGACCAGGAGCCATTTCATCTTCCAGCAAAATCTTTTCTGAAAGCCCTCTGGGGAGGGATTGCCTCACAGCTTCTCATAGCAGTAAGCCTCTCCTAGGGTGCTGAAAGTGTCACAGCCTGAATGTCACTGTGCTCCTGGCTCAGGATTGCTTTGTGGATTTCCACATGCCATTCTCCTCTGGGTGGATAAAGATATGTGAAACTGTTCATCAGACTTTCCCATTGAAGCTGTTGAGAGAACGCATCACGAAAACCATCTTTTTTCCCAAGTCTCTCAACTTCACCTTGGTGATGGTCTTCAGATCTTTTGTGCAAAAATGACATCATCCAATTTATACATGAGAAAGAAGAAAACTGTATGAAAGGTGCTCAACTGATGTGTTGTGCTTTACAGCTGAGATCTGACTGTTAATATAGGACTTTTATCTATACCTACGTCCATCTCCTGTTTTAAAATATGTGAATTTCAAAGTGATGGTGTAGGCAAGAAAAATACATTTGTATTTACATAGGTTTCCATGATATTAAACAGTTTTGTGTAACCCAGCTATCAGCTAGGTCTCCCTGCTCTAAAGCTCTAGGTAGGATTCTCCAAACCTCTATTCTATATCCTATTTAAAATCCAAAGCCCTCCCCCAAATTTCTGTGAATTCCTGGAGAAATTGATCACTTTGCTCAAAAAATTCAGTTCCAGGTTTGCAGGAAATAGAGGTGGGGGCAGGATTATATCCTAAGAGACTCTCAGACATTGCCATGGCATGCTTTCCCTCAGCCCACCTCTTGCTATCTCACCAGACCATTTTTGCATTGCCTCCTCCCTTCTCACCTCTTCTCCTCCCTGCCAGACCACCCTTCACCCCTCCCACTAGAGTACCAATTTGGCTTCTTCCAAATCCTGCTCTAAAACTGAGCTCCAAGTCCACTTTGCGTCTCCTAACTCAAGGTGCTCTCCGGAACAAAGGGGTCTTTCATTTACCAGGAAGACATGGTGGTTTGAAATAGTAATACCTATTTCTTGTAAAATATTTGCAAAGCATTTTTCAGCACAAACATTATGCCAATCATGTTTCATGCTTTGAATTTAGGTGTATTCATGTGTGGAACCCACATCTATGTTGACAGGCCCACAGAGACCTCATTTTAAAGTAAAAGACATTTTACAAAACAAAGCACTACGATAGAAAGTGTTAAGTGACATGAGAAAGATTTAGGGATCAGAATATCTGTGACTTCTGAGGTCCCTTCTCGAGTCTAATTGCTCATGATTCTAGATCATGTACCCTGATCCCTAGTTAGGGGTAGAGGCGAGGCTTCAAGGAGGTGTATCTGGGCCAGACTTAAAAGATAGACAAGGGAGACAGTGTGTGTTTTTTTTTTAAAGAAAAAGTTTAACTGGTCCCATTTTCCTTTGAATGAATCAGAAGACTTTATAAGAAATCAGTATTAGGACTTTGATGTTCCTGGAACATTCTCAGTGATCTTTTACCCTTTATGACTTGAAACATTGGAAGATTTTACTGCCTAGCTTTCCAGCCTTCTTTTTTTTGAACAACATTGATTGAAGGCCTTTTATGTTTTAGGCACTGTGCCAGGTACTGGAAATGCAAAGATGCAGCCCGCAGAGGAAGGAGTTCAAATTCAATAGGTGGGAAAACAAAAGGAAAACAAAACCTTCCCTTCTTGTATCCCTGCTACAGTCTCCGGCCTCTACCACTCAGGGTTAGGTGCAATATTTAGTCCCCTTTTTAGCACCGCTAAGGCCATTTCCACCAGTGAGTGATTTTAATCACTTATGTTAAACCCTTCAGGAGTCAAGATCTTCCCCAAGGTCTCTTCCTTCTCCGGGCTGCCCACTCATCTCATTCTCCTTTTTTTCTCTCCTCATTCTTCTCTAAGGAAAAAACACAAATTCCCCTCCTTGTCCAATACACAGCAGTTTCAAAGGCATGTTTGTTAGTTCATCATACCCTTGGGTGTCACCCTCCACCCATAGTGATTCAAAGTGTTTCTTTCAAATAAATACAGGGCTCTTCCCCAAAAAAGAGTTCTGGAGAGGGAGGAAAAGGGTCTCCCTCTGTGCTCAGAAGGCAGTGGGTCTTATTCGGTACAAGAAAGAAGAGGCAGCCTGTGGTAAAGGCTAAAGGGAATTCTGGTCATAAAATATATTTCTAGTTCTCAGTGAGACCATTCCAGAAATGTAGGGAGTCGGCCCACGGACTAGCCAACGTTTGGGTTACGTTTCAACCATGATTGAGCACCAGAATTGCACATAGTGCCAACTACCATGTGCTTTGAGGATACATTATGCTGCCATGTTTTTGTTTTGGGGTCTTTTCCCCATCTGTCTGAGGTGTTGCTTCCATTAAAATCGAGAGTTTTCCTCCCTCTGGGCCTCTACATAGAATCTTGCCCAAGCTGATACTCCTGGGAGAGGCCAAAAGCACTTTGGAGCCAAAAAACAGAAAGAATTTATTCAAAAACATATCAATAACTCAATGAAGAACTTTCACGGGCTGTATCATTTTACTCCAGATTCCCTGATGGGAAGGGGTCATTTTGCTCATTGGAGACGTGGCAAGGACAGGCGGTTTCTCTACATGTTTCTGCACATGAAGGAAAGGCAGGTCCACAGCACCAGGGGGGTCCAGGCTGTCCCTGTCCTGGGGCTGCAACATGGTGTGGGAACCTTCACGTTGTCCCTCCTGAGTCACCTGGCCCTCTCTTTTTCTGTCCGTCTTCCATGCAGAGTGCACATCTCAGTGCAGGCCTCCTGATGCAGTCCCCCTCACAGACACGGATGGCATTCTTCATAGGGCAGCCTGGATAAAGGATTCCAGAAAGACATCCTCATTTTGCTCAGATAGCTGAAGTCCTGCCACACAGAGGAGGCATTAGACTTATTTGGTTCAATGGCAGAGGAGAGGACTGGAGATACCAGACAGAAGCTGCTAAAAGGCAAAAACATCTTCATTATGTAAAAGAGGGGTTTAGATCAAGACTAGAATTGAACAATTTCAAACATCTGAAGTTGGGTACTCCCCGCAGCTTCCCAACTCCAAAATTTATTCACAGCACTGATTTGCATGGGGTGTGAGAATGTCCTGGGAAAGAACTTGAACCATGGCCAAACTTGGGCTTCAGACACAGAAGTAGACATGGTGAACCTGGGGTGTGCAGGTAGAATGTGTCAAGAGAAGCTAAATTTCAAGGGAAGAAGCAAAAGAGAATCTGTCGTGGAGGCAGAAAAACACTGGAGTGCTGGCCATAGCCCGGGATCTGGGGGTCTGGAGGATGAGAGTGGAGGTTCCAGGGATAGCAAGGTGGTGGCCGTGTTTTCATCCACCCCAGTCTCAGGCATCCTGGCGACCTGTGCATAGAGAGGAAGTGCCTTGTGTAAACATTAAAAGAGCTATGATATCTAAGAACCCAAGCAATTCTTCACAGAAAACCACAAAAAAAGTAGCCCCTCAAGAAAAGGAAAACGTTTCTGTCTTTGCAGAAAAAAATTACTATCAAGTAGCTTAGAGCAGCAGGGAGCATGTCAGTGGTCTAGGTGCAAAGGCCTGACACAGGCTACAGACCAAGTGCAGCTTCAAAGACAGAGCCTGGAACATCAGAATTTTTGGCCCAGAGAGAGTAGCGGCCAGGTTGCAGCGACGTGTAGACTGATTCAGGCACCCACATGAAGCAGCCCTTGTAGATTTCCAGGGGCAACAGGGGTCATCTCATTACCATGAGGACCAAAATTCTGCAGCTACCCAGACGGTGGCCATCCAACGATTAAATTTTGTGTCTACGTCTTTTTTAAATATTTTTTCTAAAGTCAGATTTATTGACGTGTAATTTGCTTACAGTAAAATTTACCCTTTTTAAGCGTAGAATTTAATAAATTTTTACAAGCACATATGGTTGCAAAATCACCATCATGATCAAGATAAAGAACATTTTCATCACCCCAAAACATCCTCGCACGCCTCCTTGTGGTCAACATCTCCCTTCCTCCTGGCTCTCGCCAATCTGTTTTGTCAATACGTGTATACATGTTGGTTTTTGCCTCTTACAGAATGTCATAGAAATGAAATCATAACATACAGGGCCTTTTGAGTCTGATTTCTTTCCCTTAGAGAAGGCATTGGAGATTTAACCATGATGTTGCCCATATCAGTCATAGGTCCTTTTTTCTTGCTGTGTGTGCTAGTAATACTCCAGGTATGGGTCCAATGCAGTTATTTTATCCATCCACCAGCTGTTGGATGACTGGTGTTGATGTTTGGGCTTTTCCAGTTTTTGATGAGCACGAATGAAACATTTGCATGAAACATACAGCTCTTAGTGTGGACATCTGTTGTCATGGGGTAAATACCTAGGAGGGCATCACTGGACTGTAGGATAAGCATAGCTTTAATTTTATAAGAAAGAGCCAAACTTTTCCAATGTGACCCTTTGGCAGTCCCTCTGTGTCTCTTATGGCAACCGTGTTATCACTCAGGATCTCAGGCTGAGAATTTTTTTTTTTTTAAGATTTTATTGGGGAAGGGGAACAGGACTTTATTGGGGAACAGTGTGTACTTCTAGGACTTTTTTCCAAGTCAAATTGTTATCCTTTCAATTTTAGTTGTGGAGGGTGCCGTTCAGCTTTAAGTTGTTGTCCTTTCAGCCTTAGTTGCAGGGGGCACAGCTTAGCTCCAGGTCCAGTTGCCGTTTCTAGTTGCAGGGGGTGCAGCCCACCATCTCTTGCGGGAGCCAAACCGGCAACCTTGTGGTTGAGAGGATGCACTCCAACCAACTGAGCCATCCTGGAGGCAGCTCAGCTCAAGGTGCCGTGTTCAATCTTAGTTGCAGGGGGCAGAGCCCACCATCCCTTGAGGGACTCGAGGAATTGAACTGGCAACCTTGTGGGTGACAGCCCCCTGGCCCACGTGGGAATCGAACCGGCAGCCTTCGGAGTTAGGAGCACGGAGCTCTAACAGCCTGAGCCACCGGGCCAGCCCAGGCTGAGAATATTGACATTCTACTTCTCTTGAGCCAAATCTAGGAAGTCAGAAATGTCTGGAAGCGGACTTTGCAGCCCATGGAAATGTGAGTTTCCTGTCCCTGTGGGTATCCAGGTGGGGGCTGGGTAGTTCCTTGTCAGAGATGTGGTAGAGGGCCCGATGATCTCACTTTCCAGATCTCTCCCAACTCTGGAATCCGTGATTCTATGAAATGAACGTTATCCTGGCCAATGTTCTGACACACCACCCACCCACATTTCTTACCACTTGGTTTGCTAGACAAACATGTGTCTTGATGCTTGACGCCTTGATCAGCCTGGCTGATGTCTTTCCCTGCATCGTTATTTTTCATGCAATCAGTTGGATCTCTTGGCAGGTTTTGCAAAGAGGTAATAAATTAATGGACCACCCACATGCTGTTTCAGGTTCATCGGTTGACCTGTTTGGGAGTGTAGGTATTTCACTCAACCTCTCCATGATTTAGCTTCCCCAGTGGGAATCCTGCAGAGAACAGAGAGTAGGAATGGCTAAGCAGTGATGTTGGTATTTATAACTAGAAAAACCACTTTTACTTCATCCTCTTTGCCATGAGTTCTGGAGTGTGACAGGCCTGAAGTTAGCTTCTGACTCTGTTACTAGCTGTGTGACTGAGCGAGTCACTTAACCTCGATGAATCTTGGTAAAATGGAATTCTCTGCAGAGGATTCATTACTGGAGGTAACATGCCTTGCATAAGGCCTGGTAAAGAGTCCACCCTCTGTGGAACGTTATTTTTTGTTTTGACTGGCCCTGAATGTACTCTAACTTAAGGCTGTACTCTACTTAAGAATGTACTCTACTTAAGGCTGTGATCACCACAGGCTAGTATAATGGGAAGTCTGGGGCTAGGGAGTAGCACTAGACACGGAGCAGAATGCAGAAGTGGGGGAGAGAAAAGTGGAGGGCGGGGGCAGATCGGGGAGCTAAATGGAAGTGGGCTGGGGGCCCTGGTGACCCAGAAGAAGTGACCCATCAGCGAGCACTGAGAACTTTGTCCTCTGTAGTGAAGCTGGCCCCAAATTCTGCATTTGGCACAATTGCCTCTCACTATCTCTGAGCTTCTAGCCGGACATCTTTCTGGTTAATAGCTTCACATTTCTATGTCTCCAAGGCTCCTTGAGTCCATCCAGCCATACTGGGCCTGTGGGGAAAGATTTTCCCCAAATTCTTTGGGGACACTAGGATCACTGGAGTTGGGAAGAAGGGTGGCTGAGCAGTTCTCATACGCTTTTCTTTTACAAGCACGATAGTTGCGTAGAACTGACTGGGCCCTGTTGATCAGTCTTTGCCAGAGAAATCAGAAACTTTGAAACCTGTCAATTTTGCTTTTGAAGAGATTTCCCTAGACCAGGACTTTGTCATCTCTGAGGACATGGGAATGACAATGTGAATATGCCCCTCACCATAAGAAATGTTGGCAAATAGTGCTCCAAACCAACACAGCTCTTTTCTCACTACCCATCTCCACACCTGGGTCCTCCCGTGTCATCCCTCTTCCCAACCATCCTCATCTTTTCTAGATCTATGAGACAAATTAATTCATTTCCTCTCCTAGCTATGTAATAGACCAGGACAGTAGGTTCCAGCCAAGAACTGTGAGGTGAAGTAGCAGAGAGCTGGGTGACCTGGTCCTGACCTATCCTGGATTTGAGGGAGGGCGGAAGACCAAGTTTATCCAGAACTGCATGGAGGAGACAACACTTGACTTGGAGAGAGAACATGCCATCTGGATCCCAACATTTCTGAGTCATGCAAATTTGGGCAAGTGACAACTCCTAGATTCAGTGTTGAGACTCTTCATCCATAATATAAGGGTCATAACACCTCCCTCACAAGATTATTTAGGAGATTAAAGATTGTACATATAAAACACCTACCACATCGTAGGCACTTAATAAACCATAGCTGCTTTTGTTATTATTGTCTTTCTTCTTGCTACAAGGATTAAAAAAGACAACCCATTTGAAATTCTAGCACCAGTTTCACCAGACATTCAGATGGACCACTGAGGAGGAAGGGTTAGACTTGGGTTCATGAACACAGGCTCTCCTATCTCTATTACTTATGGCCTGGACCCAAGCATATGCATTTTCTTTGCTTTTAGTCACCTCCATCAGCGTGATGGGTGAGCTAGAACTGAAATCATTTCAATGTCACTTTTCAGCTACTTAACTTTAGAAACATTTTATTAAGGGAGAAATTAATGCAGGCTGCTGATTTTTCATATCCATTAATTTTTGGTTATAAACATCACTTCTCTGGGTTCTCCAAATATTTTCTCTCCCTCCCACACCCGCCACAAACCACGGAAAATCAGGAGTTGGCCTTGGACGCCGTGTTCTGCCTCCGCTTGCAGCTTGCAGGCGATACCTGTTTGTGGGACAAACAGAGGAGTCTGGTTTCCAAGGCTGTCGACCTGGAAGCCAGTCCACTTACTAAAAAGATTGGAAATGGCATCTCCACAACTTGCAGCTAAACATGAAGGCTTCGGCCTCCAGAGTAGCTCTCACGTTACAAGACCTGGCGGAAACCTCCTGTGTGGGGGGTTTGGAGAAACTAGGCCTGGGTCACGTTGTTCCTGCTGCAGGCATCTCGATGGGAAACAGAGTTGTGTCCAGATCCTCGCCTCAGATACACCCCAGCCAGCAAGTTGCCCGGCAGAATGGGCTGCTTCTCCCAAATTAGCTACCTCCCTCTTCCTAACTTCCTACCCCATCTCTGTTTCCAGTCACCATGTTAGAAATCAGCTCAACTCTCTATCGGGTCACCAGGAGCAGGCCCAGGTGGAATAGCATGTTTTGAGTGCAAAAACAGGGAAGAGAAAAGGGAAAGTGGAAGGAAGAGTTTTGACAAGTGTCAGGGGATGCCGTCTCTCTCTGTCCCATGGTTCTAGGATCAGGATAATAAGGATCCAGGTCCTCTGAGAGCCCCTGATGATCTCAAGATGGAAGAGAGGTGACAAAAGATAGCAAAGTACAGGGGGGACACTTAAAAGAAGGCTGAAATATGAGGTCACATAAGTGGACAAGCTATCAGATCACTGAGGATGCCTTTTAGACCAAACCACCAAAAACAAAATTTTTTTTAAAAAAAAGCAGAACTGAAAGAATCAGTCTAATGAGAGTGTTGAACCATTCATATCAGACATGCCTGATTCATCATCCCCAGGAATGTGATCTAATACATTCCCTTTAATGCTTAAGGCAATTTGAGTCGGGATTCTGTCACTGGCAACCACAAAAGTTCCAGCTATGCAATAAGCTATTTGTCCAGAGTTACATTGTAAGAAATAAAGCTAGGCTCTTAACCAAGCAAATCTAGGCCTGCCTGATCCAAAGGCATGATTTTGTTCCATTCTCCATGTTGTTTTCCATGGCCCTCTTTCACAAAATCACATTCATCATCCCTCCATCAGGGGCAGGAAGAAAGAAAATGAAGCTCAAGTATTTTGCTCAATAACAAACTGCCAAAAATTGGCAGGGGGGGGGGCGGGGGAGGGACAGAGTAGAGCCTGGTTTCCCACCTAGACTCATCCAGAGGAAAAGGGTTAGGAGGACAAGCAGCCAACATGGCAACTAGTGCCCTCTCTCCATTTTTTTTTCTCATGAATCCCTCTCTCTCTCTGCAAGACTACAATCAAACCAGCCCTACCAGGAGTGAATCTTTCCTTCTTAAAAAAAAGAAATATCTCCAGGAGAGAAAATTCCATTGGACACTAATTACAATGTCTCTTGCCTTTTAGAGACAGGGATTTCTTCATGGTGTCTTATACTCTGTTCTCTTCTACAGATGAAGGCTGAATCCACCAGCAACAGCAGCCTTTTACTGGGGTCCATTCAGTCTTCTTCAGCAGTTTGGAGAACTGTGGCTCAGTCAGGTTTTCCCTACTGAACCCCTGCTTTATCTTATGCTATTCTGCTCACTTATCTTAATTCTTCAAATTCCTCACCCGTCTCTCAGCTTATTGCCTCCATCCTGCTCTTCTCTTCCTGCATGTGGCCAAGCCATAATTTTAACAAGTGCGCTGATTACAGATTCACACAAAGGTGTGGGGTCAGGATTGCTGGAGACCAGGCTCCGTTCTCATACCAGCCCGGACACCCCACACCAGTGCATCGTCCTGTTTTTAACAAGATAGCTCTGCCTGCTCTGGAGATCATGCCTAACCAAGCCAGAAAACAAAATGCTCCATCCTGGTTCTCGAGCTTTCACCTGCCAAAAACAAGTCTTTCTATAATAGGCTGTCTTAGGTCTCAGAACAGAAGAGTCTCACAGCTCCAGGTTCTGTGTGCTGACTCATTTCTCACAGACAAGTTAAACCCTCTTTGGGAGAAAGAACTAAGCTGCAGGTTCCCCAAACCCAATTCCAAAAATGTTCCAGGAGCAGGGCTCAGAGGGAGCCAGAGGAAGTGAAGCCTGGGTTGCAGAGCTGGGAGGGAGCCAGAGAACCGGAAATGAGCTTCTGCCTGTCAGTCGGTTTCCAAGAGGGGTTCCTTCCATCCAGACTGATTGGGATGCATACAGTTGCCTCCCTGATGGGGTTCCAATGTTGGTTTCCTCTCCGAAACTGCAGGAGAGGACCATCATGCAAAAATGAAAACATGACCAGAACCCCTTTTCAGCTTTCCTTCACCCAAGTCAAGTAGAAATGCACTCAACAAAAAATAGTAGAAAATAATATCATTGGCAAATTAGTAATTCAACACAAGATCATCAATAACACTGCTTAAAAACGAATTGTTTACTTTCATGTCTCTAGAATCCTGGGACACAATTCTAGTCTAAAGAGAAAGAGAGACTCTGAGACTTATGGAAATGTCAGCTGGACCCTTTTAAAGGCCCTTTACATGGCATTAATTCTGTTTAAAATATTATGATTTCTTTATTAAAGACGCAATAGCAATTTGTTGTAGGGAGAAAATCAAAATTCAATTAAATAGAAAAGTTTTTTCCAAACCCCCTTAATTTCTTTTCCCTCCCATAGGATGTGCATAAGTTCCAGATTTTTTCTATGCATTTATTAATGCTGTATTTTTATAAGAATGGAATCATACATATTTCATAATCCTTTTTCCTGTCAATTTTATCAATAATATCTAAGCCAGATTACTATTTTAAATGGTTATGTAGCATATCATCATATGGATAGTCTAGACTCCCTATAATTGAATATTTACTGCTTCCATTTTTTTTTAAAGAAGCATTGATCACATGAGTTTCTGTTACTTCTCTTTTTTCTAATTCTTTTATTGGGGAACATTGGGGAACAGTGTGCTCCTCCAGGGCCCATCAGCCTCAAGTCATTGCCCCTCAATCCAGCCACCGAGGGTGCAGCCCAACTCCAAGTCTGGTCACCATTCTCAATCCTAGCTGCAGGGGGCGCAGCCCACCACCCCATCTGGGAATCGAACTGGCAACTCTGCTGCCAGGAGCTTGCCCTCCAACCAACTGAACCATCCATCCGCCCTCCAATTTTTGACATCATAAACAACACTGTAATAAGCTCCCCACCTTGTGTATACAACTATGTGGATTTACCTTGTCATTTCTTTAAGATATATTCCTAGATGTAAAATTACCATATAATATTTTATTAATTTTTGATACATACGTCAAACTGCCTTCCGGTTGGACCAGATTACATTTCCACCCAGTCATGAGTGCCTGGTCCCCCAACTCTCACTATTATGGGTATTGCCATTCTTTTCGTTATTTCTTAACTATATTCAACCTTACTTGATAACTATTTTCACTTGCTTTGATAAGAGCATCATGAGAATTCCTTTTATTTTGGTTGCATTTGTGAGATAAGATCAACCTTAATTATTGTCACTTAATAGAAGAAAAGAGAGTAGGAAAGAAACAAGATAGAGTCCACTCAGGTAAATGAGCAAGAGTTGGAAGTAACACGGAAAGACCAAAAATATCCCCAGAGGGAGAAAAGGAGGTGTTGGAAGGTGACTTTGGTTCAGACAATTTTCTGTGCCTTTGCCAATTAGCACCTGGGACCAAGATCTCTTTCAGCACCATCAATGTGGTAGGAAACCCTGTGCCACTGGTTAGTCTTGTAACACCCATTTTAAGTTAATGTTTCCCATTCAAGTAATGCGTACATTCAACTTGAAGATGGTGTACGTTTGAGCAGAATTATATTTGCCTGGTCTGCTGAAAGAGACCAGCCAAGAAAAATGTTGGAGATTCTCAGAGGGATGTAACTGTCCTGGGTCCTGGGTTTTCACCTAACAGGACCTCAGCCCCTCCACGGATTAGCAATTCTGTTAACACAACTAGAACTTCCAACCCCAACTACTAAAGACTTGTTGGGATGCAGGTGAAAGGAATGATGACACTTTGAAGTGCTTCTCCCATGCTTAGAATTTCCTTTATTTTATGTTTCACATGTATAACCTCTTTTAATGATCACAACAAACTTTTGAGGTAGACAATGGTTGGTAAAGTCACGTGGATTTCGGGTGTATAAACTTTAATTTAGAAAAAAAAAAACTTTTGAGGTAGATTTCATTATTTTTCCCACTCTACCGATGAATAAACTGAAGCCCAGACCACTGTGACAAAGCCAGGACTTGAATCCAGGCCCTCTAATTCCCATCTCATGTCCTTTACATTATCACCACTTGGCAGGATTTGCAGTAACACTGCTCACTTCTAGCACAGTTTGAGTGAAGTCTCAAGCAACAGCCCAAAGGGACCCAAACTTCTTCATGTTGTGCAAGATAAGAAAGAAAACAGTAATGGGGTGACAATACCCAAAGTCCCTTTCAAGTTCTGGGCACAAGAGAAGGCTATCTCCCTTCATAGGGGAGGCTCCAATCTTACAGGACTTCTAAGAGGTGTTAAGAAATCTATCTATCCCTTTTAGACAAGTTAAACCTAAATGAATAACACCCAATCTGCTTCTCCCTGGAAAAGCCCATCCCAGGCCCATCTGGCTTAGGATGAATTGCTTAGGAATCATGAAGACACAAGATGCTAATACAAGGGACACAAAATGCTAATGCAAAACACCAATCATTTGGTCTCCTCCTGTCCATAGCAGCTTTCCTCTGGGAGGCGAGGAGAAGGTCATGGACACCAGATGTTGCTGAGGGTAAAATCTGGGGGCCTGAACTTCTCCATAAGCCTACCTCTGACTTGCCGCACTCATGGGGCTCTCTCTGACAATTCCCGTGGAGCTCACATCCAGAGTGACATCCCCAGTACTTCTGATTGCGCATCTGCTTAGGCAGCAGGGCCCATAGGGGGTGTGACATCTGGACACAGATCATCTGGTGCTAAGTGTTTGTCGAGGCTGAGTTGAGTCTGGTGTGCTAGTTTGAGGGCTGCTGTCTGAGACATCAAAGCAATGAAAAACATAAACAAATAAGCCATCTTAAGCTGCTCTCCGAGGTGGGCGAGTTCTTATAAGCAAAAGCCGGAGAATTCTATCATGCCATCCACCTCCCCTTTACCTCACCCTCCTCATATTTTGTTGAATTCTCTGCCGTTAGCCAAAGCCTCTTTCAACCTAAATTAAAGCTTCTACTGACGAAGCTTCAAAGCACTCTGTCTCCTGGCCTCCGCTCCTTTCTTGAATTTCTCTGGAAGAACCATAAAACACCACCTCTCCTCCCACAAAGACAAATGCCACACGCCTCCATTCTCCAGCATTCCAGTCCTTTCACACAGTGGAGAAGTCCTCCAGCTTCCTGCTACCTAAGGTGCTTGACTCATCCCGAATCCCTGACTCTGAGGAATATTCTCAGAACCTCCTTTGTCCCACACACCCATCACCATGCACTGGAGCTCACATTCCAGAACAGGCACTGACCACAAACACCCCAAAGCCACATTTCTAATCCACAGATTCACACGTCACATTGCAGGAGCTCAATTACTTGTGACTGAAATCAAGACCAGAAATCTTGTCTTCTCTGCATTGAATAGATTCTTTCTTCCTCTGTCACCAACCTGCCTCTTTCTAGCAAATTCTGAAACCCTCTATGTACCAAGGACTTGTAAGTCCTCCTTGATCTCCATAAGAACGAAATTAGTTAGATACCATCATCCCCATCTTCCAGGGGAATAAATCGAGGTTCCGAAAGACTGAGTGATTTGCCCAGGTTCACACAGCTCTCTGGAGCCTGCCTGCTGTGATTCAAACTCAGATCTGTTGAAAGTACAACCATGCTCTAGCAAAGACAGCCTGCAACCCAAGGGACTTACCCACGATCACACAGTTGTTCCGTGGGGTTAGGAAAATAGAAATAAGGTGGAAATTGAGGCCTGAGAAAGTGAGTGGCAGGGGTAAGTTAGGAAGGTAGACTTATCGTCAAGGTAAATAGTTGAAGTTTTACATTATAGGCATTTCTCCATGGCAGCTTTTAAGCAGAAAAGCAAAACTAGGCAGAAGAAGGAAAAAATTCAGTAGGAAATACTCCCTAAAAATCATTAGGTCTAAGCCCCTGCCTCCAGAAAAGACTTCCATTAAGCCACCCAGACTGGGTAGAATCGTTTCTCAGAAATCCAAGCTTCTCTGTGCCTATGTGGTATGAAACCCCTTACAAATGCCATAAACCACCATCCAACTCTCCCTCCAATGAGTTCTGAGTCTCCAGCTGCCCCACAGCACCCGGGCTGCAGCAATGGCTTGGTGGGCAGCTCTGCCCTGAAGGACAAAGCTCAGCACTCCTTCCTGAGTCATGGTTTGGTTTCTGTGGGAAAGCTCTTGCCTCCCCACACCAGACCAAAGTGCAGGATCAATTTCACAAAACCTCCCATCCAAACCTGCATTAGGACTGAAATCCTGTGTGTGAGCCCTCTGGGCTGTTCCTGGCAGAAAGCAGAGACCCCTGGAGGAAGACGTTACCTCCCCCAGCATCTGACAGTGAGCTTCTGAGTGTGGAGCTCCACTGGACACAGTTACTGACTGCCATCCATGTTTCCCAGTACCGTTGTCCGGCTCACTTGTCAGCGTAAGGGATGCCCCATGTGGTTTTATCTGGCTCTCCTAAGACTTGGGAGGTGAAGGTCGCAACTACCGCATGCAAACAACCAGTTGAAATATAGAGTTTGGCCAGACTTGTAATTCAAATTCACGTAGTGTCTCTGCCCCACCGCTCTTGAAGCTTTTATTCTTCAATTTGATCGGCTAACATGTCACTGGGGACACAGCCCAAACATGGAACCATGCAAGGTCAAGGTTCCAAGTCACCTTAGAGACTATCTGATCCCACACCCCCGTTTTCCTGATGGAGAAAGCACATCCCAGAGAGGGGAAGTGACTTACCCATGATTCTAAGTTGAGCAGAGAGTAGCACAAGAGTCTAGGAGAGGATAGCGGCATCTTCTCACCTCTCAGGAGAAAACACAACCACAAAGAGAAGGAAGTTCCGTTTGGAGGGGGGAGGGGGTCTTGCTTGAATTTCAGGTGCACCACAGAGGGGGGCACGAGCACTGGACCAAGGGTTAGAAGATCAGGGTCCCCCACTTGAGCCTTTGACAAACCGAACTACTCTGCGCTATCGCTTCACCTTCCTTGGGGCTCAGTTCTTGTTCATAAAATGGAGCACCACACCCACCTCTTACAACTGCTGTGAGGAGCGCACGAGATGCATCTTGAAAACCGTATACCATGGATATAACTAAATTCTGCCTGTCTACAGTCACCTTTAGCCTTTATTCTTAAGACTCGGGTGTAAGGACAAGGAAACAGGCAGAAGGGAAGAGTTAAGCAAGTTTTCTGAGCAGATCCAAGGCCGGGAGAGGCGTGGGGGTTGCTTCTCTCAGGCAAGGGGGCCCAGAGCACCAGGCTAAATCCATGTCATTCAAGTAGGGCTCAGGTTTTGTCTAAGCAGCTTGGGTTTGAAAATATTAGGAAGGTGGTAGAGTAGGGGGGAATGTTGATGGGGCAACGGAGTCCTGCCCACAGTACCACACTGCCCTCTGCAGGGCACCAGGGAGACAACGCCCAGGCTGGGCTGGGTTAGGTGCATTTATTTCAGAAGGCCCAGTGTTGTGGGATTCGTTCCCCTGCTTCCACATAGCTCAAGCCCTCTCCAAGCTGAAACAGGGACAGAGGACAGTTCTCACTCTCAGCGATCTCTCCTGCATAGCCCACATCTCCCTCCTGTCCTGACGAATACCACTCTCCCACCTGCCCTCTGAGAAACCAACAGGCAGGCTTTAGCGTCTCTCATTTTTTACCCTGAAGCCAGGATTTAGAAGGTTTCTGGAAAACAGAGCAGCCCCCAGCTCCTGCCAACTCACTGTATCTTCTCTGCTCCAGAATAGAGCAGTTTCTGCATTCTGGTGTATTCCCATTCTTGCAAAAAGCCCCCTCAGCTGAGGGAGCCAGGGCCCTGAAAGTTTCAGAGACAAACAAGAAACTCTGTGCCTCTTAGGAACATCAGCCACAGACTCCACAACTGATCTGGAGTAAGGAGGGAGATATCCGAGCCTGCACCATGGCACAATGAGAGTAAGCACCCTCCATGGCGCTTGATGTGCAGGCTTTCCCGCCCCCACCCCATTCTCTGTCCTTTCCCTGGCTGTGTGGTGCAGAGCACCCTGCAGCTGGCTGACCAGCCTCCAGGCGTGGGCTCAGGCCATGCTCCCCGTGTGCCCTTGTGTGGACCCGGGGAGCTGCTGCCGCCGGCCCAGCCATGTGACGTGAGTGATACACACACGCAAATGCCCAAACCACCTTCTCCATTCTTCCTCTCCCGGGCCATCACAAAAGGCATAGTCTCGGCTGCTCAGGCTGGAAACCCTTCAGCACAGAGCTGCATTGTTCCCAGGGTCAGGAGGGAATTAGGAAGACAGGGCGCCCAGGCGCAGGGTGGTTTTCCATGCAGCATATGCCCCTCATGCAAGCCAAGCCCACTTCCTGTCCTGGCTCCAGCTCTGGAGCTCAAGTTTACATCTCCCTCCTTTAAAACCAACTTCGGGTTGGATTGTTGGCTTCTTTTAGTTTCCACTCTCTGCACGTGTGCCTTTCTTTGAAAAATATGCACATGCTGTTTCTTTTTTCCTCTCTGACACACGTAATTCTTTAGAGACCACAATATAAATTTGGAGCCCAGCAACCTTTGCTCTTTTTTTTTGGGGGGGGGGCGGTCATGCTTCACCCGTTCTCTTTTGCTCCCTACACCCAACCAGAGCCCAGGCAGGTGGCTGGGACTGGAGGGTGTCATTATGGGTGATAGGGAAAGAGGAATCTGGTCAACATTAAGGGGGTAAGTGGGGAGGTGGTAAGGATACATGGTCAAGATTGGGGCTGTCAGGGATTTGGGAGATTGTTTCAGGTCTTCTGGTTCTCAAACATGAAATCTTCTACTCTGGGTTGTTGAAAGTAAGTTCCTAGTAAATAAGCTTATTAATTCCAAATAAGCACTTGGAATGAAAAGGGCTTTTGGAGGGCAAATGGTCTCATTTCGATCAGATGAAAGGTAGTTCTTCCTTCAGAACAGACCAACGGCAGGCCAGTCTGGTTCCAAGACATCTTAGAGACTATCTGATCCAACACCCTCATTTTCCTGCTGGACAAAGCACATCCCAGAGAGGGGAAGTGACTTACCCAAGATTTAGAAAGTGCTTCTGAATATCAGACCAAAATCTATCCCCTGTGCCGTAGACTGTAAAAGATGGCCACCATTCTCCACTCCTCCTTGTTTCTACACCCTTTGCATGTGACTTTGCAGGACTACCCTAATGACTTGTTTTAAACAATAAAATTCAGCAAAAGTGATAGCATGTCATCACGGAGCGTAGACTTCATGGAACCCTGTCACCACCACGAAAACAAGATCAGGGTAGCCTGCTGAGGACGAGCAAACACATAGGGGAGAGCTGTGCCACCCCAACTCGGGCCATCTTAGACCAAGCAGGCCACAGCCAACCTGCCAGCTGACCGTAGATGCAGCCATGAGCCCCAGCCAATATCAGCCCCATTGGCTCCGATCAGCAGAACCACCCTGCTGAGCCCAGCCCAAATTGCATGCCCTCAGAATTATGAGCTAAATAAATGGGTGTTGGTTTAAGTCACTGGGGGGGGGGGGTCTTGTTCTGCAGAAAAAGTAAAATGACACACCCCGTAATAGCCCTCCTGAGCTATACTGAATAATCCCAATTCCTTGTCCAGGGACAGCCCTTTCAATATTGAAATAGCTTATTGCCATTACCTCTAAATACCAGAATAACTCTTGGGGAGGACACGCAGACTAGTCCCTGCCTTAGAGGAAAACCATACCCAAAGGCATTCATTGCCACTTCTTTCCCACCCAGTGGCAGCCCCAGGAGCTGCAGAAGAAGCTATTTTGTAGTTGGTGACAGCATCCTTCAGCCACATGATGTCCACTGACTAAGGACTCTTAATATCCCTAACACTCAAATATTCCTGTCTTTCCAGCACATTATATTGTCAATTAAGAGAAGTTGAAAGATTGAGGTAAGGAGGGTGCTACAAGTACAATGAAAATACTTAAGTCAATTAGGCTTCTTGAAGCCACTTCTGACCCAAATCTAAACTGCCAAAAAGCCTCCAAAACAAATGTCCTTGGCTGGTTTCCAGTGGAGCCCTGGCTCCATGGGCCACAGCAGCGGGAGGGTGGTCAGAGGCTGCTGGCTTCCAGAATTCGCCACGTGGAGCGAACAACAGATGCACTGAACTTGGTCTTGGGGTCTGATGGGGAAGGTCACCATTTCTACCACAGGAGACAGATCAGGCCAATCGTGGTCCCCATTCTTAACCAGACACAGAGGGAAGTGGTGTTGTGGGAAATGGCTGCCCTCTGTGGGTTTTCTGGCTGAAATCTTTGCTGCAAAGTTTGCCAGTTCCAAACTAACCCTTGCAGCTTGGCTTCCTGTTTTTCATTTGTGTTCCCCGTGTGTCACAGCACAATTATTCTGGGAGACCTTCTCAAAATGGACACGGTCTCCAATTTTCTTTCCCTAATAACAGTGCGGGAAATAGGGGTGAGGGAAGCAGAGAGAAAAACCCCAAACCTCGGAAGATGATGAAAACACTTCTAAACCCTGTTTCAAAATTGAGAAAATCAAAATCGCCAAGTCACAGTACACAACCTTCTACTCATTCAATTAGGTCCCCTACTCTGGACAGGCTGGGGAAGAGGAGACAGTTCAGGGGAGTCAGGAGTGTAAGCTCTGCTTTTAGGACAGCAAGAATATTTTGAAATTTCCTTCCCTGACAGCCTAAAAGTCATGAGCAGGGCATTAGTGGCAACAAGGTCAGGTAGGTGGTGGCAGGGTCCTGGAAAGATGCCATCCACCAGCAATTAGTTTTCAACTACCTAAATGACATTGGCTATGACTCAAATCAGAACAAAGAAAGGGCAAATCTCTTCCAACCCTTTTCTTTCTTCCACTGGACCAATGCCTCACGCCCAGTCCCCAAATCCATTCTTATTCACGGCCATGAAAGGAGTTTGAAGACTAGGGTATGCTTATTTGAATGGTCTTCAGAGCTGCCTTGCTTTGGGATTTTGGATTAAAGATTAGGATGTGTGTGTGTGTGTGTGTGCCCCTAAGTTTATCCATGCTTTTATCCATGTGCATATGGACATACATTTCTGTTTATGAGAGTGCCTAACATGCGAGTGTGGATTTACATAAATAGATACACCCATAATGCATAAACTTGGTACAAATGCCTGTGTGAGCCCATAAGTGTGAGCACTTATTGGCCAGCCATGCATGAAGTTGTGCGTATGTATGTGTGCGTGCAAGCGGGTGCATGCATATTTCTCCCCAACATGTCCACACGTCTGTGTTCGAGGTGGGGTTGCATGCATGTACAAGCAGTGCACGCCGGCCTGAGGTGGGCTTCTGTGTGTGCCTCTGTCCCTTGCCAAGCAGGGCCCCTTGTTGGCCCTACCTCCGCCTCCCTTTTGGTGAGTCCACAGCGTTCTTTGTTCACCTCCCTTTGGGATCTGCCAGTTAATGGCAGGGGTCCCTCTCCCAGGAAACAACACTCCTCCCCCCTGCTCATTTGTGTCTCATCAGAGGGCTCCAGGCTCCAGCCCATAAATGGAAGCCCAGGATTGCAACCAACGACTTTCTTAATTGCCCATGATGCTTGCGGGTGCAGTGCAAACAAAACAGTAGCTATTAGGCTGTGCGAGCTGAAGCAGGGTTACATTTTGTGCCTGTGTGAATTGAGTGTTACTGGGAGTTGAGAGGCCAGAGTGGGTTAGAGCCACTGAGAGGCTGTTATTATGGCCTGGCACAGGCCTACCTTTAGCTTCCTGAGACCCTAAGGCGATTTCACCACACTCCAGAATTGCAACACCCCTAGAATTTCCAAACCAGGACACCCCCTAGGCAATACCCTTCCTCACCCCCATACACATGCTTTCTCTTTCTCTTTATCTCTGTCTCTTTCCCTCTTTTCTCATTCTTTCTCTCTTGTTTGTTCTCCTAATTTCTTTCCTTCTGTGTGTCTTTCTCTCCCTCACTGCCTTTCTCTCCCCCTCATTCCATCTCTCTGTTTCTTGCTTCCTCCCTTCTCTTTTCTCCCTTCCTCTCCTCTCTCTTTGCCTCTCCTCCCATTCTTAGCCCACAGCAGCAGACTTAAAGCTGGACAGTGACCGAGCATCAGCAGCCCACTGTACCAGCTATGTCTTCTCTTTCTCTTGCCTGCCCCCTGACACCCAATCTCTCCCTGCAATCCCCATCCAGCCTGTTCCTCAGAGCTCAGGATCCCAACAGGGAGATTGTTATTTATACTTATCTCCAAGGCTTTGGGAAGGTTGGGGTGGCCTAACAGAGAGCTGCCTTGTTTCTTTATTGTCCTATGCTGCCCACCTCCTAGGTACCTGTGGTGGCCAGTGCCCAGCCCCTATTTGCTGCCTTTGTCGTTCAGCTCATGTGGGGGAAAGTGAAGATCCAGAGGCAGAGAGAAGATGCAGAGAAGCCCAGCATGTTAGAGGAAAGGACATGGGTGCCCCAACTCAAGGCTCCCAGATCATAAATAAGGCACAAAATGGTTCTTCCCTGGGTACAGAGTAGAGGACATAGTTTTGAATTCTCCAGATGCAGCATTTGAAGGAATTGGAATAATAACAGAGTGCCTGATTTCCTCTTGAGAACTGATTTCTCTTTTTCAAATAGTTCAGAATATATTGCTTGTATCACTGTTTATGAGTGAGTGAGTGAATGATGAGTGAGTGAATGAATGACGAGTGAGTGAATGAATGAATGGGAGGCAAATAGGTTCCCTCCCTAGAGATTTCTGGGGACTACAATGAGACCAAATCTGGGTGACCTCTCCTCAAAGTAAAGGAAAGTATGAGGTGACATCAGCAAGGCTTTCCAACAGGAGATAGTAGTTTCTGGATAAGTTCCCTCCCTTCACTGCACCCAAGTTTTCTTATCTATAAAATGAGCCACTGCTAGTGAGCTCAACTGATCTTCCCGCCAATAAATTCTTGGAGATGAGGAATCTGTGGCATCATCAGGATGGAGTTTCAGACTCTTTCACAGTTTTAACCCCATGGGCACCTCATCATCTCTGGTCCTTCATCCCAGCCAGGACCAATGGAAGCTCCCAGGTGGCCCGTGCACAGCCTCCTTGGCACAGCTGGAAGGGCATGGAACCAGCAATGAAGACGCCCAGCCTTATTGCCCTCCCATTTTGCCCATCTTGCCATGTGTGTTTGGGGGAGAGGGGCACTGTCTGAGTAACTAGTGAGGAAGTATGGAAGTTTGGGTCCCTGACCTCTAGTTGGGACAAACTCTGAGGTGCAACTCTCATTTCCTCATTCCACAGTGGGATCAAGCTGAAGTTCTCCTTCCATGTGTTTTTGCCTGAAATTCCAAGTTTTCTTGACTCCTGCCCCTCCTCGGTCCCATTTGTTTCTCCCTCTCCCCTTCTCCCAGGAGCTTTTCATTAATACATCTCTTGTACACTGATACTCATCTCAGGGGCTGCTTCTGAAAAACTGGTCTTAGGCAATAGGCACTCCAACCAAAATGCCTACAGTTGGGGGATGTGAATATAGTAATCTCCCATCCATCCAAAGAGGGTTGCCACTCTCCAGCTGTTTGTTCCCAGAGGGAGTGGCAGCCACGCTGCAAGACATTCTGATTTAAAAAAAAAAGAAAGAAAGAAATTTAAAAATCCATGGTTTTGTGTGAGAGCTCTTGATTTTAAATGTGAGAAACATCTGAGATCATTTTTAGAACACTGTGCACAAATTAAACACATCCATCCACAGACTAGATTCAACATTCTGACTACTAGATTCCACCGTATAATCTATTGGTTCAAAGATTCCAGTGAAAAAAAATGACATTCACTCAAAATCACCACGCATTCCAAAGAGCAGGAAAATATTACCCATAAAGAGAAGATCGATCAATCTATCAAAACCACACTGGAACTGACACAGATATTAGAATTAGCAGACGAGGAAATTGAAAGCATTATTATAGCTGATCTCTGAACACACAGTGGGATTTATAGATGATGTATTACAGAATTATACACCTGAAGTCTATGTAACTTTACTAACAGTTGTCACCACAACAAACTTTAAATAAAAATAAAAAAAATTCAGTGGAGACCTGCAAGATATTTTAAAAGACCCAAATCAAACTTCTGAAGATGAAAACCAAAATGTCTGAAATGAAAAATACACTAGTTAAAATAAATGGGAAATCAGGCATTGCAGAAGAAAAGATTAGTAGACTTGAAGATATAGCAATAAGACCTAACCAAAAGGACACAGAGAGAGAAAAGAGAATTTTAGAAACATGAACAGAGCATCAGTGAGCTACGGGACAGCTTCATGCTGCTTCATATGTATGTATAATTGGAGTCATAGAATTGAAATATTTAAAAAAAATTTGAAGTCATACAAATATTTTTTAAATATTTGAAGAAATATTGGTTAAAATTTAATCAATGTAATAAAAACTGTACACCCACAAACCCCAGGAAGCTCAATGAATGCCAAGCAAAATAAATGTGAAGAAAATCACACCACATAATTAAATTGCTCAAAACCAGTAATAAAGAGATGGTCTTAAAAGCAGTCAGAGAAAAAAAAACGCATTATAAACAAAGGAACAAAGATCAAAATATGAGCAGATGTTTCATCCAAAACTGTTTAAGTGAGAAGGCAGTCGAACAACATCTTTAAAGTATTGAAAGAAAAAACTGGAATTCTATAGCTAGTGAAAATCTTTCTTTAAAAATGGTGAAATGAAGATGTTCTCAGGCATAAAAAGCTGGAAGAATCCATCACCAACAGATTCACACAAGAAGAAATGTTAAAATCAATCAAGTAAAAGGGAAATGAAACCAGATGGAAAATGAATCGCACAAAGGAATGAAGAGCAACAGAAATAGTACCCTGCACCATATAAAAAAAATTAACTCAAAACAAATTATACACTTAATTGTGATATATAAAACTATAACACCATATGCAGAAAATATAGAAAAAAAATTATGATTTCCTAAATACAATTCCAAAAGTACAAGTGGTAAAAGAACAAATAGATAAACTGAACTTCATCAAAATTAAAAACATCTGCTCTTCAAAATCAGAAGAAAAAGATAAGCCACACACTCAGAGAAAATACTTGCAAATCATAAAGGACTTCATACAGATTTATATAGAGAATTCTCAAAACTCAATAAGAAAATAAATAACCCAATAAATAAAACAGACAAAAGATTTGAACGAACAGTTCCCCCAAAGAAGATACATGGATGACAAATAAGCACATGAAAAGAAGTTCAACATCATTAGTCATTAGAACAGTGCAAATTAAAACCACAATGACATACCATTTGTTAAAGTGATTAAATAAGGAGTCCATTACACTGAGGTGACTCTGGTGAATGGCGGCCTATGTAAGCACACAAAAATCTAAGCCTGTAAATTCCTCAAGGTTACAACATTGAAACCTAAGGGCATCCAATCATGCACAGCCAACTAGCCTTTAAGCTACAGCCAATCAATAATTTCCTTCCTTTGCTTCCACCTTTTCTCTATAAAAGTCTGTCCCCAAGCTCCTGTAAGTGGAGCTCCTAACTGCTTCCACTTTGCTGCTGCCCGATTCAAATCAAGTTTTTCTCAAATAAACTCTTAAAATTTCCAATATGCCTCAGTATATCTTGTGAGATATTCAACAACTATTAGAATGGCTAAAATTAAAAAGGTCGACCATGTCAAGTGTTGGTGAGGATGTGAAGGAAATGTGATTTCCCTAAACTGCCAATGGCAGCTTCTTAAAAGAAAAATAAATATATACCTACCGTATGAACCAGCCATTCCACTCTTGGGCATTTACACAAGAGAAATAAAAATATATACCCATACAAAGACTTGCATATGAATTTTTACAGCAGCCTAATTTGTAATAGCCAAAAACGTGAAACAATCCTTCAACAGGTAGATGGATAAAGTGTGGTATATCTATACAATGGTCTATTACTCAGCAATTACAAGGAATGAACCAGTGAAATGAAGTACAACACAGATGAATCCCGAAATTAGTATGCTGGATGAAAGAAGCCAGACAAAAGAGTATGCATAATGCATTATTCCATCTATATGAAGTTCTAGGAAATGCAAACTAACCTACAGAGATGCAAAGACCAGCAATTGCACGGGGGACAGGATCAAGAGAAGGACCACAAAGGGCCACAAAGAAACTTTGGGGGATACGGACATGTTCATAACTTGATGGTGGTGATGGTTTCACAGGTCCAGACCTGTGTCAAAACTTGCAAAATTGCACACCTTATATACATACAGTTTATTATATGTCAAGTATATCTCAATAAAGCTATTTCTAAAAACAGTGTCTGGCAGATAGTGGGCACTCAATAAATATTTGTTGAATTAAAAACAAAAGAAAAAGAAATGGTACAGGAGCGAAGGGTTTCTCACCTGGACATCCTGAGGAATACTGCTGGCCACAAGCCAGCTCCCCAGTGGTCCCAAGGTTCATTCTTTCCCTCTCCACATGCTTTCACAGGGAGCCAGTTGACAGGACTTTTACTCCAAGGCCATTTAATTAATATCCATGAGAAAATGAGGATGTATGTAAATTTCCACCAGTGACCAGAACTTCATCAACTCTTTATTTTGCATAATCCATATAAAAGTTTGCATTTTATTGAGGCATAATACCTGACTAGACTAAAAATATAGGTTGTTATTCTTTATAATAGAAGCATAAATATAACATAGGCCAAATATGATGTGTGAGTGGGTTGTTTTTCTTAACTACCCTGTACCATGATCTTTCCAGTTTCTACTAATAACCTAATAATGATTTTTCAATATATTTTTATTAAACTGCCTTTTCCATGGAGTAGAAGCCCTCAAATGACCACTTCACAGTCTAAATCATGACTCTGTAGCCAATGGCTACCTCATTTATGTTCATGTATGTTTAAAGCATTCCCCACTCACGACATGTGTTTCTTATCTCACAAGGATTTTCACGGTACCCCTGTGGGAGGAAATAGAGTGAACGCATTATCCCCTCCTTACAGATGAGAAAACCCAGGCACAAAAGTCAGGAGATCTACTCAGTATAACACAGCTAGTCCCCAGATGGAGCTGCAGGCTAATGGTTCACATGGCTGCCCACGTGGCTGACCAGCAAAGTGAGGGGAAGGAAGCATCGTTTCTAGGCAGTGCCTCACAGAGGCCATTACTTTCACCAGCTCTTTGGGGCCAGGGGTAGCTGTTCTGTGAGGTTGTCCATGGGGAGCCCCAAGACCCAAGTATTCCAAGCACTACCAGCCACAGAGACTGACCCCCTCTGCCTTTACTCACTCATTAGCTGGGAGAGGATAAGAATCTGATGACAAAAGAGGCCAGAAGATTCCATGGATCTGGAAGCCAAAGTGGATGCCTTTTGTTCAACTTGGCTATGTCCCCAGGGCCAACAGGCAGTTTAAATATTAGTTTGGTGCAAAATTAATTGCGGTTTACAAGGTTTAAACTGCAAAAATCGCGATTACTTTGGCACCAACCTAATAAATCTCAGACAGCAACTGTGCTGGGAACCCAAGATCACAGGAAAACACATACCACCTACATTCCTCCGCCTTCAGACCTGCTGCATAGGGCTTGGGGTCTCAGAGATGGGAGACAAAGAGGGGTTGGGCTTCTCCAAGCAGAAAATACGGAGAATGGAGGGCTGATCTCACAGCAAGATCCCCGGGGACATAATTTCAGCATTACAGGCTCTCTCCCCTATAGTAAGGCCACAGCCCAAGAGATCAGTTAAAATGCCAAAGATAGGATATTAAGTGTCAGACCCCTTATCTCCAAACAGCTTTAAAATCAACCAGTCAGGCACCAGTAGGAATCTGCTGCTCCAGCATTCGAGATGGGAATTCTGGAAGCTGGTGGAGTGTGGTGGTAAAGATCACCAACCATGATGTTAGATAAACCTACTTTCAGATCCAGCTCTTCAGTTTCCTGGCTGGGCAACCTCAGGCAAGTTACTTTGCCTCTCTGAGCCTCAGTTTCCTCAGAGAATGAGGATGATAGGAATGCCTACCTCACTAGGTTGCCACGACGATTAAATGGGTTAAGACATACAAAGAACTTAGCAAAGTGAAGGGTACACGATAAGTGCCCACTAAATATTAGGACCGGAAGAGTCTGGCTATTGGAGGTTTGCTGTATGGGTTCTCCTGGAGGAGGGGGTAGAATGAGCAATCAGGAGACCCGAGGCATGTGGATGCTAAAAGTGGACACAGGAAACCACCAGATCCTCTATATCCTTCTTCTGTTGCCTAGTCATTGTTCTCATTTGACAGATAAAGAAATTGGACTCAGCTGGTTGCATGGCGGGTGACCCCTGCCAACAGGTCCAGTTTCATCATGGGCCCGGTTCCTGTACTCTCTCCTCTACTCTTTGTTGAGACTGGGTCCCTTCCCACATGGAAAGCCACAGGGACAAGATGTGCCCTTCAACACGCCTGTTTCAGCACAGCTCAGAAAGCAGCTGACGACGTGCTAAGGATCACGCCTGGCCTCCCTGCCGTGGCACCTGTGGACATCTGTTGGTGCTACACCATGAGACCCTGATGAATGTCACCCGTCACAGGGAGAGCCCCACAAGCCCAGAAGCCCACCCACCTCGCATTAGAAGCACAAGACACAGACCTTCCGGTCTTCATCCTACCTATATTTGTAGCAAGCTACAGCCAGCAGCTCAGTGCTGAATAAGCGCTTGAGATGGGAGTGTAGAAAGATCCACACAGATAAATCATTCAGGCCCTACTTACCCAGAGAACAAACACTGCCCAAGTCACAAGGTTGGCTGCAGCGAGTGTCTTAGAAGCTGAGGCACAGATCAAGGCTCTGGGAGTTCTGAGAAAGGAGTAGAGCCTTCCAGCTGGAAGGCAGGGAGCAGGCATTTGACCCAGGTGGTATTTCTGTGCCCCAGACAGCCAAATCCATGGGGATTTAGCTCCTGACTTTCCCTCATAAGATATGGGAACAGGTGATGAAGGCAGCTGGGAACACTTCTCTGAAGACCTTGAAGGGGAGCTAGAGCTAAAACGTGGACCCCCCACTCCTCAAACTCTGCTCCACCCTTAGACTCTGAAGCTTCCCATGTCACCCTCCCCAACACCACCCCTGCCCCACACCTAAGAGCTCCTGAATGGCTGGATTTGTGTGCAGAAGGAGTCTCATGCAGGGAAACTCTATGGGAGCCAGCATGACTAGGAAAGAACTCTGAGATCTCATCCCCCTCTGCCCTCAACTCACCATGAGTCCTTGGGCCTAGAGGGAATCTCTCTCTTAGTCATTCAACTGCACCCCGTTGCTCCCAGCCCTGGGACAAGTGCTGGGGATTCATTTAAAATGTGGGAAGGGACAGAGTACACAAGACTGTATTAGAAGTTCAAATTTCACCCCTTCCTAAATCCTCTCCTGAATGACTCGTTTTCTCAAATCTTCTTTCTTTAATTCATTCATTCATTCGTTATTCATTCATTCATTTAATAAATATTTATTAGGCCCTAGCTCTCTGCTAGACCTATGGTCTCTCTCTCCTTTCAAAGTTTACTGTCTTTGCAGCAGTGCTTCTCAAATTGAGGTGGGTTGACCCTCTGCCACAGAAACACGAGTTGGTTGTAAGACAGGGATTTCCAAGTGTTGCTCTCACTCCCACTCCCTACTGCATCAGAATCTCACCAGTAAGTCTGGGACTCCAGACATAAGCAATGGTACACCCTAGTCCAACTCCTGTGCAAGAACATGGGGTCTCTGAATTCAGAAGGGCCCCATGTTGGGTTTGATGCTCTACTTGTCACCAACTTGAAATTCTTAATAACTGTATGTTTGTATTTTGTAAGTAAAGCCCAATTGGACACTGGGGTGTGCACCTGAGCACAGCACATATGGTCATTGCACTTGTCCACCATTGTTTGCTTCTCCGTTTGCATATAACACTTTCCATTCCTATGAGGATAGAATTTCAGCCTATTCATGGCACTTGGCAGTTCAGCAAAATTCAAACTGAGTTCACGGTAAGCTTATTGTGTCTATGACTAAGTAATGTGGGAGCTGACAGCTTCGACAAGCTACATTTTCCATTCAAACCCGAACTTACTTTGAACACAGAGAGAAGAAAATGGCTTCTAGGAAACATGAACAGCAAAGGCAAGGGGAGGACTGAACAATTCATAGATCTCTTTCCTTTCAGTCTTTCTTTCCTTATCAGTAATCTGAAGGTGGCAGCAGCTGATAGAATGTGTACATGCCAAGAAGTGAAATAAAAAGAGTAGAGTTCATTTTGTGAGAGTTTCCACTATTCATGGGTGAACTATGAAATACAATTGTGTTGAGGAGACCAAAGATGGCAGAGTAGATAAACATTTTGCCTGTTTCCTTCCATGAGAACATTAAAATTGCATCTAAATTATAGAAGAGTCAACTTGGAGAACCATCTGAAGTCCGGCTGAACAGAAGTTTTATAATTAAGGACATAAAGAAGAAGCCACATCGAGACTTATAGACAGAGCAGAGACATGAAACAGGCTAGTCCCAAACCTCCATGTGGTGGATGAAAATTGGAAGGGATACCTAGACCACATAGGTTGTCCCCAGAAGAGCAAAGGACCCCAGCCCCACTCCAGGCTCCTCAGCCTGGAGTAATGGTGCCAGAAAGAGTCGCCCCTATAACATCTGACTGTGAAAAACAGTGGGGATTTTAACCATCCAGGGGGGATGGAAGGCTGCGGGAAAACCAGATGTCACTTGAAAGGTCTGCACACCTTTCAAGTGTGAGTGATTTACTCACTCACAGGCACTCACCTTGGGCCCTGGCAGAGGGACAGTGACTCGGAGGGTGACAGAGGCATATGGGGAACAGACTGAGGTGTGTGGCTTTGAGGCCAGGGCTGGAGAACAGTCCTGTTTTCCCTGTGAGGGGTCCTTCTCCCATGCAGCTGGCAGATGGCTGCCATTTTTAATGTGTTGAGCCCTCCCCCTACACTTACAGCCAAATCTGAATCTGATTGGTGGCATGAGCTCTGGGGCTCTACCCTGCTGACTCACTGGGACCCTGCCCCATACAACTCCCCCAATACCAAAGGCACTTTCTCCATGAGCAGCCAGCCCCACACTCATTGCACTCTTTCTTGGAAAACTATAGGAATAGGTGGACGATGACTGGCCTCGGTATTCTCTAAGACTTTTAGTGAGTCGCTCTAGGCTCAGCACTGGCACCAAACCGGAGTCTACATTAACCTGGTGACTACAATGCTTCCCACTGTAGTGACTCCCTGAGACCCTGCCTCATCCAACTTGCATACCGCATGAGGCTTTGTCAGCAGCTGAACTTTAAGAGAGCTGGCAGGTGGCAGCAGGCCTCAGGGTGTCCTGGCTTTTTGCACAGCTATCCCAGGCCCACTACTGGTGCCAACCTTCTAGGTTTGCAGTGTGGTCTCTCCTGCGTGCCTCCAGGTTTAGCACAGGCAGTGAATAACTGCAGACCACTTTGTAGCCCCTACCAGGTCGTCCCCGGCTAGTCACAGGCAGTAGATGACCTGGGCCTGCACCAGAGCCCCTCCCAAGAGGCCCCAGAACCAACATACCTGAAGGTTGACTTCAGACCACAGCCGAGCACCACCCAATTAGCACCCTAAGTGGCACACACAAAGGGCAGTCTTAACAGGCACCGGAGCCTGCTGGGTCAAATCCCACTCAGCGAGGTAAGCCCCCTGCACAGCAGCCCATTAGCCGTAGAAGTGGCCAAACACCACAGCCAGTCAGCCTGAGGGTCAATCCTACTCACTGATGTGCTAATAGCAACTGAGGCTCAACTATAAAAGGAGGGTGCACACAACCCATATAAGGGACACTCCTGGAGCACCCGGAACAAGTGACCAGGGAGACTGTGTCAGGGCCCCACAGGGCACCTGCTACATAAAGCCACCCCCCCAAGACTGGGAGACATAGCAGATCTACCTAATACATAGAAACAAACACAGGAAGAAAGCCAAAATGAGGAAACAAAGAAATACGTCCCAAATAAAAGAACAGGTGAAACTCCAGAAAAAGAACTAAATGAAATGAAGGCGAGCAACCTACCTGAGACAGAGTTCAAAACAATGGTTCAAGGATACTCAGACAACTTAGTGAGAACTTCAAGAAAGAGATAGCAAGCATAAAAAAGAATGTAGAAACCATAAAAAAGAACAAGTCAGAAGTGAAGACTATAATAACGAGAATGTAGAATGCACTAGAAGGAATCCCCAGCAGACTAGATAAAGCAGAGGATCAAATCAGTGATTTGGAAGACAAGGTAGCAGAAAACACCCAATCAAAACACCAAAAAGAAAAAAAGATTGTCTAAAGAGACATTCTAAAAAGAAAAATAAATGTCTAACCACTCTGCTGTATCCCTGAAATTAATATAAAATAATATTGAACGTCAACTGTAATTGAAAAAATTTAAAGGGGAGGGGAAGGTGAAGAGCAATAAGAGGTCCAAATTTCCAGCTATAAAACAAGGAAGTCATGGGATGTAACGTACAGCGTGGGGAGTATAGTCAATAATATTGTGATAGCATGGTACAGTGTCAGAGGGTTGCTGGACTTATCATGGTGATCACTTCTTTATATATAAATGTTGAACAACTATCGTGTAGCCCTGAAACTTACATAATATTGTAGGTTAGCAATATTTTTAATAAATATCTTTTTCAAAGAAAGAAAGAAAGAAAGGAAGGAAGGAAGGAAGGAAGGAAGGAAGGAAGGAAGGAAGGAAGGAAGGAAGGAAGGAAGGAAGGAAGGAAGGAATACTATTGTCATTTCAGTGGTTCAACTGGTTAAATGCTTAAAATTTCATCCAAAATTGGCATTGTATAACATAACAGTAAAATTCATGCTAATAATTTAATTTTTAAATTGTCATTTCCTTAGAACTACATTATATAGCAAATTAAAAAAACACCTTGAAAGACCATGGGGGAAAGGAGAAAGTTTTATGTTTTAGTAGCTTTAATGACACTTGTTTCCTGCAGTTTGAACAAGGGGCCTGCATTTTCATTTTGCACTGGGGACTGCAAATTTTGTAGCTAGCCCGGGGCACACCTGTCCAGAAGCACAGCAGACGAGTATTGGTTAACATTCAGCTGGACAACAGCAGTAGAACTTCCTGTGTGCCAGAGTTAGAAGCAGTGGTGTGCTGGGCTCCCTCTTATGACTCATACCAGCTCTCATCAGTTGAATGGCATTTCTTCTCAAGTCTGCATCTAACAACATAACCTCGTAGCTTGAAATCTGCCATGGTGGGAGTATTTACACCATGGAAATGAGCAAATAGTACAGATCAAGGCTTCTTTTCCAGAGAGCTAGTGTTAAACTTTTACTAGCACGCTGGTCAGAGGCCAACTAGCTTAACCTTCTCATGATATAGAAACCGAGAGGGACATGATTGTCCAAGGTTTCACAGCCCCTTATGAGGGGCCTGTCATATTCTCTTCCTGAGGACCTAACATAGAAAAGAATGATTCTGGAGAATACACTGGAAACTCAGGGCCAGAATCTTGGCAGATATGGAGGCTCTCCTGGGGTACTATAGGGGTTAACTGGGACTGACTGTGTCCTCCCCATGTTGTCCTGTCACCATGCAGGAAGGGTAACCTTTGCTTATAAATGCTGGGTCTCACTCCAGAACATGCCTCCCAGCCCATAATTACTTTCAGAGCATGCTGTTTCCACTTAGGGAAACCTGAGCTTCCTTCCAAACGGCACTGGGCATGACCTAAAATTACATGTTTGCCTTCCGAAATGGACACACAAGTCAAGCCCATTGCCCTGGAGTCACAGCAGACTGAGATGCAGGAGGCACTAGTGGGGAGCTGGCTGAAGCAGGAGAAGCCATGGCATTGGGTAAAACCCAACTGGAAGCAGGGCTTCCTGAGGGTTCAGCTTGCATGTGTCCCGTCTACACCTATGCCTGGACCCACCCAGGGTATAGCTCTGCAGCTTGGGCCACTGGAGACTAATCAATGTCATACTCTGCCTAAATCAGGGGTGTCCAAACTTTTTTCAACGTTTTTCACCAAGGGCCATATGCGGTAAAATACACAAACAGCTGGGCCACTCACTCGAGGTGAAGTACGTATTGCCTCACCTGGTTAATTTAAGCAAACTAAATATATATTTGGAATGTGCTGCGGGCCAATTAAAAATGAATCACGGGCTGCAGTTTGGACACCCCTGGCCTAAAGTATTCATTCATTAATGCAAAACACATCTGCCGATCTCCTCGCTGTGGCAGGCATTGGAGATACAATCCCGAATGACATGTATATCCTGTCCTTACTGGCTCACAATCTGGTGAGTGAAACAGATGTGAAAGCAAATAATCACAATGTAAAGGAGACTGTGATGTGATCCTTGAGAGAAAGAGGAAATATAATGTGACTATTTCTGGCCCAGCAGGGAAGGGTGGGGTCCAGGGTGGTGTGACAGAGATGATACTCCACCTGGATATCGAAGGACTGGTAGGATTGAATCCTTTATGGTTTCAAAGTCCTTGCCTGAATATAAGCTAATTTGATTTTTATAACCATGCTATCACATATTATAAGAAAGATAGCATTAGCTCTACTGTTGAGAGGTGAAAATTAGGATTCAAGATGATTTGTCCGTGAATATATAACTAAGGAAGGAGGGACAGGGCTGAAAATAGAATAGATGGGAAAGGAGGTTAGACATTAGTTACTATCCAACAGGAAGAGGAGCCCGTTTTAGGAATCTGTGAGAGAAGGCTGATTCTCGTTTCACCCAATCCTAATACAGGGCTGTTTACCACTTTATTCCCACTGGGACTTATTTCCCCTGACCTCTCCCCTCTCTGGTTTCTCTCTTCTCCACAAATGCTCACCCAGCTTCTGGCCACCAGCAGCATCTGATTCCTGAGTCCCCTCAGTCCCCAGTGTCCCCCATGCCCCACCTTGTCTCCACAAGCCAGCACCAGCATGCATGACCGTGGGGTATGTGGAGCTGGGTGCTGGATAGGGTCTGGAGGTTCTTAAAACATAATCCCAGTAGTTTTGTTGGCTCTACCCATGGGTGCTGCCTGTTCCTCTGGGTGCACAGAACCACCTGGAGGATTTGTGAAATGCAGGGTTCTAGGGCCCATATCTGCTGATTCTGGTTTAGTAGTCTATGGTAGGGCTGGGAAATCTATATGATTTTTAAAGTTCCCAAGTTGAAAATGAGAGTGGTATAGGTGTTTTTAATTCTATCTGTTTAAGCAATACCTACAGGTACAAGCATGTTCATTATAGTATTTTGCATCTTAATTAACATAAAAATGGGGATTTAAACAATTTGCAAAGCTCTCCAGGTAATCTGATGTACCCAGATTTGGGAATTAGTCTTCAAGGCTCCTGGGAGTCATTCCATTGGTCATCTCTGTCTTTAAATACAACTGCCTTTTAGTCAAGCCTCAGAGACGGTGGCCCCCTTCCCATCCAGATCTCTGTGGAAGCAGTGGGGATGGCATTCTTTCTCCCAGTGGTCCCCATCATCTCACCTTCCTCCCTGACAGATGGCCCTTCCCAGTGGCTCACCTACCTTTCACCTGCTGCACTTGCAATAGTTGTTAACTGACCCTTGACAACAACAAAGAGCTCTTTACCTATTATACTCCAGGGGGATGTAGAAGCTTGCAGAGTTGAAGGCATACGAGTAATAATAAAGTTTTCAGATAAAAATAATATAGAACTTTGAACTGAGCTTGTTAAGGTGATACAGGAGTGGATGTGGGGGGGGGGAAGAGAGGGAGGTGGGGGATTTCCAGTCAAGATGGCAGAGTAGGTAAACACTATGCTTCAGTCCTCTCACGACCATATCAAAATTACAACTAAACTGCAGAACAATCATCACAGAGAATCACCTTAAGTCTAGCTGAACTGGAGCCCTATAACTAAAGACATATAGAAGAAGCCACCTCAAAACTTATAAAAGGAGCAGAGACATGTAACAGACTGGTCCCACACCCATGTGTGACTATTAAAAGTCAGGAGGGATATCTCAGCTGCAGAGGACCCCCTGAGAAGCAAGGGGGTGCCCATCCATCCATCTCCCCAGACAAGGATTCAACTGTCAGGGAGAGAAGGCCCAATAATTTCTGGTTGTGAAAACCAGCAGAGATTGTGGCTGAGTGAGACAGGAACAGCTGCAATCCCAGGAACTCCTCTTAAAGGGCCTGTACACGGACTTACTCACTGATGGACTCACTTGCTCTGAGCTCCAGTGCTGGAGCAGCAGCTCTAAAGGCACCCAGAGACATACTGGGAGGAAATAAGTCGTTTGGCTTCAGAGTGAGGGCTGGAGGGGCAGCTTTCTCCCAGCTGGAGGAGATGGAGGTAGCCATTGTTTCTTTGTTGAGCCCTCCCGCTCCTGATATGCAGGGGCAAGTAGCTACCATATTTGAGTCTCCATCAGTCTAGCTAACACCATTCATTCACCCTGATTCCCTGAGACCCCATCCCACCCAACATTTGGGCACACCCAAGCTGATCCCAATGGCTTTTCTGTATAAACAGCTTGTCTTGGCTCATGCTGCAGACTTCATTAAAATTTCTCAAAGGTTCACAAAACCCAGAAATTCAGTATCTGGCTTTGGCGTGTCCTATACATCTTGCTGAGCAGCCCCAAGCTTGGCACTAGTGGCAGCTGGACTCAGTTCGTGGCTTGGCCTCTCGAGGCACCTCCAAGCCTAGCACAAGTAGTAGCGATCTGTGGATTGTTTTGTGGCTAATGCAAGTTGGCCACAGGGTTGACACACCCATGGCCAGCTTCAGACCAAGCCAGAGCATCACCCAACCGCCTCCAAGGATGACACACCCAAAGGGCAGGCTGGGCAGGCCCCATAGCCCTGCTAAAGTGAATCCTGCTCTGTAGGGTCAGCCCCTGCACTACAGCTCCTCCACTGTAGTCACAACCAGTCTTCACAAGCAATCAGCCTGAGGCTCAATCCCTCCTACTGACATGCAAGCAGCAACTAAGACTCAGCTGCAACAGGAGGTCACACAAAACAAACACAAGGGACACTCCTGGAGCACCCAGCTTGGTGACCAGGGAGACTGCACCACTTGGTCCCATAGGACACCTACTACATAAGACCACTCTACTAAGACCAGGAAATGTAGTAGTCCTACCTAATACATAGGAACAAACACAGGGAGGAAGCCAAAATGGGGAGACAAAGAAAGATGTTCCAAATAAAAGAACAGAACAAAGCTCCAGAAAAAGAACTAAACAAAATGGAGACAAGCTATCTACCAGATGCAGAGTTCAAAACTCTGGTTACATAGATGCTCAGTGATCTCAGAGAGAAAGTCAACAAAGAGATAGGAAACATAAAAAAAAAAAAAGAACATGGAAACCATAAGAAAGAACCAGTCTGAAGTGAAGAATATAACAACTGAAATGAAGAATACATTAGAGGGAATCAACAGTAGATTAGATGAAGCAGAGGATTGAATCATGATTTAGAAAATAAGGTAGCAGAAAACACCCAAACAGAACAGCAAAAAGGGAAATTAATTCAAAAGAGTGAAGATAGTTTAAGTGGCCTCTAGGACAATATCAAGCATACCAACATTGGCATCATAGGAGTACCAGAAGGAGAAGAGGGAGCGCAAGAAATTAAAAACCTATTTGAAGAAATAATGATGGAAAACTTCCCTAACCCGGTGAAGGAAATAGACATGTAAGCCCAGGAAGTGCAGAGTCCCAAACAAGATGAACCCAAGGAGGCCCACACCAAGACACATCATAATTAAAATGCCCAAGGTTAAAGTCAAAGAGAAAATCCTAAAAGCAGCAAGAGTAAAGCAGTTAGCTACCTAAAGGGAGATCCCATAAAATTGCCAGCTGTTTTCTCAACAGAAATTTTGCAGGCTAGAAGGGATTGGCATGAAATAATCGAAGTGATGTAGAGTAAGACCTACAACCAAGATTACTTTACTCAGCAAAGCTATCATTTAGAACTGAAAGACAGATAAAAAGTTTCCCAGGCAAGAAAAAGCTAAAGGAGTTCATCACCACCAATCCAGTATTACAAGGAATCTTAGAGGGACTTCTTTAAGATGAAAAAAAATCAAAACATGTGTAATAAAATGATAACAACTACATATCTATCAACAATTACTTTAAATGCCAATGGATTAAATGCTCCAATCAAAAGATAGCTTGGCTGAATGGATAAGAAAAAAAGACTCTTACATATGCTGCCTACAAGAGACTCACTTCAGGTAGAAGCACACACAGACTGCAAATAAAAAGATGGGAAAAGATATGAAAATGGAAACAAACAAAAAAAGTTTGGGTAGCAATACTTATACCAGAGAAAATAGACTTGAAACAAAGCTTATGACAACAAACAAAGAAGGCCCTAGTCATCCCACTTCTGGGTATTTATCCAAAGAAACCCAAAGTGCTACTTTGAGAAGACATGTGTATCCATATGTTCACTGCAGCCTTGTTTACAATGGTCAAGATGTGGAGGCTTGCCATCTGCAGAGGCGTGGATGGACCTGGCGGGTATTGTGCTGAGTGGAGTATGTCAGACTGAGAAAGACACACGCAATGTGATTTTTCTTAAATGTGGAATCCAAAGGAAATAAACAAACAAACAAAACAGAAAAAAACTCATAGATACAAAGAACATATTGATGGTGGCCAGATGGGAAAAGGATTTGGGGGAGGGGGTGAAGAAGGGGAAGGGGTTAAGAAGTACAAATTGGTTGTTACAAAGTAGTCACGGGGATGTAAAGTAAAGCATTGGGAATATAGTCAATAATATGGCAATAACTATGCATAGTGCCCGGTGGGGACTAGACTAGTCAGGGGGGTCACTTCTAAAATTATATAAATGTCTGACCACTCTGCTGTACCCCTGAAATTAATATAAAATAACGTTCAATGTCAACTGTCATTGAAAAATTAAAAAGGGAGGGGAAGGTGAAGGAAAATAAGAGGTTCAAGTCTCCAGGTATAAAACAAATAAGTCACGAGGATGTCATGGGGAATATAGTCAGTGATATTGCGATAGTGTGGTCTGGTGTCACATGGTGGCTGGACTTGTCACGGTGATCACTTCTTTAGGCATAAATGTTAAATAACCATGGTGTACATATGAAACTAATATAATAGTGTATGTTAGCTATATTTTAATAAAAATCTTCTTTAAAAAAGAGAGGGAGGAGAAAAAAGGAATAAGAATTCTCCTGACACCTCCATGGTGAGAAGAGACAGGAGGCCGAGTATATTAATTTGCTGGGGCTGAAGGCTAGAAGTCTCAATCCAAGGTGTGGGCAGGATTGGTTCCTTCTGAGAGCCATGAGAGAAGCATCTATTCCAGGCCTCTCCCCTTCGGTTGCAGGAGGCCATCTTCACATCATCGTCTCTCTATGTGTGTCTCTACATCCAAATTTCCCCTTTTCATAAGGATAGCAGTTGCGTTGGATTAGGGCTCACCATAATGAACTCACTTCAACGTCATTACCTCTGTAAAGATCCTGTTTCTTAATAAGGTCGTATTCTGAGTTACTGCGGGTTAGGACTTCAATACATGAAATGGGTGGGGGGGCACACACCGAGCTAAAATTCCCTCTCTTCTCACAACGCTCAGTGACCCAGCCCTTCTGCCTGTTTCACAGAAAGGCAAAACTGAGGCCGAGGCACGGCAGGCTGCCTGTCCACTGGAGCTGCAGTGACTCATCAGCCGGAGCCAGAAGCTGACCCAGCAACCCGGACTCCCAGCCCGGACGGGTCACCACAGGCTCCTGTAAAGCCAGAAAGCAGAGGCTTCAGAACTGGAATCTGAGTGCCTCCAATACCGTGTGGTTTGCTCGGAGAGCCTTTATTTACTTTAAAATATAGACGTATAGAGAGCTGCAGGCCCTGTACCATATGTGAAACAACCTCGGTCCAGATGATCTGCAAAACCCCAAATTGTCCCCATTAGGTTCCCAGGAACCTCTTTGCTGAGCACAACGGGACCTCAAACCCCACCACCTGGACAGCCTCCAGTTAGTCATTCCGGTCACTCCGGAGGCTGAAAATCCCTCACAGGAACCCCCTCCCTGCCCTCCCTTGCCACATCCTCGGGATTCACAAAGTCCACACTCAGTTCAAATTCAAAAACATTCCTTTTTCCATTTTTCACGATCCTGAATTATCTTCTAGATCGCTGGGGGCAATCACATCCCAGGTATCCCAAGCTGACCTGACGATCCAGGGAAAGGCTTTAGACTGGACACTGGAGAAAACATCCAGATGCAGCCAGCATAGCTCCCACAGCTCTGGTCAGCTTCCGAGCTGGAATTCAGTAGGCTCTTACTATAGCTGTGCTGGAAGGAAATTATTGGCTGGGGAAATTCTGAGGTTATTACCTGGTCCTCTTTGTGGCTCAGTTGAGTCCCTAAATAATGAGCTCAACTTCCAGTGGATGCCTCATGTGGGCGTAAAGGCATTAAGACACATGTGGAGAGAATCAATTCATTCCTCACGGGAAGCAGGACTTCTCAGGGATGGCCGACATAATCGCTGTTGTCACCAGTCCTTTGTGAGGAACTTTGGAGTATGACACAGTGCTCTACCACAGACAGCGATTCTTGGCTCTCTAGGGTTCACAGTCAAAGGCAGACACAGTGGCATAAACTGACTCTTCAACCTCAGTGTGTCGGTCATTTTCCTGTGTGCTCCTCTGCGGTCTGCTCTGCAATACATTGCGGAAAACTACAGTTCCCAGGCTCCCTTGCCCCCTGACCTGGGAATACCTTTGACATGGAGGCTTGAAAGAAGGCTGAGGTAGGAGGAAGAGAGAGACCATGCTATCTCTGCTCTCTCTGCTCTGGGTAGCATCTCCAGAAATGGCAGCCTCCAACTGCCATCACAGGGGCCGCCCCTGGTTTCAGCTTCTGCCAGGTGGCCCCATTTTGGCTGCCATGAATGCCACCCCTTTATCCCTCCAGCCCTAGAGGAACTTCCTCTCCCATCTCTGTGTAGCCAATTCCTCTCTATGCAAAATACTCAGAGTGGATTCTGTTTTCTCTCTGGACACTGACTGATAAAGCAAATGACAGAAATCCAATGAAAATCAACTAAGAAAGAGAAGGAATGCATTGCCTCACAGTAGAAAACTGAACAGCAGGCAGGGAAGGGATGCAGCTGGGTCTTAGGAGCCAATGGATCCAGAATTCTCCTATTGCTCATCTCTGCTTCTCTCTGCTGGCCAGGTAGGTTTCCTCCATATGTCTTGGCAATGGCCCCCAATAGCTCTCAGGCTCGCATCATCAAGTTCAATGCCAAAGTGAACAATTGGTGTTACTTTTGTCCCAATTAAGATACCAAGTAAGAACTTTTACTGACCTAGCTGGGGACATGTGCCCACCCCCATGACCAAGCGTCTGGGAAATAGTTGAACCACATGTTTGGGGGCACCTGAGAACATAAAGCCTGAGGTATACCTTGAGCGATCGGGCTTATTGGAAGGTACAGTCTCAAGGCAACGAGAGCAGAGGGAAAGGAAAATAAGGCAGGGAAGAAAAGGAAGTGCATTACCAAGTTGTAGCTTGGTACCATGCAGCTTCACAAAAGGCCACAGCCAGCTTCCCATTTCACACAGGATGGCTGGACACAGCCTAGGCATAATCATTGTACATAAGAACATCCCACCAGAGGGAGGAAGGGAGAAAACCGACTTCTGGATCCCTCCTCTCTCCTGTTCTCCCAAGAATGGGGGTCAGATCAGGTCAGGTCCACCATAGCAGGAGTGATGGAGGTCATGGTGAAACCCAGAACTCATTCCAGGGTTGGGGATGGCTGGCAGTAGCTGTAACTGTGGCTGCAGTATGTGAGGGTCTCTGTGAGCAAGACTTGAGGGCTTTGGAGAGAGGGAAGGCCAGTCAATCTGAGGCCATGCAGACATTTTAAGGCAATGGGGATGAGGGGACAGATCCCAAAAGAAGGAAGCACTGTTCCCAGAAGGAAGGGCCCCTGCAGGGACAAAGCAATAGGTGTAGGAATAGGAGCTGCCAGGTTGAACAACAAAAGGATGAATCGACACCAGTCCTATTACATACACATAAGGGACAAATAAGAGAGGCATGGGAAGTGCAGAGACAGGCTCAGAGAGAGGCTCTCTCTTATTCTTTCCACCTGCTCTGTGTCAGATACCATCACAGGTGACAGATACCTGGTCGGTGCCCATACTTGTAGATCCTGAAGGCAAGCACTGGGCACCTCCTCCCGCTGACCGAGCCATCCTCATGTCCCCACAGGTGTCCTAACTCCTCCTAACTCCTCCCTGCTCTGCAATCTCTGCTTCACATCAGTCTCTTATTTACACAGCAGCCAGATAGTCCTTTTAAAACCCAAATCAGATCATATTTGTTTTGTCGCCTTCTTCAAACCCCTCCAAAGGCTTTCCATCACACTTCAACCAAAAGCCCCATAGGATCTGGCCTCTCGTCCTACCTACCATTCTCCTCTTCTCTCACCCCAGTTTCAGCCGCATTGGCCATTTTGCTGTTCCTAGAGCCCTGCCAGCAAGTCCCACCTCAGGGCCTTTGCTGCTGCTAACCCCTTTCCATGAACCACTCTTCCCCCAGATAATATCTTGGCCTGTGCCCTCACTTCTTTCAGGTCTCTGCTCTGAGTCAGCTCCTCAGAAAGGCCTCTGGGATCACGTGCTTCACACTCTATCCCCTTAACCTGCTTTACTATTCCTCATACACTTATCACACACTGACATCACAGTGTGTGTGTGTGTGTGTGTGTGTGTGCGCGCGCATGCTATGCATTTCTCCTCCTTTTCCTTCCCATTGGAATGTAAGCTCCATGCAGTTAGAGGATTATTAAATTCCCTACTGTGCTAAAACAATGCCTGGCACTACCAGGCTCTTAGTAAATATTTGTGCCATGAATAGATCTGGTGGGGGAGAGATTGATCACCGTGGCATGACGCATGCTAAAACAGATGTAAGAACAAGTGGTCGTCATCACGAAAGCCTTGGGTTTGGTTCTCCAGAGGGGTCTGGCAAGTCCCAGGGACCAACGGCAGCTGGAACCCATCCCGCCTGTGGTTTCCAAAGCATTTCAAGGATGCTAGACGATGCAGGTCGGACAGAGATGGCTGACAGAGACAGGTCAGCCTACCTCTGGTGCAAAGCAGTTCAGGTGTGCACCAAGGTGAGCACGGGGAAGTTGCTTAGGGCCTATGCTTAAAACTCCATTTACCGTCTATTTTAAAAGTGTGAGCCATAGAATGTCAGGGTTGAAGGGGAGATTGAGAATCACCTAGGTCAGTTCTCCAGCATTATAGTAAATAACTTTTCTCCAAGTGACACAGTGAGTTGGTGACCAAGCCCATTTGTCCAGATTTTTAGACACTGTCAGTCTCTCAGTTGCTTAAAGGATTTTGTCATTGGGACGTTCTTCCTTTCAGACAGAGGTTTCTGAGAAATTTTCACACCAGTTATTGCTAAGGGAAAACAGGGCTAATAAAAAGAAGCTTCACTGTATTTAAATATAGAGCAACAGAGAGATTTGTGAGGAGATTGAGGATTTTCTTACTCTTTAAAAAAAATAGGTTTTGGGGGTGGCCGCTTAGCTTAGTCGGTTAGAGTGTGGTGCTGGTAGCACCGGGGTTGATAGTTTGATCCCCGCATGGGCCACTGTGAGCTGCACCCTCCTTAAAAAAAAAAAAAAAAAAAAAAGGTTTTGTAAACATCACAAGGGCCAGGACCACACTTGTCTGATTCACCATTGCAAATGCCCACCAGGTGCCTGGCATAGCGGAGTCCTCAGTAGTTACAGTTGACTTCATTGGTTTAGGAGACTGGAAAGTAATTCCTCCGGAGAAAAAGAGCCAAACACCAAGTTTGATATTCTCCCCATTTTGCATTCGTATGCGGGGAAGATGCGGAGACTTAAAATTCAGACTGGCGATGAGCGTGTTAGAATAACAGGCCAAGGGATGTCCCTGATTCCAATCGTTCAGTGATGGATTAAAAAGCAACAAAGTTCACCACTCAGCACTCAAGACGTTTTTCTCGATTTAGAGAGTAAGAAGTGTTGGTGTGAAAGTTGGAAGTTATTCGTACTCGGTAGAGTTGGACTTCGGTGAGTCTGTCCCAAGAAACATCCTACTGAAGCTCTAATTATGAAAGTATCGACTTTCCACCTGCCGTCAGAATTAGAGGAAAGCTACCTCATCATACTGAGGAATGGGTCCCTTGGTTAACTTGCTTTTTAAGACTCCAGTTTACTCATAAATGGTTTTAATAGAGAGTTCTGTTTGCTTCCAACATGTGGGAGCCGGTCATGTGGAACAAAGGGCCACCGCTGCCATGTTTTCTAATAGCAGCTCACTTCTTTTCAGACAGGACCAAAACCCTTATAAGCTGAGTCAGCAAATCTAAATATGTGCCCGTCGGTGAGTAGCCCAGCAGAAGCTGGGTACAGTATCACCCTCAGAATCAGCAACACTCGCCCTGAACCATTCTCATCTGCTTTTCCTCTGACTTTGATGTTTTCCAGTAGACAAGAATGCAAGGGGCAAAGGGAACATGCCAGCCCCAAGCTCAGTGCTTCCTTCTGAACCCATTCTGGGTACCTACGCGGGCCTCTGTCCGGGCTTTCTTCCAAGAGTGGTCCAAACCACTCTGTCAGCACGCACACACCTACGCTTGAGGGGTCGCCAAATTTGGCCTTGGGGGCCACTGCTTCAGGGTCCAAGCCTGCAAAGCAGGGGGTGGGATCCCAGAAAAGCCGTCCCACTTCCACAGGATTCACCCCAGCGGAGGTTTCCTCAAATGTGAGCTTCCACCTTCCTCTGACAGAAAAAAAAAATTTCCTGGGAAGCACAGTGAACGGCCGAGGTCACTGCCGTTTAGTCAGCCATTTCCAAAGCAGGAAGAGAAGGAGATGAAATCAAAGAACTTATCTTCGTAAATCATACAAATGTCTGACCACTATGCAGTACACCTGAAACTAATATAATACTGAATGTCAACTGCAATTGAAAAAAAAGTTTTTTTCAAGGTCCTTGAGAGTATAATGCTAAGTGAAATAAGTCAGACAGAAAAAGCAGAGAACCCTATGATTTCACTGATATGTGGTATATAAACCAAAAACAACAAAAGAACAAGACAAACAAATGAGAAAGAAAAACTCATAGACACAGACAATAGTTTAGTGGTTATCAGAGGGTAAGGGGGGTAGGGGGTGGGAGATGAGGGTAAGGGGGATCAAATATATGGTGATGGAAGGAGAACTGACTCTGGGTGGTGAACACACAATGGGATTTATAGATGATGTAATACAGAATTGTACACCTGAAATCTGTGTAACTTTACTAACAATTGTCATCCCAATAAATTTAATTTAAAAAAAAAGAAAAGAAAAAAAGTTTTTTAATCTAAGTTTTTTTAATTAAAAAAATAATCAAGAATTTATGTTGGGAGAGGGGAGGGGGATTAAATCGTCTTTGAGAGAGCCTAGAGGCGTCACTCTCTTTGGCGTGTGGTTGTCTACAAGTCATGGAGGACTTTCAAGAGTTGGGGAAGAGAGTGAAAGAAGAGGGCAGAGGTGGTCCTGGTTTTCTGGAACGTTGGAGCTGATTGTTGAGGGAGTGGGGTTTAGCTCTTTGTCGGGTGACAGCAGGAGCAGCTGGGCCCAGGGCAGTTCTCAGAGCCCTGGAGTACCAGACAAGGCTGTCAGGGCCACCATCACTTACAGCAATGGGCCCACTTCTCCATTCAGCTCTGTGCCGAGGGCCCACACTTAGGAAGGGCCCTCAAAAATACTTTTTAGTTTCTTTAAAAATCATAAGACAAAAATCAATATACAATAGTACCTCGGTTTACAAACGCCATAAATGTTATGGCTCTATGGTATCATTAGATAATAAAATATATGCTAAATTTGCAGTTTTAGGGGTTGATTTGAAAGGTCTGGAATGGATTTATCCGTTTTGCATTACTTTCTATAGAGAAACCGTGCCTCGGTTTTTGAATGTTTCAGAAGTGGACCGGTCTTCGGGAACTGATTATGTTTGAAAATTGAGGTACCACTGTTATACAAATAAATATACAATCATGAATCCAGCTGAATTATATTTGTCTTTATACCAGTGTCATCATAAAATAAAAGTCTTTCTATGTTTTATGGAGGAAGAGGCCCACAAGGACAAAGTGCCTCAGGCCTGCACAAATCGTACTGGGGCCCCAAAGGCAAGAAGCCCTACAGAGTCTGCCGCCCTGCCAGGAGACACTGCTCAGATCTGAGGACCTACTCAGCGCAGGTCAACACCAACAAATCTGGGAGCTAGCTATGGCAGTCTGAATGAGGACTGCAGAGCCCTTGGCAGGGGCCAGGCACTCAGCAAGAAGCATCAGGAACCACCGGGGATTACGGGTAACTGTCCTCTGGCTCCAAGAAGTGGCTAAGTACGCAGTTAGTATCATAGGCTTAGAATCAGACAAATCTAAATTCCACTCCCTGCTTTGCATCGCACCAAAGGTGTGACTTTGGGCAAAAACCTCAGTTGCTCGAGCTGATACCCTCAGGGGGCAGATCTGTGCTGCCCACGTATAGCAACTGCCCAATTCACGGTGATGACCAGCGACGACCATTTCAGGGCCAGGTAAGAGGCAGGTGCCCACCAGGTAAGTGAGGTGCAGGGGCACCGCCCATCGCAAAATATCTCCCCCTTGGTCTGTCCTTCTTATCATCAAAGCTCATATGCACACTCCTGTTTGGGTAAAGGTAGATGAGAATCTCAAGGGCGAAGGAAGACCATGAGCTTCGTCGGGGCAAGTGGTGTAAGAATAGCAACGACACGGCCTCACAGTGCCCATCAGCCCAGCATACAAGGCACAGAAAGCACTGACGGGGGGGTCTCGGGAATAATCCAAACAGATGCCCCGTCCACGACTGGAGAGAAAGACAAGAGAAGGAAAGCAGAGACACCTCCGCCCCCCCACCCCCACACCTGGGAGAGACAGCTTGTGAAGGCCTCCACTCCAGCAAGTTGGGGGGCTGTAATGTTGTGTAGTCAGCCAGGAAGGTTGGTTCATCGCCTTGTTTGCATCAACAAGCCCCCCCAGAGGTCATTTCATTCATCCCTCTACCTCCAGGCAGGACTGCTACGTAAGAACCCTCAGGGGCACCAGGGGACATTCTTGCTTTTAAGGTCTTTAGAAAAGTGGGACTGTGCAACCCTTTCCTTGTTCCCTGCACATTTTGGAAACTACAAATATGTCTCAGAAATTATATCAAAGCCACAGCACTTTCCGGTGATCTGCAAATCCCACGCTGGTCTCTGCTCCTCCTCTTCCTTTCCTGCCACCTCCCACTCATCTGACTTGCACCTTCAAGTTCCCACTTACAGAAGACCCTCCTAGCAGGAATTTAATTCACAGAGCCCATTTTTCAAACTTTTCTTTTTATAATGACTTTTCTTTTTTTTTTTTACCTTTTTATGTTAGGGAAAAACTAAAAATCAGCTAAATCAGACCAACAACCTGTCTTTCAAAAAAAATTACTTAATTGGACTAAAATCAACCAAATGCTTTATTTTTTAATTGCCCAAACCAAACAACAAGCGTGGATTCAGGCTCTCAGTTTTGTACCCTTCTCCCAACCAGCTCACGCCTGACTCAGAACACAAGGAAAACCAAACAAACAGGAGAGAAAGGGTGGGCAGAACGAGGCTCATTCCGTCTGGGCCAGCTGCCTGATTTCCATTAGGCCAAGCCTGAGATGTCTGTGGTCCAGCCACATAGTTGATTATGATTTGGAGGCTGACGGGGCTGCACAGGCATCTGCAGAAGCTAGAACCTTCTGATGGCTGCCCACATGTGGAGGGAAGCAGAACGCATTTTTTTAAAAAAAAAGTGTATCATGAGATTAAACCATCAATCAGCCAGCAACAGGGCTGTGTGTAAAGAACCTTAGAAATGGTTTATTCAAAAGATTCAGCTTTAGAAATCAGTGCACAGGTTTGTAGAGATAAAGTACCTTGACCAGCAGGCAGCAAGACAGGACTCATCTTAGCCAGGGCTGGAATCCAAGGGTGCCACCCCCACACACACACCCTAGGCAGTTTCCATTACATCACTTTCTTCCATCACCCCAGCTGAGACCCTAAGCAGCCAAGGGGAAAGTTCTGGGTCTCAACCGAGCTTGCATTTGAAGTATCAAAAATAAGCAGAACCCAGATTGTCTACCCCACCCACCTTCTTCCACTCAACAATAGCTAAATGAGCTCAGCTGAAAGTTTCCAAAGAATTTCACTTTGGGGCCAAGCCCAGAGATGGAAACTTTTAGCCTGGGAAGGGAATTTAGCAGGAAGCAGAGCGAGTGAAAACAGAAGGGTGGAATTAGAAGGTAATGAAAGGGGCATCACAGCTTCCGCACATCCGGCCTGCAACGTCCGGCACTGTGCCTGGTCCAACCTGCGATTTTCCCCAAGTGGGTCATCCAGCTATTGATTTGCAGGCATGTATATGGTGCCCTGGCAGGTCAGCACTGACCTTCCTCTCCTGGGGCATGGGTAACAGGGTCTCCGGACTTCGTCCTGTGTCCCTGCTCACCATCACCCTGTACCCTTTCTTTCAGTCCTGTCACTGAGAGGTCTGAGCTAGGCTTCCTTGGGGGGCTTACCAGGCCTGACTTTAATGTGGAGGGCATTGAGGGCTGAGGAGAGGGTGCCAAGCGGTCTACAGGGCCTCCCAGTGGCCCCAAGGACAACAATCAAAGTGTTTCAGGCAAGAAGCCTGTTAGCATTGGAGTTGAGGAAGCAGGGACAATCTGTGGAGAGATGTCTGGCCCACCCAGGCTGAATTCTTGTGAGGCTTGAGAAGCTGAGGGGCCCAAAAGGGGGCTGGTGGGGAGGGCTGGCCGAGAAGAAAAAAGGGTATAATTCTGAGGCCGAGAGGACTCCTGGATGGGGAGCCCTCTTGGCAGCCTGGGTTTCTGTGGGTCCCACTCGCCTTGGGAACCACAAAGCCAAAATGTAAAGGAATCTATTTTCTAAGGAAAACACATACTTATACATTCTGAGTAATTTCCCGTGGAACTAGGAAAAAATAAACACAACACCCCAAATGGTTTTTTGCTTACAAATGGTTTCAAGCAAAGAGAAGTGGGAGAAGAAAATATAGGGTCGGGGGAAACTCTCCGCTGGTTCCAAACCTCAGAAACAGCCTGGAGGCTTGAGGGGGCTGACGGGATGTGAGAGAGCCAGGAGTGAGACCGAGGCGCCCAGACCCAGGCCTCCAGGGTCCTTGTCTAAGAACTCCTTGCCCACCCTCAGAGGACTGACGAGTCACATCTCACACATGGAAGGGGATTTGCCAGCTAGAAGGGGAGATCATGGAACCATGTCCCATAAGCTCCGGACTGGGTCCAAGGCCCAAGTACACTGTGGGAGTTAGCCATCCAGTGAATACAGGTGAGAGCAGAGGTCACGTGGCCACAGACTGGCTGATGAGGGGAAAACAGGCTGGGAATTGCCCGGGGGCCAAGGAAAGACAGTTACCTGATGGGCTACAGATCCATTAAGCATCATTCTGAAGAAACTATTAAAGAGGAAAGGAGTGAATAGAGTACAGTGGAATCATGGACAAATCATTTCACTTTCCTGGGCTGGATAGTCTCTCCTATAAAACAATGGGTACACGCTTTGATTGCTAACATCCCTTCCATACAATGCCACATTAGACAAGGAGACAATTAGGGGGGAGATTTATGGAATTGGGGGCAAGGGTTTGGGGACCTGGAGCATAGGTACTTGAGAGCCAAGAGAACTTGGAATAGCTAAGGGTCCATTTGCACTGCAAATCAGCTCCAGGGGGATCACCCTGATTGGCAGGGGTCCCGGGTTACTAAAAGTTTAGCAGCTCCAGCATTCTGAGCAGCTGGCCTGAATTTGCTTTAGCAGAACATTCAGACCGTATGGGGATTTCTAGGTCTTTAAGTCCCCAAGGGCCCCATTCTGCCTGGGGACAGCCTGAGAGTTTGCATTTTCAGCAGTGTCCTACCTGCTCCATCCATACAGCACCTCACTGGTTACAAGCCCTCTGGCCTCCCCTACGTCATTGGACCCTCACAGCAGCCTGATGAGGAGGAATGAATCCTCATTATCACTTTACATATGAGGAAACTGAGGCTCAGACCTGCTAGCCTGAGCAGACCTGCTAGTCTGCTAGCCACATGACTAGCAGAGCCAGGAGTGAGCCCATGTCTCTTGCCTCCTTCCCAGAGGAAACACAATGAGGGTCCATGGATGGGTGTCATTGTCCCCAGTGTGTGACTGGTTGGGGCAAGAGGGCAGGGTACAAAGGGCAGGGACCTTATTTCATCCTCTGCATGTCTCCCAACTCTCTTCCCCAGGGCCCGGGGGAAGGTTCTGGAGGAAAGGAAGCTCAGTGGCAAGAACACGAGACTGGGGCCCAGAGACCTACGTCCAAGGCTACCTGCCCTTGGACAAATCACTTCACTTCCCTGAGCCTCAGTTTCCTCATCTATAAAATTAGGAATTGCACAAGATTAGTAGCTTGCAATATGTTAGAATCAGATACTTGCTTTCCCCCCAAATGAATTTTACTCTAAACCCCAACCTAAAAACAGAAAAAGCCATTCCAAATGAACCAGACCAGAGGCCTGGCAGTGCTAGATGCACAGCAAACCTCCATGCAACCCCGGAGGTCGCTCCGTAGGACCAAACACAACACAGAACACAATTTGAAACCCATTTCATCCTACTCCATAGGGCCACGAAAGGATGGAGCTTCTCAAAGCCTGATCTGGGCCTCTTCTCTCTTCTTTGTCTTCCTAAATGCCTGACCACCATTAAAATGCTGTCAACTCCCAAACTGTAATTCCGAGCCACAACAAATGCCTACCTCACACCTACTCTTGTCTGTCTGTATTAGTTGTCTATACATAAAAATTAGCCCAAGACTTAGCAGCATAAACACAACAAACATTTATTGTCTTACAGTTTCTGAGAGTCAGGAATCCAGGAGCAGCATAGCTGGGAGATTCTGGCCCATGGTCTCTCCTGTGGTGGGAAGCAAGATGTGGGCTGGGGTTGGGGTCATCTGAAGGCTTGACTGGGGCTGGGAGACCCAGTTCCAAGATGGTGCACTCACGTGGCTTGTCGGCTGGACACTTCGGTTCCTTGCCATGTAGACATCTCACGACATGACAGTGACTTCCACCATAGTGAGTGACCCAGAGGAGAGGAACAAGGTGGAAGCCACCATGCTTCTTATGACCTAGCCTTGGAAGTCACACACCATCATTGCCACCATATACTATTTATTACAAGTAAGTTACTAAATCCAGCCCACAATGAAGGGGAGGGGAATCAAATTCCACCTCTTAAAAAACTCAACATCAGAGACTTTTAAACCCTCTACACTATCCAGGACTAGACTTACGAACTCCTCCCCCAAACTGGTCACATTCAACTATGCCTATTAGAGCAACTGGTACCTGCTAAGCCCACTCTGGAAGCTTGGGACACCTCCTCCCTTATGCTAACACCCTTTCATATCTAATCGAGCACAAATCTTCTCATGCTCCCCTCCTAACATCTGGCCTCCACAAAGCAGCCAAAAGGAGCTTCGCAAAATACATTTTTGATCATGTTCAACACACACCATCTACCATTACTGCTTTGAAAAGCGTCCAGTGTCTTTCAGGATGAAGGCAAAGCCTTACTCTGGCCAGCATGGCCCTGCACAGCCTAGGCCCCTGCCTGCAGCTCCAGTCTCCTCTCAGGCAAGGGTCCTCCCTCTGCTTTTCGGAGAGTCCTTGAACGCACGTATCTGCTCACCACAGGGTCTCTGCCATGTGTCCCTCATCGGGAAAACACGTCCTCTCTCACTGTCACCACTGTCACCCACCTAGACAGAGTCTAACGGTCCTTCCAGTCTCAACTCAAGTGCTGTTTTCCAAGGAAACTCTCCCTGACCTCCGAATTTCCTTCGCACACACCCCCCGTCTGCGATGACTTGATCAATCGCGCTCTCTCCCACTTGACACTGAAGTCCATGTGTACAGAGACCACACCTGTCTTTACTCACCACTGTTTACACAGCTCCTAAGCCAGTGCCTGGCACAGGGTCGGTTTTCAAAAACGTGTTTGTGAAATGAATAACCGGAATGTTCTCTCAGGTATTTGCAGCGAGGGTTCCAAGACCCAGGGACGGGCCAACAGAAAAGGATCCACCCTCCACAGCTTGCCTCATCCTTCACCACCCACCCTGAAGGTGATGACTCGTCAAGTCGCCCCTTAGTTGGACCACCCCTCACACCCCGAAGCCTGTATAAGCATAAACAGATACTGGACCCCTCTGGGAGCACCAGAAGGGGGGTTTCCTGCCTCACTCTGAGGCTGGCTGGGGCTCTCCACACCTTTGAGAAATTGATGGATGGCCTTCTTCCATGCCTTTCTTGGATGTCTGGGAATGGTTCATATTTGCCTGGCTTCCTCAAGGCTAGATTTCCTGGCAAGCCAAACGCCTGGCCTTCTCCTCAACTACCTTCCCTGAAACTGGGGTCAGGAATCATATTTGCTCTCCATTTAGTTTCCTTCTTTGCTCAACTTTGGCTACATCCATCTTAAGGACACTTTCTCTCCCATAACTATTCCACCCAGGCACGTTGACAGGCAGCATAGGATGGCAGAAAGAAACTGTCTCATAGGTTTCTGGCCAGTATGCTTGTGGCCTTGGGAAGGTCACTTTTTTAATCTGAGAAAATACTTGGACTCCTGCCTGCTTCCTTCCTCCCCATCTTCAGAGACTCCCCCTGCAAGTTTTCAACATGCTTCTGCAAGGATCTCCAAATGACTTCTTTCATCTCTTTCCCCAGCCCTTCGATGATGCTAGTGACATGCTGTCACATAGAAAGATCTGCTCGTCCCTGGAAAAACTGTGCCATGGTTCCGAGCTGGGCACAGAAATCCGAATCTGGTCCACAAAGAGAAGAGTGCCACTTCTCATATGCCACACAAAGACTCTCAGTTTCTCCCATGACCTCCACAATTGCCCTCCTCGGCCTTTCTCATCCACATAGCTAACTTCTTTATTTTGAGCTTCTCCACCCGCAGGCCTGTTGCTGGTGTACCCCATATTAAGACCATTTCTGGTTCCTAATAGCTGAGGCTCTGGTATCACATGACCCCATCTGTAGCACATCCTGTCCCAAGCCCCAGAATGAATCTTAACAGGAAACCAAGACAGAGAAAGAGTTGGAGCCCCTCCCCTGAGGACACAGCTTCCTGTGCCCTAATAGCCATCAGCCCTGAGTCCCATGCCCAGATCTACCTGCTGGCTTCCCTCTTGCCTCGGACCCATCCTGAGTTTGTCTTGGCATCCTGCTTTGAAACCTGCTCCATTGACCAGAATCCTTCTCTCACTCTTGTTCCTGCTCTTTCTCCAAGACCCTGCTGTTAGCTGGCAGACATCCCTGGATTACCAGAACTTCTGAAGGTCATGGGCTCCAGGGCCCCAGGATGTGGGCTGAGTCCACCTGGTGTGATACCTAACTGGCTCCCCTACTCCTCTGTCCACTCACCTGGACCAATACCTTGTGTCACTTGTCTTCCAGCCTGGACCACCTGCTAGCACAGTCTACCTTCAGTTTCCTCTCTGCTTTCTTACCCCTTGGTAGGCCTCCCTCAGTTTGTTCCCTACAGTGGGGTGACCCAAAAATATTCCCCAAAATACACCTCATCAAGCATTTCTAGGATCCCAGAGTAAACTTGGAAGGAACTTTTAGCTCTTGCCCTAAGATACAATGTTCCTTTTCTTATATCCCTATGCTCGAATTATTCATTCAATAAACGTTTTTTTGATTGTGGACCTAACCTGTACCTGCCTTTATTTTATGCACTGGGATTGAAGCAATGAACAAAAGAGACAGGAAACTCTGACCTCATTGGGGTTGCATTCTACTGAAAGCCTAGCAGGGATGGAGTCAAAGTCCAAAGAGAATTGCCTCTGCCCAATCCCAAGGCCTCTCCCCTTACCAAGTAGAGTCAACCTTTCTCGGCTGCCATCTTGAATCCCAAAGCATCAAGCCCATTATTGTCTTCCTTCAAGCTCAACTCCTGTTCTAGATTTAGCTCCCCATGGTTTTCCCTTCAGGGGAAGGACAATGGTGCCCCCCTAGGCTTTGCCAATGGCTCCATTGATTTTTTTCTTCCCCTTTCCTGCCAACTCTTCCTCTTCCTCGGTCAGATTCACTTGTCAGTGCTTTCACTCCAGAGGAATGTCCCTCCGTCCCCTCTCCAGTAACCCGTCCCCCTTTTGTTGTGTCTCATCAGCATGGCTAGCCTGTGATGCCCTCCACAAAGATTCGCTCCTCCTCGGAAGCTGCTGCTGGACTCCTCAATGATAGGGGAGCCTAGCATTTCCCAGTCCTTCGCCAGCCCTCAGCAAAGTTTGGCTTGAGGCCCATGCAAGCATCTCAGGAAACGAAAATCAACTTTCCTGGACCTAGCCCCTGGCTTTCCAGTGAGAGCCCACAGCCTCCTCAAGCCGCTGGCATAGGTTCTAGAAAGGACATACGGGATGGTAAACAGGACTGGGTATGTCCCAGAGCCTCCAGGCTGCACAGGGCAAAAGCCTAGCCCTTTCCATAGGGATGGACTTATACATATACTCTCCTCCTGGTTCCCACATGAACATGGTACATACCTGACCTGTGCCAAGGTATGTCCCTTTGGGACCCCTGACTCCTAGGGCAACTGAGGGCTCTGAGGTGGTAACAAAGGCTGGGACCTGCAATGCCACCCACGATGCTAAGTTCCATTGGCTCTTTACTCCCACACAAGGACCTTTCCTGTATCGCCTGACCCCTCAGAAAGGGAATATCTCCCCCTTTGCCCCCCTCCCCCCACACACACACACTCAAAAAGAGAGTCATCCACCTTCATAAGCCCTGCAACCAGTCTGATGCCAGCTGCTTGGTAAGTGGACAGCTAGGGCCAGCCTTGCCAGAGTCTGGACTTTCTTAGGCCCCCACATTATGCCCGGGACCCTCCAGACCCAGTTTTAGAGCATCACTAGCACCTAGCCACCTTCTGTAGGGGGCTGAGACCCCATGTGGGTAGAGTGGACAGACTGGGCAGAGGAGGATGGCTCTCCCAGTGAGTCACAAGAATGCTCTACAAGTGAACAAATTGTGTCAAGACAAAGAAGGGCTGCTACAGAAATCTAAGTGGACCTCTGACACTGGGGTTGCAAATTTCAGCCCTCTGGAAGAAAGACTGTAGGAAGATCAGGTCTTTTCTCACAAAGTTTCTCCTTCCGTGGTAAAAAGAGTTTTGAACAAAAGAGCATGGGTTAGTTTTGGTGCAAACCAGCTCAGAGCCATAACTCAAGGTAACCCAGAAATAGAACCTAAGGAGAGAATAGTGGCTTTGGGAGACCCACAGTACTGAGAGGAGAAAGGGAGCAATAAATTCATGACAATCCCACTGACCTTGGGAACCCAGTAAGACTCTGAGTCGAAGCTGCCAGGGCAGCAGGTGAAAGGATTGAGAAGTCACAACTGAAATGATTGTGGCTAGAGCACTGGAGGCACTTTCCAAAGAGGCAGAGAGGGATTTAAGAGAGGACAGTGGGCAGGTGTCATCTTTCCTGGAGGTCAAAGCCAAAGAGATAATCATCCCAACCAAGGAGGGAGAGACCCCACCTTCCTGATTCCAGACTGGAGTGGGGCAGGGATGGGACATGAATCTGAGAGTACTGTCAGTGCTCCCCTCAGCGGAGAAAGTTCTACCACAGAAATTCTAGGAAGGAGTGAGGACCAGCTCAGGAGGAGAGAGGATCCAGCCAGCCACTTTGCTTTTGTCTGTACAGTTTAGGTCATAAGCCTCAGCTGCCCCAGCTGCTAGCAAATAGGCCCAGCCATACCTCCCAGAATAGGAGCCATTACACAAAGTGTAGGCAAGTGGAAGGCATCTGGGGGCATGGCTCTAAATGACATCCCTTGTCTAACAGGGAGGGGTGGACCGAGATCAGCATTCTTCATGCTTCCCCATTTTTTTATCTAGTGGGGTTCCATTGTTAGCTTTCATTTAAAGAAAAGTTACATGTTTAATGCAAATCCCTGGACCCAATGATGCCCACCGACCCTTCCATCTCTGATGTGTGCCATCTCACCTCCAGCATCCCTAAGTCCTGGAAGTAAGAGCTGACCAGCTAAGCTCCTCCAGCGTCATCTCCCTCCACCCTGGAGCTGGCTAGCCCTCCGCCTAATATCCTCTTTCGTTGGCTGTCATCAGCCCATCTTTGAATGTTGATGCAATCTCACAGTCCTGTCAAGTTACTCCAGAGAGACACTGGCTGCTGAGGCTCCTGGGAGCACAAGATGCCCTTGGCACAATCCTGGGGCCGAGTTTAACCTGCTCCCCAGCTGGAGCAGACGCCTCCCCTCCCCCATCATGAACCCCAGCAGGCTCCCAGTGACTAGGGGAGAGGGCCTCCCCTTCACTTCAGCTGCAAAAATGAAGGGTTTGGATTAGCAATGTTTGCCAGAATATGATCTGAGGAAGTCTAGTCCCTTTAGATACTCCATAGAAAGAGGTTTCTCTGGACAAATAACCCTGGCCATTGCTGCCACTGCACCAACCCTCTTGGAGTTTTCGGTTACCCTTAGCACATCAAAGGCTTTGAGGATCCTACAGTGAAGAGGAGTGAAAATCAGTTTAATTTCAGGTGGCTTCCATGCAGGGGTTCTGTTCTAAATGCTTTATCTCAAATCCTTTGGGGAAGGCACTATCATTAACCCCATTTTATAGAAAAGGAAACTGAGGCACGGGTTTTTCAGATAATAAGTGGCAGAGCTAGGATTTCCATCCAGGCAGTCTGGCTCCAAGTGGGAACTCCTAATCCCCACCCCACAACACTTAGTTAGGCTCTCAGGTAGTCCAATTGTGAAGTGGGATAAATGTGGCCACCAGCACAATGCCACCTGGATCTGCTCTCTTTTCCCCAAACCGGAGGGATTGGGCTTCAGGTCGAAAGTTCTTACAAGTTTCCAAATTCAAACATTCTCTGATCTATCTTATCCAAGTGGCCAGGCTTAGGGATGGGCTGCATGGGAGGGAAGTTTAGGGACAGGTGGCCATTTCAGCACCTCTCAAATTAGATCTGAGCAGGTGACTGTTCCGCCCTCTTGCTTGTCATGTGGCTCTCACTAAGGCTGCACAGCTATGGAGAAAAGACCCCAAAAAGCCCCTCTGCAGACAAATGTCCTAGACAGGGAAGGGGATATGGATCCCAAATGGAGAGAAAAGGTCCACATTTGGGGCTCCCATCAGCCTGCCCCAGTGCTGTAAGCCTCGGCAGCAGGTGGTCTGGACTGGAGCCACGCTCCGGGGGTCACGTGAGAGGTTTGAGGAAACACTGGTTGAGGGGAGTGAGCAGTTTTACGGTAAGTCCAGTCACCTAGGTGACCAGCCTGGGCTCCCTTCCCTCTTCCAGTTCTCCCACCTTACCTAAGACTCAGAGGCCAGAAGTTTGTCCCCTCAGGTGGGTGGCAGGGAATTTCCAGTCTCCTGCTTGGGTTTCCTCCTCACCCAAGCCAAGCTGCTCACACAAATCAAGAGGGAGATGAGGATTTAACTTTGTTTCCTCTATGAAGTTTCCTCTCTTACTAGGCAAGGGCATTGCCATCCTCAACTTGTGGATGAAAACACACATTCAAAGGGGATTCCAGGCTGCCCCAGGCAGGTGTGAGAGCACTTGCTTATGTCACCTTCCTCTTCTCCTTGCAAAGCACTACTTTGGTGACAAAATGTATCTCAGCTGAGTCTCCTTAGTAATGGTGGTTCTTGTTCTCTCTCTCTCTCTCTCTCTCTCTCTCTCTCTCTCTCTCTCTCTCTCTCTCTCAGTGTCTCTCTTAATGTCTATGCGTATGTGTCTCTGTCTGTCTGTCTCTTTCTCTGCCTCTCTCTAATTTAATGGGTCTGTCTCACGGTAAGGCAAGCATCTAATTGTTTTCAGAGGTCCTCCTATCCACGCTTTCTAAAGCTGTGTTTTATAGTCTTAACAAGTGTTTCATGACAAGTGTCCCAGATTCAAACCCAACCTTTGGGAGGCTTTGGGCCAAATAGAGCTGAGCAGAGCCATGCAGTGGTTACACATGTGGTCTCAGCAGATAGAGGTCTGTACATCTCTGCACTCCTGCCTTTTCTCCTCTGCACCTTTCTGTTCGTAATCTTATAAAATGAAAACAATAATCATAGTACCTGCCTAGTAAGTTTGCTGTGCACGTGCAATAAGATATATGGGAAGTCACTGAGGACATGGCACTCAATATTAGCTCTTTTCATCCTTCGGATTTGAGGCAAAGGGAGGCCACTAGGATCCCCAGGAAAATGACAGTACGATCAGCAGACACACCAGTCTTGATGGTCTGGCCTAAAGACTGTGAGGAATGGGGGGAAATTGGAGCAGATAAGAGACACATGTGGCCCCATTACCAGGCTGAGGGGACACTCTCTGGGGCAGATCCTCTACCATCCCATTTTGCAGATGAGGAAATTGAGACAAAAGAGCCAACACTGGAACCGTAGGCCCCAAGCCCAAGCCCAGCTTCAGCAAGCCCACTTGGAGTTCAGCAAAAGTCACCAGGGGGTGCTGGCGAGCAGTGACTGGAGAAAGAGGCAGGAGGAATTTGGAAACACCCCTCCTCCACCAACCCATTGGGGTGGGGAGATGTCTCTGCCTGGGTGCCAGGCCTCACCACTGACCAGTCCTGCAATTCCCCAGCTTTGGGTGTTTCCAAATTCTGCCTCTCCTTTTCTCCCTCCCCCTGGAAAGCCATTGCAGGCAGGCCTCTCTTAAGCCTCTGTTTATAAAATTATAAGCTTCCTTTGTCCCCAGCCTCCTCTGGTTACAATAATACTCCTCGGCCCTCTGGAGCTTTCGGGGGCATGGAAAATGTGACTTCAGTCTTCAAGGATTTTCTGATTTAACAAAATGGCATTGGAGGAAAAAAAAAAGAACACCTCTGTCCATCCTGGGTAGAAAAGGCACCAGCGCTCCTGACTCCCAGCCCAGAATCAGGACCAGAGGTCCCCAGAGGGTCCAGCAGAGACCAGCAAGTAGCTCTCGTTGTCCCCACACTTTGGGTGGACTCTAAGGGGAGCAGGGAGGAAAAGCATCATTGAACAGACGTGTCCAAGACAGGAAATGAACTCATCCTGCCTTGCCATTCCCTGATTAGACTCATTTATTATTTCTGTGCTTAGTTATTTGCTCAATCAGTCAACTAACTTGCTCTAAGTTTTTTAAGGGAGGGGCTCTGGAGTCAGGTCACCTGGTTGACTATCCTGGCTCTGCTACTTGGATCTTCTTTACTTTGGGTAGTGGGCGTCACCTCTCCAAGCCTCCATTTTCTCATCTGTAAAATGGAGACAATACAGTACCAACCTCACAAGGCTGTGGCAAGGACGAATGAGATACACACAGGGCTTCGAAGCATGTCCAGCAGATGGTAAGTACTCCATAAATGGTGGCTATTACTGTCGTCCTTCATTCCAGCAAATCTTTGCCCAGTGGGGTACTGACCTCAAAGGGCCTGCAGTCTGGGAACCAGGCCTTGGAATCTCCTCTCCACACCCATCGCATTGGTCTTGAGCAATGGCAAGATGGTGACTGGCTTGTGGCAGAGAAGGAGAAGGGCTCAGAAAGCATTTGCTGTGGACAAGGCTCCATGGGGGAGCAATGGGAAATTCAGAAACAGCAACTACAAATTGTGTCCACAGTTTCAGGTGTGCAAGAAATGTCATTTCTAAAACTGTCTTTGAATCAAGATAAATCTGTCTCTGAGCCCCCGTCCCATCTGGAGGCAGGAAATTCAATCTCAGTCATTAATGAGACACCCGCCCAACATCTCTCATACGAGTACCATGGGAAGGGGAGCATACGTGGTTACTGGCCACTTGTCTCCCCTGGTTATAGCGGAGACCCTGGGTCCAAGGTCGCATGGTCCCCAGGAACCCAGGCGCTCTGCTGCTTCCTGGCCAACTAATGCCAGAGAAACCTGGCTGCAGACACATCAGGCAGTCCTCCTGGAGGTCCTGCCCACTCTGGGCACTGCCAGGGGAGAGGGTGCAGGCCCTCAGGGACCTCTCCCTCAAAGGACTTGCTTTTCAAAGAACTCAAGCTTCCAGAAAGAAACAAGAGCCAGAAAAGACTGATATCTGTAAGCAATTCCTGCTCTTCATCCTACAACAACAGCTTCCGGAAGCAGAGGCTCCCACAGAAGCAGACTGTCAACGCGGGAGTTGGGGCCAATGCAGGGAAGATACAGGAAGAACAACAATGAATCCCCCTTTCTCACAGAGGTGGATGACATGGTCCCACCTCCAAAGAGGTGACTTCCAGAGGACATGACAACTCCACCCCTCCAAGCCTCTAGCCACCCACTAGCAGAAGAGCAGCACGCCAGTGGTGCTATTTCAGGGGTGACAGAAAGCCCTCCAGGAAGCCGGTCAGTCCTCGCCTAGAGTCTTCCGACCACCTACACGCTCACTGTCCCCTACGCGCACTTGTCCTGGAAAGGGATCCATTGACGTACACCGGGACCTCGTTGAAATCAGGGTCACAGGCAGAATAAGTTTTGATCAGGAAGCAGTACTGGTCCAGGAAAGGAACTTGGAATTTTTTAGCACCTATTACATACTAGGTGGTTTCACAAACATCTTTCCCGTTCATCACAATGGCACAAAATGAACGCTATTACTCACTATTGATGGCAAGGAAAGGTCCAGCAAGAGAAGGGTCAAGGTCACAGAGACGTAGTCTGACAGAGCTGAGAGGAGAACACTCGACCAGTATTTAATAATAACAACACCACGACTTACGTCACTATTATTACTCCCATTGTACAGATGAGACTTTGAGGCGCAACAATTAAATAACCAGCGAGGATCAGGAAGGCTGACCCTGACGCCTGAGCTCTTCACCCCATCATTTTTCTCCTCTGGGTGTGAGACCCTTGATTGGAAAGACCCAACAGTTCTGAGAATTAGTGGCCAGACCAGATTCCTGCGAATGAGTAGAGAACCACCATTCCAGGCCACTAGTGCCTTTGCGTGGGACTTACAGACTCAGATTATTTTGAAATAAAACTTTTAGTGAAATGAAAATACAAATTTAAAACAAAAATGATTAAAGCAGTGTTTTGGGAAACAGAAGACAAAACCCCTCCGTTCCTCTTTCTCTCCTCTCCACCCCGGCTCCCGGCCTCATACCAATGGCCTGGAATACTTCATTCTTTGAAATAAACAGAGGGACTTCTAAAGAGATGACCCAAGGGTGCTGAGCAGCAAAGGAACACAGACTGTCAGCATGGAAAGACGCCTTCGTTGGACCGGTAGGAAAACTGAGATCCAGGTAACAGGATTGACTTGCCCAGTGTCAGACACTGGGGACACACACAGGCCAGGCACGCTCTGGCCACGCACGCACTGTCTCTGGCCTGCACAGCCCAAACGTGCCCTCCTGCACGTACACATCACATCACCCTCTCCTGGAGCCCACCCCTCACCCTCCCTGGCAGCCCATTCTGTTCACACGTGGGGAAGGACTGCCCCCTGGTGGGCATTAGAGCCATCTCAAGACCTGCAGGCCTAGCATCCTGAGCTCGTGTTAGGTCCACCTTCTGAAATAATCCCCAGTCCTGGGGCTAGGATGGAGACTGCTCTGGGAACTGGACTTCCACTTCCACTGGTGTGGGTCAGGGATCTTAGGACCAGGGCAAGAAACAAAGTAGTGACTTGGTGTGGCAGGTCAGCTTTCCTGGGAGGCTGACTCCAAGGTAGAGATGAGCAAGCAAGAAATTTCATGGAGCATCATCACCTGTGCCCAGGGGCTGCGTGGTGAGAGTGCTTTGGCACAGTCTGCTGAAGGCCTCTGACCAGCTGACCCTGAAGACCAGCTGACCCCGTGGAAGCACTAAGCTAGAATGGCTCTTTGGGAACAGTACCAGATTAAAACAAATAAAAACATAGGATGCCTAATTAAATTTAGATAAACAGTGAATGATTATTTAGTATAACTATGTCCCATGCAAGGTCAGGAGGGTGTCTGGGCCAGAGGGGTGGGAGTTGGGTGGCAGCAGGGAAAGATTTGATTACACAGGGAGAGATGGAACAAATAGGGAATATACTAAGGATAATGGGGACCCAGTTGCTTCCAGAGATGGGCATAGGAAATATGGAAAGACAGAAAACAAGAATAAACCCTGTGGAATTACAGATATTGGTATGAACTCAGCTTTCAATATATAGAGATATATAAATAAATATGGACGTAACTGTGTATACATGTGTTTGACTATAGATGCAATGTTTGAATATATGTACGATTGTATAAATGCATACACAGAAGGTGCCAAAAAACTGTATACACATTTTAAGAAAGGAGAAAAAAACTGTATTAAAATTACGCTGATGGCAACCACTGTGAGCACCTCTTGCAATTGCAGAAGTCAAACATGACTTGTATTCATCTTTTATTGTCAGTATATATTGAGCATTACAATTTTAACACAGTTTTTTCCTTTCTTAAAATGTGTATACATTTTTTGGCACCCCCTGTATATGTACATATATTTTATTTGTTTGAACATTGAGAAAAGGTCAATTGAAGCACCTTAAAGTTTTCAAGAGTTTATTTGAGCACACGTCAATTCAAATTTGGTGGCAACAAACTGAAAATGGTCAGGAGCACCCCACCAACAGGAGTTTGGGAGAGATTTTTATACAGCAGATGCAAACACAAAGCACGGAAACTATTTTATTCGCTATAGTTGCCTTGTCTGGGGAAGCCCAGTTGGCTCTCTGTGACTGGCTGTTCTGCAGTTTCATTGTCTCAGATATGAGTGGCTGACACCCTGGCTTAGGTTTTCATTTGCTTTCATAGGCTACCACGGCCTTACAGCCTCCGCCATCTCGTGGCCTCCTCATCTAATTACTTTAACAATGTACCTCGAGAGAAGGATCCAAGATGGCAGAGTAGATAAATGCTGTGCCTACCTTACCCTGTGAAAACATCACAATTACCACTAAATTATAGACCAATCATCTGGAGTCTGGCTGAACAGAGTTTTATAACCAAGGATATAAAGAAGATGCCGCATTGACACTGGTAGGAGGGGAGGAGACGCAAAACAGGGCCGGCCCCAAACCTCCGTGTGTGGATGAAAATTGGGAGAGATAGCTTGGCCATGCAGGTTCCCCACAGAAGAGCAAGAAACCTTAGCCTCACACCAGGCTCCCCACCCAGGAGCACTGGTGCCAAGAAGAGAAGCCCCCACAACATCTGGCTGTGAAAAACAGAGGGGATTCTGACCATCTGAGTGAGACTGAAGGCTGTGGGAAACCCAGCCTTCCTCTTAAAGGGCCCATGCACAGATTCACTCGCTCACCGGTACTCACCCTAGGCTCCAGCGGAGGGACAGTGACTCGGGGGCTTCAGAAACAAATGAGGCGCAGACTGAGGTGTGTGGCCTTAAGGGGAGGCCTGGAGGACACTGGCGTTTCCCTGTGTGGGCTCCTCCTCCCATACAGCTTGCAGGTGGGCACCATCTTTAATGTATTGAGCCCGCCCCTGTGCTTACGGCCAAATCTGAATCTGATTGGTCTGGTGAGCTCCACAGCTCTGTCCTGCTGACTCATTGAGACCCCGGCACACCCAATTTTGTACTGCAGGAGGCTTCATCGGGGCTGAACCATACCAGCGCCAGCAAACTACTGCAGGTGGCAGCAGGCCTCAGTGTGTCCTAACTTTTCGCAGAGTTACCCCAAGGCCAGTATGGGTAGCAGCCATCCTCAGTTCACAGTGTGGCCTCTTCCACATGTCTCCAGGTCCAACACAGGCAGCGACCAACCATAGATTGCTCTGTACCTCCTGCCAGGTAGCTATCACCTGGTAACAGACAGTGGCTGACCTGTACCTGCTCTGGAGCCCCTCCCAAGAGGCCCCAGAACCGATATACTTAGAGGTTGGCTTCAGACTATAGCAGAGCACCACCCAATTAGCCCCACGAGTGGCACACACAAAGGGCAGTCTCAACAGGCACCAGAGCCCACTGGGGCAAATTGCAATTCATGTGGTATGAGCCCCAGCACAGCAGCTTATAAGCTGTGCATGGCCAAATGCCACAGCTAATCAGCCTGAGGGTCATTCCTACCCACTGATGTATCAATAGCAATCAGGCTCAAATATAATAGGAGGGCACATACCCAAGGGACACTCCTGGAGCACCCAGAACAGGTGACCAGGGAGACTGTGCCAGGACCACACAGGGCACCTACTACATAAGGCCACCTGAGCAAGACTGGGAGACATAGCAGATCCACCTAATACATAGAAACAGAGAGACAGCCAAAATGAGGGGGAAAAGAAATACATCCCAAATGAAAGAACAGGATAAAACTCCAGAAAAATAACCAAACAAGATGGAGGCAAACAACCTACCAGAGACAGAATTCAAAACATTGATTATAAGGGTGCTCAAGGAACTTAGTGAGAACTTCAACAAAAAGATAGCAAGCACAGAAAAAGACATAGAGGGACCAGCCCAGTGGCTCAGGTGGTTGGAGCACCATGCTCCTAATGTTGAGGTTGCCGGTTCGATTCCCACACGGGCCAGTGAGCTGCACCCTCTGCAACTAGAATGAAGTCAATGAGCTGCTGCTCAGCTCCCAGATGGCTCAGTTGGTTGGAGCGCATCCTCTCAACCACAAAGTTGCCGGTTTGACTCCTTGACTCCCACAAGGGATGGTGGGCTGTGTCCCCTGCAACTAAGATTGAAAGGACAACAACTTGACTTGGAAAAATCCCGGAAGAACACACTGTTCCCCAATAAAGTCCTGTACCCCTTTCCCAATTAAAAAAAAAGACATAAAAACCATAAAAAAAACAGTCAGAAGTGAAGAATACAATAACTGAAATGAAGAATGCACTAGAAGGAATCCCCAGCAGACTAGATAAAGCAGAGGACTGAGTCAACGATTTGAAAGACAAGGTAGCAAAAAACACCCAATTGAAACAGCAAAAGGATAAAAGAATTTTTTTTTTTTAATGAGGGTAGTTTAACAGACCTCTGGGACAACATCCAGTATAACAACATTAGCATCACAGGGGTACCAAAAGGAAAAGAGAAAAAGCAAGAGATTGAGAACCTAGCTGAAGAAATAATGACTGAAAACTTTCCTAACCTGACAAAGGAAATAGACATACAAGTCCAGGAAGTGCAGAGAGTCCCAAACAAAATGACCCCAAACTGGTCAACACCAAGACATATTATAATTATAATGGCAAAGGTTACAGACAAAGAGAATCCTAAAAGAAGCAAGAGAAAGGCAACTAGTGACTTATAAAGGAACCTCCATAAGACTGTCAGCTGATTTCTCAACAGAAACTTTTCAGGCTAGAAAAGATTGGCAGGAATTATGCAACATGATGAAAAGAAAGGACCTACAACCAACATTACTCTGCCCAGCAAAGCTATCATTGAGAATCAAAGGACAGATAAAGAGCTTCCCAGACAAGAAAAAGCTAAAGGAGTTCATCACCACCAAACCAGTATTACAAGGATTCTTAGAGGGACTTCTTAAGAAGGAAAAAAACATCAAAAATATGAATAATAAAATTGCAGTCGTCACATATTTATCAACAATTACTTTCAATGTAAGAGGATTAAATGCTTTGATCAAAAACACAGGGGGGCTGGATAGATAAGAAAACAAAGCCCTTCCATACGCTGCCTACAAGTCTCACGTCAGATTGAAGGACACATATAAACTGATAGTAAAGGGATGGTAAAAGATATTTCATGAAAATGGAAATGGAAAAATAAAAAAATAAAAAGCCTGGGTAGCAATACTTATACCAGACAAAATAGACTTTAAAACAAAGACTATAACAAGAGACAAGGAAGGACCTAGTAATCCCACTTCTGCTTATTTTTGTGTAACCCAAAATGCTACTTCAAGGCGCCGTGTACATCCATATGTTCATTGCAGCCTTGTTTACAATGGCCGATGTGGACGCAGCCTGGGTGTCTGTCAATGGATGAATGGATAAAGAGAAGGTGGTACATATATACAGTGGAATATTGCTAGGCCATGGAAGGAAATGATTTCTTGTCATCTGTCGTGGCATGGATAGACCTGGAGGATATTGCGCTGAGTTAAGTATGTCAGACAGATAAAAATAGATGCAATGTGATTTTACTTATATGCGGAACCTAAAGAACAAAATAAACAAACAAAATAGAAACACACTCATAGATACAAAGAACATTTTGATGGTTGCCAGATGGGAGGGCAGTTAGGGGTAGTGGAAAAGGGGAAGGGATAAAGAAGCACAAATTGGTTGTTACACAGTAGTCATGAGGATGTAGGGTACAGCAGAAGGAATATAGTCAATAATATTGAATAAGTATGTGTCAGATGGGTACTAGATTTATCAGGGTGATAGATGGGAGGGGGGATTGAGGGACAGGGTGAAAAAGGTGAAAGGATGAAGAAGTACAAATGGGTAGTTACAAAATAATCATGGGGATGTAAAATAAAGCATAGAGAATATAGTCAATAATATGGTAATAGCTATGTATAGTGCTAGGTGAGTTCTAGACTAGTCAGGAGGATCACTTCTGAAATTATACAAATGTTTAACCACTATGCTATACACCTGAAATCAATACAAAATAATATCGAATGTTAACTGCAATTGGAAATTTTTAAAAGGGGAGAAATGGTGAAGGGGAATAAGAGATTCAAATTTCCAGGTATGGAGCACATGAGTCATGGGGATGTAACATGCAGCATGGGGAATATTGTCAATAATATTGTGTCAGCATAGCATGGTGGCAGATGGTTGCTGGACTTCCGGTGATCACTTCTTTAGGTATATTAATGTTAAACAACTATAGTGTACCCCTGAAACTGATATAATATTGTATGTTAGCTATATTTTGTAATAATTAAAAAAACAACAATGTACCTCCACTGAGAAGCCTTAGGAATAACAGCAACCCAATAACAATAGCACATACCACAGTTTCTAAATACCATCTGTACTAAAAAAGAAAAAATCAGAGCTCCTTGCAGAAATGGCTGCTTCTGAGACCACAGCAGGAAAAGTACTGTCCATCACTGAGTGACAGGTTAAAACATCCACCTGCCGTGAAGTGCCTGACATTAAGCTTTTGATTGTCAAAACATCCGTTTCAAAGATCCATCTCAAATAAACAGCTGTATGACATAGCTATTAGCTGTCAAAATTAGTTGACGTACAAAGAACCAGAAAAATGTGACCCATTCTCAAGAGAAAAGACAATCAACTGGAAGTCAACCCTGAGAAGGACCAGATGCTGAAATTATCAGACAAGGACTTTAAAGCAGCTATTATAACTTTGCTCAACTGGGTATATGGACATCTGCTCAAAATAAATTTCAGCAGAGAAGTAAAAATAATTAAATAAAACAAAAAGAAATTTTATCTGAAAAATTCATTATCTAAAATAAAAAATTATTATCTGAAAATAGAAAATTCACTAGATAGGCTTGATTGCAGAATGGAGATGACAGAGAACAGAATCAGTGAACTTGAGAAAATCAACCAACTTAAAGAAGGAGGAGGGGCAAGATAGGGAACAAAAAACTGAGTCATGCCATGTGGAACAATTTCAAAAGGTCTAACATATAGGACTAGAATTCCCAAAGGAAAGGAGAGCGAGAATGGAGCAAAAAAACTATTTAAGGAAAAATGCCTGCAAACTCCCCAAATTTGGTGAAAGACATGTATATGTAGATTTAAGAACTTTAGCAAACACCAAACAGGATAAATTCAAATAAAACCATTCCTCATTACATCATGATCAACATGCTGAACCCAAGAAAAAGAGAAAATCTTGAAAGTAGCTAGAGAAAAATGAAATCTTACATTTTCATTTGGATAACAACGTGATCGCAGATGCTCAGATATCATGGAGGTCAGAAAGTAGGAAACATCATTAAAATGCCAAGAAAATAAAAGCTATCAACCAAGAATTCTAGTGCCAGTGAAGAGAAATTTCAAAACTGAAAACAAAATACATTTTCAGATAAAAGCGAAAAGATTTTATTGACAAAAGACCTGCACCACAAGAAATGCTAAAGTCAATTCTTCTGGTTAAAGGGATAACAAAGGAAATTTTACATGTTTAAGAAAAATGAAGAGCATCACAAAATGTGAATATCTGAGTAAATATAAATATCAAGTTTTCCTATTCACTTATTTCAAATATATATGAAAAATTCTGTAATCGCCCTATGGGGCTTACCATGTATGTGGATATAAAATACATACAACTATAACATAAAGGTGGGTGAGGTTGTACACTGATCTATACAGTTGTAAGTTTTCTATATTTTATGTGAAGTGGTACAATTATAACCTTAAGTGACTGAGAAAAGTCAAAGATATATTGTAATCCTTAGAGCAATGACAAAAAAAATCAAAAGAGTATAGTTTACAAATATATATATATATATATATATATATATATATATATATATATATATATATCAATATATATCAACAGATAAATTAAAATAAGTTCAAAAAATTCTCAAGCAATCCAGAAGAAAGCAGAAAAGGAGGAACAGAAGAACAAAAACAAAGGCAAGATAAACATTAAAAAATATTATTTTATGGTAGACTTAAGTCCAAACATATCAATAATTATATGAAATACTAATGTCCTTCTCTGGTCTAAATATATGTGCCCTGCCTGCCAAAATTTATATGTTGAAATCCTAATGCCCAATGTGATGGTGATAGAAGGTGAGGCCTTTGGAGGTGATTAGGTCATGAGGGTGGAGCCCTCTTGAATGGGATTCAGGCTCCTGTAAAAGCGACCCCACAGTGCTCCCTTGTCCCTTCCACCATGTGGGGACCCACAGGAAGGCAATGGCTATGAACCGAGAAGAGAGCCCTCACTGGAATGTGGCCGTGTGGATGCCTTGTTCTTGGACTTCCCAGCGTCCAGAACTGTGAGAAATAAACTTCTGTTGTTTATATGCTACTCAGTCCTCGGTATTTCACTGTAGCAGCCCAAACAGACCAGGACATGGCCTAAACATTCACACGGAAAGGCAGAGGTTATAAAAACGGGATTTTTAAAACAAAAAAAAAATTTTTTTAAACATGACCTAACACACCGGAAATATAAATATAGGGATAAGTTGAAATTAAATTAATGGAAAAGATACGCATGCATAACCATAAGAAGGTTGGTGTAGTGATAAGAATATCTGATAAAATAGACTTCAAAATAGATTATTACCAACAATAAAGAAGGATGTTTTACAATGACAGAAGGATCAATCCACAAGGAAAACACAAGACCATAAATGAGTATACACAGATCAACAGAGCCGCAAAATACATGAAGCAAAAATTGACAGAATTAAAAGGAGAAATCGACAATTTCATAATTTTAACAGGATATTTTAACACCCCTTTCTCAGCAATTGATAGAGTAACTAGACAAAAACATCGGTAGTACCTGTAAAAATAAAGATATTCAAGGATCTGAAAATAGTATGAGTATCAACCATGTTCACCTGACAGTTATTGAACTCTATACCCAACAACAGCAGAATACACATTTATTTCAAGCGCACATTGTACATTCACCAAGATTGATCATATTCTGAGCATAAAAACAAGTCTCAATAAAATTAAAGAATTGAAATCATACCAAAAATTTCTCTACCCACAACTAAATTAAATTAGAAATCAATACTAGTAAGATAGCCAGGGGGAAAAAAGTACATAAGAAGATTCTTAACACACTCATCAGAATTTTTAAATTAAAAAGATTGACAGTTCTAAATATTGGCGAGGATGTGGAACAGCTGGAACCCTCGTACACTGCTGACAGAAATGTTAAAGATACAGCCACTTCCAAAGATTGTTTGGCAGTTTTTTAAAAAGTTACACATGCACCTACCATATGACCCACCCAGCCCATTCCTAAGTAGTAGGTGGGTGCAAAAGTCATTGCGGTTTTTGCAATTATTTTTAACCTTTTCAACCGCAATGACTTTTGCACCAACCTAATATTTACCCAAGAGAAGTGAAAACATACTCTACGTCCACAATAAGAGTTGGACATAAATGTTCATAGCAGCTTTATTCTGAATACCCAAAAAATTGGAAATAGCCTAAATATATGTTATTTAAGTGAATGGATACTCAAAAAATCTGGTATATCCATACAAGGGAATACTATTCTCAACTTACAAAATGAAGACTCAAGATACGTTTTTACAACTTAGGTAGCAAGAAAGAAAGATGCATTTTACATACAGTTCCAAAATAAACAAAAGAGGGACTAAAGGTAATTAAACTGGTAGAAAGTAGAAGGTGAAGGGAGGAAATTATATGTTAGTTCTTATCTATGATGGCAGCAGGTGACTGCGTCATCTCTAAAACTGGTCACGGGGAAACAGGAATATCTCATTGCAGTGGGAATCACAACAAAACAACACAAAACAAAACCACTGTAAAATCAGAACGTTCCTACTAATGGATAATGGGTTTGGGATAAGAAAGGGTGGAGCGAGGAGTCAGGGCTGCTTTGCGGGCTTGTGAACTGTGCCGGTGCTTGGGTTCCTGCCCTCAAAAGGGCCCCACAGTTGTGTGAATGGTCTGCTGTCAGTGTCATGAAATTCTTCATGAGTTTGTCTTTGAACTTGTGTTTTGTAAGTGAAATCCAATGGGCCAGTGGAGCAGGCCCATGGGCAGAGAAGATGCAGCAATTAGCTTGTCCACTGTTCTTTCGCTGCTTATACCCATGCAGCTGTTGGCAATGCCCCATGAGCACAGCATCCAGTGGGTACACGATATGTGAGAATTTGGAAGGACGAAAAGTAAGTACAAGGTAAGCATGTTATATCCGTGACTGGCTAAGTAGGGCACTGACAGCTCTGAGAAGCCATGCTTTCCACTGGAACCAGAACTTGCTTTGAACTCAGACAAAGGCAATAGTGCTCTAAGAAACACAAACAACCAAGGGGCCTATCACATTCTTACCTGTTTGTGTTACTCTCCTGCATTAGCCAATCATTTATGCTGAAAATGATGGCATAGAAGGAAAGAGAGAGATGAAAGCTGAGGCTCTCAGAGGCAGCCTTCTTTTCTGTTACTGTGTTTTCTAGTTCTGGCTTTTCCATTTGATTTTTCCTATAGTTTTCATCTTGATTTTAAAATTCCCATCTGCTCATCCGTGCAACAAGTCAGATGAATCCCAAAAACACATTGCTATGTAAAAGTAGCCAAACACAAAAGGCCACATATCCATTTACAGGGCAGTCTAGAAAAGGCCAAACTATAAAGACAGAAAACAGTTCAGAGGTTGCCAGGTACCAGCGGTGACAGGAGAGAACTTCAGGGTGATGGAAATATTATATATTTCTATTAAAAAGCATGTACATTAGTGAAAATTCATAGACCTATAGACCTAAAATGGTGAGTTTTACTATATGCAAATTATATACCAACAAACCCCATTAAAAAACAAACATAACGAAATGCCTGCCATTACACATACTCTAGAAGAGCTAAAATTTAAGTAACTGAAGATATTAAGGGTGGTGAAGATGGAGACCAATGGGAATTCTCTTACATAATGGGTAAAAGTGTAGATTTCTACCAGAATTTTGGAAAATTATGTGACAATATCAACCGAAATTGAATATATGCATACCCCATGACCCTGCCAATTCATGACTAGGTTTATACCCAAAAATAAATGTATAAGAATGAATACCAAGAGACATACACAAAAAATGTTTGTGGAACTTTATTCACAACAGCCAAAAACTGGAAACACCACTATATAACTGATAATTCACTGAACTCTACATGCATATATATTTATGTGTTGTGTACTTATCCAAATGTTTTTATTTATTTCTACACTTTAGAAAAACATACTCCCTAGCAACGTTTGCAAGGCCCTTCGTGCTTGGCCCACATGTTCATTCAGCTGCACAATGGCCTCTCACCCCCCTAGCCTCTGTGCGCTCTGTTCCCACTGCCTGCATACTCCACCGTGTGTCCTAGTTTGACACTCTTCATCTGCATGAAACTCTTCAACTTACACTTCAAAACCCAAGTCAGAGGTTACCTTCCCCTCATAAGGCTGAATGAGGCACTTCTGTTTTAATTTCTTATAACACCCTAAGCTTTCGGTCAGAGTTTGTCAACCTTGGCACTAATGACACTTTGGGTTGGATACTTCTTGCTGTGAGGAGTTGTCTTGTATATTCTAGGATGTTTTTTAGCATCCCTGTCTTCTACCACCTAGATGCCAGGAGCATTTCCCCCCTCCTCCCAGTTGTGACATTTGTCACTTAGGCAGGTAAAATCACCGCTGGTTGAGAACCACCACTCTAGGGCTTTGGATGGCCAATATATAACATCTTCTTCCCACATCTGAGTTCAGAAACAATTGAGAGATTGACCAAAAGTCAGGAAGATGAAAATTAAAACATTCGTAATAGAGCTGATTGGGGAATGTGACTATAGACCTGTGGCCACAGGAACGTGCTCCTGTATCACTCGACGTTAGCCCCTCCCGTCCCAGAGACTAGCAGCGCTGAACACCCTCAGGCCCCTGGCCGCCTGGCGCGGAGGAGACTGGAATGCAAACATCCTGGCTCTGAGGGGGCAGAGAGCACGCAGAAGGCACTGGACAGCTGACCCCATTTCTCCTCCCAAACTCCCCAACCCGACCAACCCCTCCTGACATGAAAAAGACTGAGAGGGGTGAAGAGAAACCGATCCAGGAAGAAATGGCTGCGTCCCTTGAACGCATGGTGTCTCCTGGTCTCTCTGTGTCCTGTATAGACCGTGGAGGGCGTGGCCCAAGTCCTGCTCATCTCTGCATCCTTGGTGGCTAGCTCAGAGCTTGGCTCGTGATAGGAACTCAGTACACATCCTTTTGTTCTTCTCATCCCTGCCACACCACTGCCACTAACGGAGTGTGCCTGGGACCCTTAAAGCCCCAAGGTAACTCCAGAGCAAACCACACTCACAGCGTTGAATCTTGAAAGTCACTGCTCTGTCTCAAATGCACCCTGCTCCTGGACGTCACTCACAGAGGGAGGCTGACCCATCAAAGGAGCTCAAAAGTGTTTCACCAACTGGGACATCTGGCTACACTGTACTTTCTCTGGTCCTCCAGCCTTAGCGTCTCAGTACCACCCCCATGGCCACAAGGGGGAGACATCCCCCTTCCAATGTCTCGATAGCCTCCATCTGCAAAACCAACTTTTGTCCCAGGACCAGGGCACAGGCAGAATGCTGGCTTCCCTCGTCTGAAGGAGGGAGTGAATTCTGGACCAGGTGACTAGCCTCACTGGCCACAGCTGAACGTCTGGCTGACTCAGACTCTAAACCGTGCCACTCTGGCTTCTTCCCTCCTTCTCAACATTCCCTTGAGGTTGGTTCTCTCCTACTGAGCCCAGGGGCATCCCAGCCCCGCCAGAGTCAGGGGAGGTGATCCGGCTCTTCAGTGGTGTTTCAGAGCTCTCCCAGCTCTGGGCTGGCCAGGAGGCCCCATATTGGCCCTCAGGCTTCTCCCCACACACTCTCTCTTTGAGGGTGACACTGCTGCCCTCTGTGGTCCTGCTTCCTGTACCACCTGTGGCCAGGCCCAGGATTCTTCCCAGATGCACCCTGGAGACCATGTCCAGCCTTGTCAGCCTCTTGGTGACTATTCTAGAATTCTCTATCCCTGGATCTTTGGACTGTCCAGACTCTAAGAAGTCAAGTGACTTGTGGAAAGCTCCTTTCCCTCTCTGAGTTCAGCCGCTTGCTTGCAAAGGGCATGGTGATACAAGATGGCCCCCTGATCTCAAGAGCCCCGAGTCTCCTCCTTAATGCCTGTCCCTGCAGCTTCCCTTCCTCTTGTCTTGCTTTCCTCTGATCTCACAAGGTCTCATGCTTTCTCAGGAGCCTACCCTCAGCAGAGCCCTGCCTCCACCCCAGCTATGCCTTTCTAGATAAGCCCACAGTATTTAGAAGCAGGTAGACATGGTAGACATCCTTTTGCCAGCTCTTATGAATTGAATTGTCACTTTCTCTGAGCCTTGGTTTGCTTATCTGTGAAATGGGGGTGATAATGACCACCTCATTAGTTTATTGTAAATGAGGTCCTGTGCATATCACACAGGGTCTGGCACATTATATATAGTCAATAATTTTTACTTCCTCCTGATAACACACATAAGCAGCATGCTAGACAGTCTACATACATAATCACTGATAGTCACATAACTTGGTCTGGTAGGCATTATTACCCCATTTTATAGACAAGGAAACTGAGGCACAGGGAGGCCAAACAACTGGCCTGGGATCATGAGTGGAAACTCGGGCCCAGATCAGAAGCTCTTGAGGCTATTCTGCCTCAATGTTTTACATACAGGTGAAAGAAGAATTTTTTCTCATCTTTGTTTTCTAGTTGGTTTATCCGTGCTTTGGTCCTGCCTCTGCAGAGACGCCCACCATCACTTCTCTTCAAGGAAAAGAGGACTATTCATTTATTTATTTTTATTTTCAATTAGATTCAGCTTCTATTTCATAAAGACTGAGGGTCAGTTTGGTGAGATCAGAGGCTGGAGAGTCCTCGAGAGAAACATGAATGTTCATTCTCACTTTTTTCGTGGGGCTCATCGACTTGAAAAAGAGGGGAGTAAACTAACCAAGCCCGGTGAATACAGATGCCTGTATTCCTGGTCCTCAGACCCAGATCCCCAGGACAGGAACCACTGTTTCCCAACTCCACAAGGGCTGGAACCTCCAGAAATGTGCTCAAGTCAGAGGGGAAGACATAATGGTTAGCAGAACAGAATTTCCAGAGGGCCGGGTCATTCTAAAGGGCAAGTGGAACCCTAGGTGAGACACTCACCTGCCCTGCCGGCGTCAGGAAGAGGAATTAACAGCAGGTCCACCACAGGGGGATGGACAGGTTGGCACTGCAGACCCAGGAAGTAAGAACACGGGGTAGATTATGCGGGCTGTGAGAAGGCATCCAGAGACTTCATCTGTTCCAGAGGCCCATGCTAAAGAAGGGAACACAGGTTTGAGAGGGGAACTCTCTTGACTAGTCCCTAGTGTGCCCAAATATCCTGGCTGCTTGTCCAGTGCCCCTTCCACTGAGCCATACCCTGGGGCCAGGGTCTCACTGGCTCCTGCCACCACTGGCCACCTGCAGGTCACTAAGGAGCTCTGGACCAGCTCCAATCCACCAGAAGGAGTAATTGATGATGGGAACGTAGGCCACCAGGTCTCCATTCCGCCACTCCCCTGGAGCTTTTAATAAGCCGTCTGCCTCTAAGTGCCCAATTAACCGTGTCTCACAAGGCCTTGGAAGTTGGCTCAGCCTGCCGCCCACTAGAACCTCTTCCAGGACACACGAGTGCCTGCAGTACTTTATGGCCACTGGAGGGAGCCTCAGGCCCGTTCCTGCCCTGGGAAGCCTCCCTGGTGCTTACCTAAGGCTGGAGTGGAAAACTACAGATCACAGAAGCCCAGCCCTGTCTGGACTTCCCAAAGTTCTCCCTTAGATCTCCCCTCCCCACGCCTAGACCCTGCCTGTTCTTCCCAGGGAGGTTCCCCTGGTCTCCATCCTCCACAAAGACCCACTGTTGCAGTAGCTGCAGACTGTAGTCTGGTGATTTCCCTGAGCTGGGACCAGGGAAGGCTGCCTGGGAGACAGAAAAAGAGCAGTGAGATGGGAAATGACAAGACAGCAAAAAGGGAAGGAAGAGGGACAGAGCAGCTGGTTAGGGAAAAGTGGAGGAGCTAAACAGGGGGGATAGGGAATGCCTCCTCTGGGCTTCCCTCTGCAGGTCCCAAACACACATCCAGATGAGGCACTGACACCCTCTTCTGGCGTCTGCTCCCGGCCGCCTTGTTTACCAGCCTAAGGTCCAATAATCCAGGATTTGGGTTATTAGAGGCTGGGCCACAAGCCCTTGGAGCAGGAAGTGGAGAAGAGGAAGTGGGTGAGAGGCTGTAATGTAACACCAGGCACACACAAAGGCGAAGGCTGCAGCTCTCACCTGGTTTTCACCTCTCTTATCTCCAGCTGGGATAGAGTTCGGCTGACTGTAGTCCTCTGAAGGAGTGTCATTCAGAGAAGGCTTCTCCCTCCCCAGCTGACACCTGCTGATACTGCCTCAGGAAAGATCCAGGCAGGTTCGGTGTCAGACAGCTTCTTCTGAGAGGCCACCCCAAGGGGGCTTCAGATTTCCAGGGCAAATCACCTTCTTTCCTGGTCTCTGCCCTCCCCATCCCAGTTTTCTGCAGGTGAAACCTAGGCCAACGTGACTACGTGAAAACAGAGAGCAAAGCTCAGGAGAAGAGGTTGAGGTGGTTCGCAGTCTAGGTTTCTGAAAAAGCTATCCACACTTGCTGTCTCTCTCTGTTTCCTCTTCACTCCTGGAGCCACCAACTCTACAAATACAGTACGAAGCCACTTCCTAAGTGCTCTGCCCCCACCACTCGACGGTCACTTTCTTCCCAAATGAAAAAGCAAGGTCAAATTCAATGACCTTCTCCCAGGACTCATTTGACTTGATTTTAAGGGGGTGGCCGGACTGTGGACCAGCCATTTTCTCCTTTTAGAAGCTCTCACTCCCCTTTCCTGCTAAGATACGGGTCCTTCCAGGTTCTCCTTCTTCCTTTCTGAGACCTCCATCATCTTCACAGAACCCTCTTCCTCTACTCCTCTCCTCCCTACACCGCCGTGTTCCCCTGGTCTCATCCATGACCTTCCTCACTCTACAATTCCTTTAGATCAGGATAAATCTCAACCACAAATGCACAACCATATTCCTGTGCCTCAACTTATTTTCTACATCACATAACCTTCTCCACGGGTAGCAAAAACTTTAAAGTTTTCTCAACATGTCCAACTCCAAACAACCTTCTGCTCAAACCAGTATTTCTCAGCTCAGCGTGTTGTCAATGTATGAACAGTTCTCAACTCTTCTCCTTCCATCGCCCCTGTGGTCAGTCAGTGATTGAGCTTTTCCAATCCTACTGCTTGGCGTCCTGAGTGTGGCCCCAGAAAGAAGCATGGTGTAGACTCTCGCCTCCTTCCTCTGGAGCCACAGGGGACCTCTCCTTCTCTCTGGTGCTGGAGTATGAATCAGAAACTAGCAGTTGCTCCCCATACCCATTCTCTTCTTCCTTTCGTAATAAGTCCCCAGAAATTGGGCCATTCATGACTGCACCTCATAATCGTGACACTTCCCAGCAGCTAATTGAGGCCATGTGGCCGTATTGGCCGTTGCAATTTGAGCAAAACCAGTGTATACAATGTATTGTGTCCTGAAAAAGAAAGGCATGCCCTTCTTGTCCTCTTTTCCTGCTTTCCACTGACTGGAATGCAGTTGCAATGGCAGGATCTGGTGCAATCACTATGGACCACATACTAAGGATGGCAGAGCAACAAAACTGAAGGACCCAGGCAGGGTTCCTGAACAAGTTTATAAGGACAGCTATAAGCTAGAGCCTTTACCTGAGAGAGAAATAATCTTCTATCACATTTAAGCGTTTGGTAATTTGGGATGTCTGTTGTAGAAGCTGAAGCAGTATCCTAAATGATACAGAGCTAAAGAGATCTTAAGTCCATTTCTGTTGCATTTTCCAGCTGTGGGATCCTGGGGAAACTACTTAATCTTTCTAAGCTTTAGTTTTCTTAGCTGCATAACTATTTCCCAGTGTCATTTTATCAATAAATAAATGAGATGACGTTTAATAAAACACCTAATATAACATCTAACACATAGTTGGAGTTCAGTAGATGTTGAAACAGACAGCTCATTCATCTTTGCAAAATGCCAACAAGGTTCTTGATTAAGAACCTTCAAAAACTTCCACTTCCCTTTACAGCAAACACCAAACCCTTCACGTGAACAAAAACGCCCTGCCTAACTCATCCACCCTCTAGCCCATCCTCCACCCCCCACCACAGGCTCCCTTTGGCTCCGCTGACCTTGCAGTTGCCCCACTCCTTCCACAAACAATGACAGGAAGGCCCCCACATGCCAGACACTGTGCTGGGTCTTGAGATACAGACCCGGATCCTTGCTCTTGGGGACTTTATAGTCTAGTGAAGGAGGGAGAACATCAAATAAATAACAAATGTAGCCAACATTTATTAAGCACTTACTGTTTGCCAGGTGCGGCCCCAAACCTTTTATATAGGTATACACTCTCAATTCCTCCAACAACCTCTGAGTTAGCCACTGTTACCATCCCACATTTACAGCTGTGGAAACAGAAGCAGAGCAAGGTCAAACAATGTTCTCAAGGTCACACAGCTAGTAAGATGGAGCCCGAATTTCAACCCAGGGAGTCTGACACCACAGCCTATGCACTTAACCACTACTCTACCTGGCCTTCAAATAAATGTCAAATTACAACTGTACAAAATGCCACCCAAGGGAGATATGTAGGGTTCAGACACACCCTTCCCCTCCTGCCCCTGGGCCTTGACCCATGCTGTTTCTTCTGCCTGAAATACCTTTTCTCCCTTCTTTGCCCAATTCATTTCTGTTCATCCTTTGGACCCTAACATTTGGAAAGTGTCACTTCCTAAGGGACACCTTCTCTGCTCTCCCCAGACCTTCCAGGTCCATGACGTATCTTGCTGCATGACGTACCTTTCCTCCAGGACTCTTATCACATTGTAGTTACATATTTGCTGATTGATTCTTTATGTTTTCCCCACTTTCCCTTCCCCACTGCCAGTAGACCTGAAATGCTGCAAGAGGAACAAATACACCACTATTTGCTCATTGCCTAGTACAGTGCCCTCACCTAGTAGGTACTCAATAAATATCTGTTGAATTAATTGATGAACTGATTGATTTACCTCAAGGTAGCCTCAAGGTCTCCACCAGCTCTAAGGATCCCTGGCGGTGAGGTTTTCTTCATCTCTCCCTAGTGGTCCCCTGCCCTCCTCAAGGACTGCTGCCCCACGTAGCCCCCTCTCCTCATATTCCCAACCAGCCCAAGTCCCCGGAGGGAGGTACCATGGTGCTGTCAGGTCAGAATCTGCTCATGCAGGACGTGGGGCTGGGGGACGGTGGGGAGCTGGCGACCTTACAGACACCCCTAGTTTCCCAGGGCCAACTGGGGAGTCCAAGAATGGAGCAGAGGCTGGGGGGAGGGGCCCGGACCCCGGACATCCTGTCTTGATGACCAGAGATGATCTTTAAACCTCGTAAAAGCTGGAGCCATGAAGGCGGCTGTACCACCATCCCCAAGCGCTGTGGTCTGAAGGCAGGAGCCAGCAAGATCAATATCATTCGTGAGGCTTTCAGCTCCAAGTCCTTTCTGCTGCCAAGTCTCCCGAGAGGCCTGAGGAAATGGTGTGGAGGAGGCAAGAGGCACAAGAAAAGGAAAGGAAGTCTATATTCCTTAAGGGTCTGCAGCCCAGCAGTAAACCAGGGCCATCCTTGGTGCTGCGTGTAGTCAATCCTCATTCCAGCCCTGCAGGGTTGTCGGTATGATCCCATTTCACAGTTGAGGAAACTGGAGCCCAGAGAGGGAAAAAGCTTTCTCGAGGTCCCGGCAAAGCCAGAACCAAACCCAGCTGTGCCTGGTTCTGAGGCTAGCGCTCTCCAAGGCAGGTCACACATGAGGAGCCTCATGTCCCATTGGTCACAGGGCCCAGCCTCATGGAACTCTGGGCTCAGGCAGAAAGAGGGGCCTCTCCTAGACTGTGCCTGCCGCCATGTCAGGATGGAGACGAGGAAGGGCCTTCTGCAGGCCTTCTCTCCAACACCTGCAGTCAGGGGGCTCAGTCCTCCCAGCATCCCTTTCCATTACCAGCAGCTCTCCATGCCTCTGACTTCCCTATAGCCCTCACCTGTGACAGCATGCAGCACAGACAGTGCTGACGCTCGTCACCAAGAGGCCATGGGACATCGACAACCAGCTGGGCTCTCCCAGGTCCTTCAGGCTCCTTTAGCTCCATCTCACTGGCCTTTTTCCACTGACTCCAGCTTGGCCACATCCCACGTCCAGCGTGCACCAGGTCCTAGTGGGTCTGATATGCAGAACTATTGGGGGTACTCTCTCCCCTCCTCTGATGGTGGCACCCTGCTAATTAGTGCAGCCAGGGGTGGGCCCAGTGTGAGAGCAGCCCTGCCGTATTGCTGGCCTGATACCCCAGGACTGAGTCAGCCAGAATGTTTGGTGGGAAGGAGGCAGGAAACGAGAGGCCCTCAGGGAGCCAGAGCACAGCCTTCAGAGCTGGGTCTCGTGTGTGTATGTGTGTCTGTGTGTATATATGTGTGTGTCTGTGTGTATCTGTGTGTATCTGTGTGTGTCTGTGTGTCTGTGTGTATATGTGTGTATGTGTGTGTCTGTGTGTCTGTGTGTGGATGTGTGTGTGTATATGTGTCTGTGTGTGTATATGTGTGTGTCTGTGCGTGTGTGTCTGTGTGTGTGTGTGTGGTCCTACACCTACTGTCAGTGTTTTTTAAACCAGCCGTATCCTTTCCATATTTTAAACTGCCTAGAAACTGCTGAGACTAATAAGTAGTCATTTTTACCAACTAGTGAGGAAAATCCAGTTCTTTAAAAGAAGAAGGCAAATTTGATTTCATGCCCATGAGGAGAAACTTCCGAGGCCCTGGAGTTGGATTTTCCAGGTCCTTTCCTTCCCACCACCGTCTATCGTTCCCAGGTGGCGTGTCCCTTGAGAGACTGTGACAGCTCCTCCTTCCTCAAAGGGCTGTGCCGTTGTGATGGGTGGGGCTGAACCCACTTGGGTGCCGCCATCTGGACTCTGCTCCTGAGGGGAAAAGACAGCATCCTCCCAGCCTGACAGGAGGAACATGGAGGTCTGATTGTGAGGACACCCAAGCCAATGCAGAGGGCAGTTCTCCACTGCATGTGGGCCCTTGGGCAGGCGCACACACCGCCACGGAAGATCCAGTCTGAGGAAAGTTCTTCCACAGTCATTCCGAGTCCTGGCTGCCCACAGAAACGCCTGGGGAAAGGTGAAAACCCCCAGTGCCTGGCTGGACCTCAGACGGATTCTCTTGGTACCTCAAGGTGGGAGCCAGGCTTTGGTACTTTTCAGTCAATTTTGAGAGCAAGTGACAGACTCCTTACTTCTGGTCCGCAATCCCACCCCTCTGTCCCTCCTGCCCTCACCTCAGCAGATATTCCTGTTTCTTCTGAGGTTGGTCTCTATGCATACCCCTTATACGTGCTACAGCCGGTGTTCCTGCTTTCCAGGGCCAGGCCTCACCCCTACCTGGCCGCAGCCAACCCGGGGCTGCGGACTCTAGAATCCTGTCAGCAGAGAAGGCGGGCCTCCAGGTGAGGCCGAGGACCAGGAGTCTCCAGGAGACCCGGACAAAAGCACTCCCAGGCCTCATCTTTCAGGGGATACTGAGGCAAGGCCTGGGCTGAGCACCTCATGGGATACCCTCCCGGGCTGCTCTGATTTCAGTGCTTGTGCAGCTTTCCTGGGGGCCTTGCTAACACGCAGATTCTGATCTGCAGGTCTGGGGTGGGGGGAGTGCAGAGGTTCTGCCTTTCTAATAAGCTCCAGGTTGATGCCAACACACACAAAATGAAAAGGTCCCTCGGGTCTTCTGTGTCATGACCGCTCACCTCCCTAACCCAAAGCCCTCTTGCTGCAGCCCCAGTCCATTTCCTACTCAGGGCGCTGGGAGCATAGCTGGCCCCCAGACTGCCTCACTGTTTTGTCCCCTCAAAACCAGGCTGGCTCAGCCCAGCTCCCAGGCCCTAGACTGTCTCTGTCTCTCTCATCCCCTGCCCCAGGCCCAGCCGAGGTGTCCACATCACTCCACAGCTGGGTGGCACCAGAAGGTGACCTCCCCACCACACACCAAGAGCCCTGCTCCACTCCCTGGGAAGCCAGCCAGACTGCCCAGTCCCCAGCCCCATTTGACCACGGCCATCAGCTTGGTCTCCTGTCTGCCTGCCATACATCAGAGCAAAGCCTGAGAGCAGAGGAAGAGGTGTGAGCTACGGAGGGCGTGGAGTGGAGGTCAGCTCCCCTGAGTTTGTAGCCTGGCTCTGCCACTTCCTAACTTTATGATTCTGAGCCACCTCTGAGCCTCTGTAAACCTCAGTTTCTGTCTCTGTAAAATGGGGACAAGGACAGCCCTTATCTCAATGGGTGTGTGTACATGAGAAAATACACATATGTGCTCAACGCAGGCTTGGCCCTTCGCAGGTCTGCCAAATGCCAGCTGTCACCAGTAGTGACGAGCACCAGCTCTGCCAGTTAGAAGCTATATGACCTCTCACAGCCTCAGTTTCCTCATCTGTCACTCAGGTCTGACACCACCTACTTCATGGGTTTATTGGGAAGATGAGACGTGACAATGTCTAGCACATAGTAGGTGTACAAGACATGTTCCTCCTCCCCTGCAGTCAAGGTCTGTGTTTCCGTGTCTTTGTGACCCTTACAGCAGCAGTTTTCAAAGTACAGGCTGGGGACCCTTGGGGATCCCAGAGACCTTTCCAGGGGCTGTGTGAAGTCAAAACAATTTTCTTAAAAATACTAAGCTGTTGTCTTTTTCACTCTCATTTTCTCACGCTTGTACAGTGGAGTTTTCCAGAGGTACTTGTGTGATATCCCACCAAACTGGGTGCAGAAGCAGACAGGAGAACCCAGCTGTCTTCTGTTAAGCAAGGCATGGGAGGGGCTTTTCTAAAATGCAAAACGGTGTCACTCTTCTCACCCAATTTTGTTTTTGTTTTAGAAAATGTCATTTTTCATTAAAATGCCATTTACATGAACATGTAGTGAGTGTACTATTGCCATGGAAGTGAAGTGACAAACATTTTTTTAAATGTTCTCAGTTTTAACTTATAATATGGTAAATATGCAATGAGAGAGCCCACACACACAAAAGCTCTTTGGGCTCTTCAGTGATTTTTACGAGTGCAAAGGAGTCAGTCCTGAGACCAAACAGTTTGACGCCACCCACGGTTCTCCCTGTGCTGGCAGAATAGGGGTCTCAGCACACGCATGCTCACATCAGCCCTCCCAGCTGCACTGTAAGCTTGATGGGGAATTGGAGCTGTGTCATGTAGTTTAGATCTCCCAGGGCACCCTGCACTGTGCCAAGATGCCTCAAGAGGTACCACCCTAAACTTTCTCAATTGCAAAGAATTCACCCAGGACCCCTGGGCCTGGGGAACAGGTGAGCTGCACACGTGCCTAATGGTGGGCATCCAGAGATTTTGCCTGGCAGCCTCTATTCCCCCTTGCTCTGAATAAAACCTCACCCCTTCAGGGACTAATCACTGCCCCATTCTCAGTCTCCATGGTTCAGAATGTGACCCACATCCAGAGAGAATGGCTGGTTCTGAGTTGGTCACATGACCCAAGCAGGGTCTGTCAGAGCCAATGAGCCTTTGTCCCAAGTTTCTGTTAAAAATACGGAGAGAAAAGACCACTCTTTCCACTGGGCTGCCACACTTCCGGATGAAAGGCTTGCCTGAGAATAAGCCAACGCAAAACCAAGTGATGGGGACAAGTTCCTGAATCGACCATTTGAGGCTCCGGGGCCAGCGGTGCCTGGACTTCTTCGTCATGTGTGCCTTACTAATAAAATGCCAGTAAGTTCCTTTTTCCCATAAGCCAATTTGATCTGAGTTTATATTCTAGCAGAAATAGTCCAGATGAAACGTCACAGTAATCAGAACCAAGACCCGGAAGGGGGGGGGGGGGAAGCCGCTGGGAGGATCTGGGATGAGCCGTCCAGCAGAGGCAGCCCTGCAGCCACATATCCGGAGCCTCTTTGCCCACCAGAGACCTGGCAGACCCCTTTCCAAACAGCACAGCTAAATAACAGCACAATTTTTTCTTTCACTTTATCATTTATAAAGCCATACAATGGATCACCAAGAAACAAAGCAGCTGTACAGGGGCGGGGACGGCATCAGTGTACAATACATTCATATCCAGGAGGAGTAGCATACATCAGGGTTTATACAAGGTGGCAGAGGTTATAGGCACGATGATACAAAATAGAAAGTATATTTCCATCTATATAAATACACAGCCAAGGAATGGGGCGAACGCTGGGTTATTCTGTTTTTCCTGCAAAGGGCCTGGGAGGCAGGGGTAGGGGTGGGGAGTGGTAAGAAATTTCTTACATTTGTTTTGAATGACATGTCAGAGGGAGGAGAGAAATGAGGAAACAGAGCATGCACACGCACATGCGCTCCACACACACATACACACAAACCAAAAATGGACTCAGGAGAGTCTCAAACTGTTTAACACTGATTCGAAAACAAACTTGGGACATCCCTCTAGAATTATCTTGCTGCTGGTTAGAGACCAGTGTAGGAAATAAACAAAGATCCTCCAACATTTCGGACATCTGAGGACAGAGGAGCCCCCCCACTTGTGGTTAATCCGTCCATCACCAGCGGCGAGATTCCACTAGTCGGTGCCCTACAGACGTCGCCTTCCGATTCCTTTCACTTCTGGGTGACACTGAACTTGAACTGAATCCTATTGCCCACCTACTCCAACCCAACCCCTAAGTTCCCTAGAGACACGAGCAAAATACGCACACACATACACCCACACTTGCACGTGCACACACACGTCCTGTGTTACCACTGGCCAGGGGACTCCAGTCTCAGGATTCTGGGGCCTGGACCTGGCTGAAGGGTACTCCTGGGTGCTGCCCCTGACCTCTCCAAGGATCCAGACTGTGGGGAAATGTAGGGGCCAGAAGCAGCCTTAGGACAGGGCCCTGGCCCACTTGATCTCCCTAGGTCCTGAAGCTGGAAAAAGCCAAAGAAGGGGAGAAGACCCAGGAGGCAGGGTGGCGGGGAACATCAGAGCACAGGTGTGTTCCATACTCTCTGTACGGCATGACGAGCCTGCCCAGTCTCTACTCATGCCCACCAGAGTGGGACAGAAGAATGCCCAATTCACATCCCTCCTGGGAACCCCTTTATGGAAGGGTCACACTTATCCAGTCGACTGGCTGAAGGGGCACACCACAGCCAGTCTCTGACGCACCCCGGGAATCCTGAAAACCCAGGGGAGAAGGAATCCTGGCAGTCCACAAGCTTTTGGAGCTGATGCAAGAGAAACTCCAATGAGGACCAGAGTCAAAAGGCCCCAAACCTAGTCCCCTATATGTCTGTCCTTCAAACACCTGGCCAAGTAAGGGAGCCAGGGCACCACAATCACAGCATTCCAGTCACCCTAGAGGCGATCGAATAGCTCACTTCCTCCCTATTTCCCCTGCAGGGTCATCTCTCCATCATACCTATGCGCAGTCCTCCCCTCCGGTTCCACCTGGGAACAGCCACACGGACCTCACTGGGCCTCTCTCCTGGCTGAGTCAGAGGACCTGCTTCCGAGTCCTGGCTGGACAGCGAGGGGCAGGCCGAGCCTGCAGCGGGGGCCTGAGCTTGCCTGGGGCTGCATTGCTGTGCCACAAGCTGACCATGCCTCTCCTGCTCTTTCTTGCCAACTTCTCCCAGACCCTTTCCCTTCCACACTCCCCAGCCTGTTTTCAAGACCAGACAGCACTCTCCCGCTAACAAACAGATTCAACAATAAACAGCAAAAATGTCCAGGGAAGGGGAAGAGAGAAAAGGATAAACATTTACACATTAATAACAATAATTATTAAAAGTGCTTTCTTTTAAAAGAAATCTTTGGCAAGAATATACTGCAGTGCTGTGGTGTGTGTGTGTGTGTGTGTGTGTGTGTGTGTGTGTGTGTGTGAAAGAGAGAGAGCGAGAGTGAGAGAGCACGCAGGCGTGCACATGGGTGCACAGGCATAACCCGTGAGACACAGGAGAGCTACAGTGTCTTCCTAACCAGTATATGACCCAAAGTGGGGGGCTACTGTAGAGACTGGGGTGCCCTCCACCATCATTCTTCAGGAAAGGTCCAACTCTAGGAAACTGACTCCTTTCCGAGTGACTCCAGCGAGTGAGTTGATCAGCTTCCCAGCACCCCCTAGGTCCTACTCACAGGGTCACACAGCTCAGGCCTAAGTGGGGTGGGCTGGCCATGCTTGGGAGGTGGGCTGTGGTGGGCAGTGGGGAAGCACGTGAGAAGGCTGACCCTGGGCCTGGGTCTGCCGAATGGTCTGACACTCTACCCGGCCTCCAGTGTGGAGAGAACATCCAGACTGATGTTCTCTGGGCTGTCCAGTGGGAGATTAGGATATTTACAAAGACAGGGGGAGGAACAGCTCCTATCGGGGAAGAGAGTTGGGGTAAGTGGGGACGGTGGACAGGGAACTCCAGGGCTGTGGCTTGAATACCTCAGAAGGAAGAGCACTTTGGAGGAACCTTGGTCACCAAGCACAAGGTTTCATTCTTTGGGAAGCAGGGCACTGTTCCCTGCTTCTTTAGATACTCTCCTTTCCAACTCCCTGAAACAGAACGTCCATACAGATACAGCTTCTTGGAGGAGAGAAAATACAAAAGACATACACATTACCCACGTCTGCCATACTCACCCATGTCCCCCACTGGCTCGCTGGAGCCGGGGTGAGTGGGCAGCTTCCTTCTCATCTTGGGAGCTGATGGCTGAGCCCTGGGCTTGCCGGAAAATAAGAGGACCAAAGGGGATGGAACATGTGCACCCCTCCCGCTGAGCCCCAGACAGAGTCTAGGGGAGGCCATGGCCAAGGCCAGGGCAAGGAGACCCCTGATTGCTCCAAGGATAAAGGCCTCTACATTTCAGGCTTCACTTCTACACATCAAGAGGGATGCGACTTGGTTTCTGCCCAGGGAGGCAATAAAGCAATACGGGAAAACAATAAATACTTCTTGTCAATTTACCTATTCTTTTTTTAACCTTTTCTTATACTTTATTAGCTTACAGATTCTGTCAGTATGTCTCACATATATATTATATATATTTATATATCAGTACAATACCTCTCAAGGGGACCCCCAGAGGCATAAGAAGCCCCTCAAGAATGGAGTCCTAGTGAATTTTCCATTCCAGCTTAAGAGTCCTTGGGTGGAGGTCGGGGTTTCCCAATTGCCCAAATGGACTCTCAGCCCTTTGGCCTGAATGTGTGTCTTCTGCCCTCTGCTCACAGGCAGCTTGGCTCTGCTGGGGAAACCAAGGCAGAAGGGAGAACAGCAAGGCTTTGGTGTTGTAGGTAGGCCATGTGATATACAGGTAGCAGCCCCCAGAGCTTTGCTAAGCCACCCTGGACAGCCCAGCAAAAGTCAGACCCCACAACACTTGCAAAAGGGAGCGCAAGGACTACAGGTATCTCCCCCGGGCCTCGCTGAGCAGGTTCCCCAGGATGAGCCCACCATGGGGACCCCGCAGGACAGAACAGGGCAGGGAAAAGCACGAAAGCTCAATCCCCAAAAAGACATCATGCAGGTAAGCAAGTCTGAGATAAGGCTAGTCTTGGTGCAAAACCCAATAATGCGCTAAGGGTTGGGAGCTTGCAGGAGTGACCTGCCTACCTCGTGGCTGGGCCACACACATTGGGGAAGATGCCTGGAGCCCAGCAGCCACTGCTGACAGACATCTTCCCCAAGGTGATGGATACCCATTTCTCCATCTCCTTAAATAAATGTCCCCGCCTCCTAGTGGAGGCAGAACAGAGGTGATGCTGCCGGGTGGCCCACCCCACGCTCGCTGGGGTCTTTGTCGAGGAGCAGGGGCTGGCGGCACCCAGGGCCGCTAGAGCACAGGTGCAGAGACCAAGACAGTCTGTTACTCATATTCCTGGATGTTTCTGGGGAAGAGGCTGGTGTCCCCTTCCTGCTGCTGTGTCACCCCACCTCTAACCTTTGGACAGTATGCATGTGCGTGCAAACACATGGGACACAGTCAAGGACACCTGTTGATAATTCTAGCTGAGAGGCAAATGCAGATCACCGAGGACACACACCTCACATACACACCCACACCAACTATACATCGGGGCAGAGTAGGTGCCTCGGGTCTGAGATATTTTTAAAAGCAAAAGTTCTGCCACTTGATGTCCCATGCTGGCTCTTTTTGGTTTGGCAATTTACCCTAGAGATGGCCAGAAAAAGATTCCCTCAACTTGGTTTCTCCTTGCAAAGCAGTTGGGCTAGGGAGACAGAGCTTTCCATTTCCCCCCAAAATATGGATCCCCAAGGAGGTCAGTTCTGCCTCCTTTGAGGAACTCCATTGTCTGGGAGGGTGAGGGGGAGCTTAAGTGGACATGGTTGGTTTTGGAGGCTTTGGGGGTTGCACAGTACCATCTACCCAAAGGAATCCAAGTTCTCCTCCTCTTTCTTTTTCTTTCTTTCTCTCCCTCTCTCCCCCCCCTCTGCAATTCACTTCCCTCTCCCCATGTTGCACTTTCTTCTCTCCCTCTCCACAATTGGCCCAAAGTCCTCCTTCTGGATTCAAAGGTGGTCAGGATTCATGGGTCCCTCCCCACAAACCCCATCCCCCTTGCCCTGGCCCTGGGCAAGGGGTGGGTTCATCTCTTCTGGCCGGCACTCAGCATGACCTTGGAGACAAAGTTGACAATGGCAGAGGCAGGCTGGTTGGGATCAAGCTCAGCGAAGAGGTGGCAGGCGTTGTCCGTGGTGCTGCCCTGCTTCCGGGCCACAAAGCCGAAGAGCCTGCAGGGGTAAGAGAGGGGTGAGAAGGGTGAGAGGAGGGCAGGAGGGACCCCACGCCTTGGAGAACTGTCCAGGTGAGCAAACTTATCTTGAGGCCACCCTCTTTCCGTCTCTCCACATCTCCCTAAGCATGGGGATTGGAGGTGGAACAGAAGAGAGAATCCTCTGTCTCTTCCACTCAAGTCCTAGAGATGACAGTGTCACTTGTTGCAGGGTAGGCAAAAATTCCCCTTTGGGGGGGACGGGGTGGTTTCAGGAGGGGAGAGGAAAAGCTGCAGGCCAATGACAAGACTGAACAGTACGAGGTGGGAATGAGACTAAAAATAAAATGGGGACATTCCTAGCCAAGCTTTTCTCAGTCTGTCTCAGCCCCACCCCTACCCAACTATTCTTACACACAACACATAAGCAAATGAATAAAATGCTGTCTCCCTGTCAAAGGGCTCAACCACCTCAGACACCAGGAGAAAGTCAGAGAGACAAAAGGACAAGGGGTCACCACCCCACCATTACATACACACATTTCTCTTGGGCTCCAAAGAATTGGAGGGGGAGGGGGACTCCACACCTGTTCCCCCAATCCCCACTCCCTGCACCAAGACTAGAGTGAGCTGGCATTCACTCTGTGCAAAACAGAGTTAAAAATATGAGAGCTGAGAACAGAATGTAAGCTCGGGTCCCCTCCCAGCCAGTACATTGCTAATTAGAGCGAGATGGGGAAATCAGGACAGCTGGAGATTCCGATGGAAACCCCTCTCCCTAGGACTGGACCACAACAGCTAAAATTAGCAAAGTTGGGTCCAGCTTGCAACTGTGCACACGCATGTGTACACACACACACACACACACACACACACACACACACACACATACTGGGCTTCCTACAGCTGTTCCAGGGTCTTGGGACAATTGAGCCAGAGGTCTAAGGTAATGGTCGGCCCAAGTAGTGGGGAAGCCTGAGTCCGTGGACCAACCCCAGAACCCCCTTTCCAGGCTTGCTGGGCTTCTTGGAGCAGTGGAGGGCGCTAAGGCCACAGTGAGGGAGTGGCTCTGAGCTGCCGGCATGATGGCATGCCAACCCTGGCTGCCTGGCTCTGCCAGGATGGAGAGTCTGCCAACCTCGTGGCCTAAACACCACCCACCTCCCTCCCCGATGTTTATTTCAGCTCCAAGACTTCCAGGGCCAGTTCAACAATAGCCAAGTCCTTTCTCTGCTTAGGGAAGCAGATCCAAGCAAGAAAGCTCAGCCCCCAAGGCCAGGGAGGAAGTACTTGCAAGAACATGAGTTAGAACCTCCCTAACTTTGGGGCCTGGGGCATGTCCTGTGCCTCACCCTAGTCCCAGCCCTAGGCTGAGCTCCCCTGGGCCTCGCCAGGAAGCTCAGCACAAAGCCCATTCCTGAATGAGGAGAAGGATTTTCAGGCCTGGGACCAGCCCACTTCTGTCCCTGACCCTTGTCCCCTCGTAGGGCCCATGGTGAGTTAGCAGGAGCTTCTTCAAACATGAAGCTCTGGTCTCCTGGTTGGTGGCAGGAACACGGGGACCATAATGAGCCTGTGAGCCCAGAAGGCTGAGGCAAGGGCGAGGCTTCTTTGAGATGGCTGGACACCTGGGTCCACCTTTGAGCTGGGCTCTTCATGTGACCTCAGGCCAGGTGAGGTCACCTTCATCCCACATGACCCCTCTGGCCACCCCACTGTCTATCAATCATGCTAACGACTGGTCAGCCCTATTCATTCTTAACCAAGGCGGCCTCACTGTGCTTCCTCCTTATTCTCCTCCTCCCTGCCTCATCCTCTCATTTCTTCATTCAACAAATATTTATCAGCCCCTCCCATGCAGCAGACATAGTCCTGGCCTCAGAGAGCTTGCACTGTGGTGGCCATGCCTCCCCGTTCCCTTGAAATAGTGTCTCACCTACCCCGACACCCATTTCTACCTGTTCAAATTGTGCGTCTGTTAATACCCATGTTTAAATATAAGTTCCTTCCCCAAACTTTCCCAAATCTCTCCCCACCTAGATGTGCTCCGCTTTGTGACACCCACAGACATGAGCTGTAGCCCGATGGCATGTCTCATACAGCAGAGATTTTGGTTTTTTTAACTGAAATTTTCTTTTTCTAAAGCAATCTTATATGTAGTTCGAATATATAAACATGACAGCAGTGCTTATAAGTGTATCGATTCAACGGCAGAACATTTGCACGTTATAAAGTCCACCAGTGAGCAAAACAAGGCTGTTCGGAGGAGGCTGACAAAGTGAAATGTGGAGTTATAGGCCACAGTGGCCATCTATGTCAGCTTCAGGAGCCAGGTTACTCCTCTATGTTGTTTTGGTTTCATGACACTGAGGAAAACCCCAATTCATACCAATCTATAACTGCACATCGTAACAGGGTTTTTCCTCCCCTCTTAAGATCCCACTTGCAACCTGAGGGTCCTAGGGTTCCTTGGAACACAGTTTGAAAACTATTGCAGCATGTTGGTGCTGTTTATATGTGTGTCCCATCCACTGTGCCAATGTCAGGCCTCCTGGGGGCAGAGCCAGCCTCCTGGTCGGTCTGAGTCCTCCCAGGGCTGAGTTCCACAGAGGAACTTAGGAAATGCTGAATGGATGGAAGCATGAACCAAAAGGTCCCTGGCCATCCCCAGAATTCAGACCTGGGCTTCCGTGTTCTGATGAGGTGTAACCCAGCCACGGTATTCACAGAAGCCCACCAAAAGAGCAAGAACAGGAATCAAGGAAGCCAGGATCGGGGCAGAAAAGATCATTTAAACATGCCCTGCCCCACTGCCATTGCCTCCAATAAAACTCAGCTTTCTGTCCACTTCCTCAGATCCCTGCTGTTCTGGTCCTGGCAGAGGGATGGTGACAAAACTGGAGGATGGCCGTTAGTTTAGAGGCAGAAGACAAAAGACCTGGCTGCCTGCTCTAGCTTTTATCCAAAGCTGCCCTTTGCCTCCCCCTCGGTCCCGGATAACCCCCACCCCAAGGAGCACAGCCAGCTGGGGTGTGCAGAGAAGACACACTTACTTAGCAGGGGCACCTCCCTCTGTTTTCGTCCACCTGTGGAGAGAAAGAGGGCATGGTGTAAACCACTACACCTGCTCCCCAGAGCCCAGCTCCATGCTGGGGAAAGGCAGAGGAGCCCCATTCCGGGGAGGCGGGTGTTCGCGTAATGAGAACCCTGTGGCATGCCTCCCAAGGCGCCTTCCCCAGTATGGAGAAGAGAAACAGATTTCAGGTCAGACACAGCAGAGTGGGTGGAAGGGAGCAGATGAGCCCCTGGGAAGGTCTCCAAATTTGTTGTGGGAAAAACTCAAAAAGATACCCAATGCAATTACTCACACTCACACAGACACAGGAGACCTTCAAGTTGAACCAAACACACACACACACACACACACACACACACACACACACACACACACACACGCGTAGACTTCAGTGTTCTAGAGCTGCCTGATGGAAGGTGTCTACAAGAGACTTACTTCCTCTCCTGTGGATCCAGGTCACAGAACGTGACAGTGTTGAGGGGGTAGTGTCGTCTGAAGAAGAGCCTATAAGCACAGACATCAAATAACCAGAATGAGTAATAAAATGACAGGTCGGGCCACCTTCCCACCATCTGTGGCTGTCACAGGTCAACACAGCCTCTCCCTCGTGAGCAAGACAGCCTGGGGTGCTCACCCTGGGGACATAGCAATGCCCAGGGGCAGACAGAGGTGTCACAGAAACAGCTCTCTAACGCGGGACGTTAGGAAAAGAAGGAAGAAATTGACATTGAGGAATGAGAAACGGGGACTCTGGAGGAGGAGGGAAACAGGCTGGGAGAACATGTTAGAGAGAGCGTAAGAGCAGGAGCTCTGCTCTAGAAAGCAGGTACTTGTATCAGGCACATTTGCAGCTGTATACCTAATGCAGGCATATTTGCAGAAGAATGGAAAAATGGGTTGATGGGCAGATGGATGGAGACATGAATGGGAAACGGGATCAATGGGTGTGGGACGATAAATGAGGGATGAATGAATGGATGTAGGGAAGGATGGACCAACTGGTGATTGGGTGAGCAAGTGGATGGATGGATGGATGGATGGATGGATGGATGGGTGTGTAGATGGAGGATGAGGAGGAGATGGATGGGTAGATAGATGGGTGCAATGGACGAATCAATTGGTAAGGGGGAGGGTCAGTGACAGGATAGATGAGTCACAGGAGAGCCCAATACAGAAGCAGGTAGAGAGGCTTACTTTCTCTGGTTGTCAGTCAGTGTAATTCCCTGGGCAGAAACTTTGAAGTGAACAATGGTGGCAGCTGGTGTGGGGTCAGCAGCCAGTGTCTCAGAAGTGGCTTTGGAGATGGCCTGTGGCCCAGTGAGTGACTCCATGTCCACAGAGTTGACGAAGAGAACGTTGCAGGCTGGAAGAAACCCACCCAAAGAGGCGTCATGGGGACGATCCCAAGGTCCCCTCTTCAGGGAGAAGGCAGCAGATGAATTTCAGGCCAGCCTCAGGCTAAGGCATTTGCACACAGAAATGTGGTATGCCCACCCAGAGACATTTGGGTCTGGGAGAGATGTCCACCGCCCTGCAGCAGGGGACAGGGCAGAGAGGAAGAAAGGCCTGGGTGGGGTCTGGTGTGGAGGGGCTACTCACCTGCTCCTTGCTTCAGCAGGTCAGTGGTGGAGTTGGCAGGTCCCGAGCTATCTTTTGATTGATCTGTAGGGTCTGAGACAAAAATTTAATTCAGTTGGTAATTAAAACTCTAGAGCTGGAAAGAAGCACAAGTCTGGCTGGGCCTAAGGCAGGCTCTGCAAATACTTTGTGCAATGGATATGCTTTTCATATCAGGCCCTGGCAGTTGGCACGTGCGAGTCCTGTTGGAATGTTCAATAATTGCTCTAAGTATTCGGCACACTGGTTGAGAGCTCTGGAGTCCAACAGAGCTGGGTTCAGACCCTCAGCCCAGCAAGTGCCAAGTATCTATAAAACAGATGATGAGGATAGAAGCCATTTCATTGGGTTTTTGAAACGGTCCATGTACAGTGTGAGCCCAGCGCTTGGCAACAAAGAAGTCTTCAAGTGGCAACTGGTGTTGTTCTTGTTTTGCATTGATGTGTCCGTGTACACCAATAAATGGTCTCATGGACGCAACCACGAATGCAGCATGACCGCAATTTCAATATTAATAAGAATTGAGTATTGTTTACACCAGTGCTTCTCTGACTTCAGTGGGCAGGCTTGTTAAAACATGGATTGCTGCACCCCAACCCAGTCTCTAGCTACTGGGGCTCGAGAATATTTGCATTCTTAACAAGTTCCCAGGGGCACTGATGCGGCTGGTCTAGGGAATAGACTTTGAGAACCACTGGTTTATAGAATGTAAATATCAACCAGTAATTACTGAATTGCTTTGATACAGTCCACAGAACTATAATTAGTGTCTAAAATTTGCACGTAATAATGCTATTTAAGTTGTATTTGAACTTTTAAGGTCCTAAGGGTGGTCAATTATCATTAATAATTCAGTGAATTGAATTGGATACATGGAAATTGTAAAATAATATTGGAGTTTTTCTGTGTGAGCCTCAGGGGCTCTAAGAAATACTTGGAAGAAAGTCTCAGAGGCACTTCTGCATAGCCTACTGTTGAACAGAGAGGGTAGGGAGAAGGCACCTCAGCTCCCCGTGCCTGGATCTCAAGTTCAGAGCCAAGCATAGTCCCTTCCCGTGGGCCCTGTCTCCTTGTGGGCTAGGGAATAGAAGCCCCTGGGAAGCATTCCGGGGGTCCATCTGGCATCCTCCAAGGCTGGGACACCTCTCTGAGAGAAGCTGAAAGCTCCTTCACTGGCTGTATCTCTCTCAAATTCTCACCTCTATGTCCTGAGGCGCTTGCGTTCCATTCGTACTTCCCATAATCAAAAGGGGGTCTGCTCTTCCCCATCAGCTCAGCGTCCCCTCAGTCAGGGAACACCATCTCAGCCCACGCGCACTAGAAACCACAGGGACATCTCACCCTCCCCTCTGCTTCCCACGCCATGCAGAGCCCAGCCATCTCGCCTCTAAGAGATCCCTTGAGTGTGTTCTGTTCTCTCCATTCAGACAAGCCTCCCAGTCGGGAAGCAGCCCCCCCATGACCTAAATCTGCCTTCCTCTCCTCCTCCCCTCGGCCCTGCCCACAGATGCCCATCCCATCCAGACACTGGTCCTCCCCAAGACCGTCTCCAACGTCCAACGCCTCTCCCAAGACGAGGCTTATTCTGAGGATTCAGTCTAGATGTCTTTAAGCCTCCAGAGAATTTCCAGAACAATCTGGCAAGTCGATTATGTACGTTCCCGGAGTTAAGCTTTTAATAAACTTTTCCTTCTTTTTTTAATAGAAAAAGAAAGGGGGGGGGGAGTCGTTTTGAGTTTCCCCAGATTGGCAAAATAACCCGAGTCCTCCAACCCTGGCCAATGCTCTGGAGCGGCTGGCAGGGCTGAGACATGCAGGAGGCCAGCTCAAGGGTGCGCTTGGAGAGCAAGGGGTATCAGGTTCCTACCTCGGTTTGGAATGACCAGCTTACAGGGCAGAGCCAATGGCGTGATGGAGTGCTGGTAGACCAGGGCAGACAGAGACCCTGCAGGGAGGGAGAGAGCACGTCAGAGGCAGCATTACTGGCAGCAGACCAAGGGCACCCAGGAATCCCACCCACCCCCACCCCGCTCGCCACAGTCTTCAGCTTCTTTATTACTCACCCTCATCCCACCAATAAACTGAAAATCCACTCCTTCTAGGAGTCATAAGGTTCCCTAGCAACTTTACTGTATAAACAGTTACTCCCAGCATCTCCCGTAAGTCCCTCCAGCTGCCAGGGCCCCTCTCAGGACAGACGGCGCAGCAGAAGACTCAGAACCATGGAATCAAATCCCAGCGTGGTGGCTTGTTAGCTTGGGCTAGTCTAACTCTCCCGTACACCTCAGGTTCCTCATGTGTAAAATGGGACGATGGGACCTACCGTGCAGGACTGTCATGGGAGCAGAAGCGATATAAGGGAACTAGACAGTGACCCTCACATAATAAGTGGTCAATAAACACAACTACCGTTACAGTTGTTCAAGTTATAACAAGTGTCAGTGGGGAAGGACAACTATAAAAAGGAATTTGGCAGAGTGAAGGAGCCACAGCACAGAGGAAGGGTTAGCCCCTGTTCATCCTTTCTGCTGCATCTACAAGCAGGGGGACTGGCGGAACCTGTGGCGAGGAAACCGGGGACAGGCCTGAGACAGCACAGGCAGACTGTGCAGACAGAGGTGGAGGGAGAGCTCACCAAAGTTCGGTTCGTTGGGGCAGCCCTTGAGCTTGACACCTCTGGGGCCGGTCTCTATCAGGAAATGTCTCACCAGCTCATGGGTCATGTCCCCTGGGATGAAGAGAAAGAAATGAGGATTGGTCACTTCTCATGGCGTCCTCCCACTGCTTCCCAACACCACTTTGTAACTTGGCCAGTGAGCGGGAGTGGGAGAGAATGAGAGAAAGGGTCGTAGAGATAATACGGCCAGAACCCTGGAATGGAGAGACCACCACTCCGTTCCCACCCCTCAAGGAAACAATCACAGAGTCCCAACAACCTGGCATCCTTATTCTCTGACCCCAACCATCACCAAGCTGAAGCCTGGCTCTGCTGAAGTGTCTAATTTAGCAAGGACCAGCTCCCGTGAGAATTAGAGACCTGCCTAGCCCCCAGGTCCTTCCAGAACCTCAGGGTTTTCAGGGACCATACAGATCACCGAGCAGAGAGTGTCACCTTTTTTATTCTGCTGCATGATGGTTGGAGGTGGAGAAGACACCTTCATGGCCAGCCCGTAGGCTCCTCGGAAGGAGTGACTGTCACGGATGATGAAGGCCCCTGGCTCTTGGTCTTTCAAGAGCGCGATGGCTGAATTGGGAGGAGATGAGGGGAGAAGAGGAAATAAGAAACTGATGGCTCTGTCTTTACTTTAGTCTTCACTTAAGGTTTCTCAAACCTCACTCTTTGCTGGATGAGAGGAGACCTTTTAAACTCAGAATTCAAAAACTCCAAAGGGTCCTCCTACACGAGAGCTGGCAAATGTTTTCTGTAAATGGCCAGGTGTACATATCTCAGGCTTTATAAGCCAGGTAGGCTCTACAACCCCTCGACTCTGCCATCGCTGCATAAAAGCAGCCTGGATTTAACCGTGGGTCACAGTCACCCATGCCCTCTCCTACATCCACACAGACTTTCCTTGGGGACCTGAGGCAGTCCTCATCTTTATCCCCATAATCCCAACTGTTTTTTTCTGTTAAATGTGCAAAAATCTCCCACATCATGCAGATAGAAAGCTAAGGTTTCTTATTATGTTGTGTGGGCTTTTACTTTGCCCACAAAACTAAGACTTTGCTGCTTTTAAAGATCCTTCAAAGAAGCATCTACAACCACTGCTTTTGCTCCCCACACTTCTCCACACGGCTTGTTCTTCCTGTCTGACCTTGGTCCCAGCCCCGTCTTTGACCACCAGCTACTACAAAGAGGAAGGAGTCTGTTTAAGTTCCTTACCCAGGAAAGACCCAGTGAGCAGCAGTGAGCTGTGACCTCAGATGAACCCCAGGGACCCCCCCAGCACTCACCCTGCTCTCTGGAGATCTCAGGCTTGTACCAATACTTGGAAGTGTCCTGGACAAATTTTACTTTAGCCCTAGTCTCGGGGCTATTGTCTAAAGGAGAAGGAGGAAAAAAAGAAAGTGTTATGGGTTGAATCGTGTCCCGCCCAAAAGATATGCTGGAGTCCTAGCCCGTTACCTGTGATTGTGACCTTATTTGGAAGTAGGGTCTTTGCAGATGTAATCAAGGTAAGAGGAGGTCATGCTGGATTAGAGTGGGTCCCAATCCAACATGACTGATGTCCTTATAAGCAGAGAAAAAGAGACATAGAGACACAGGAGGAGAGAACCATGTGGACATGGAGGCAGAGATTAGAGAGACGCGTCTCCAAGCCAAGGGACACCAAGGATTTCCAGAAACCACGAGAAGCTAGGAGAAAGGCCTGGAATAGATTCTCCCTCCAAGCCTCCCAAAGGAGCCAACACTGCCAACACCTTGATTTTAGACTTCTGGCTTCCACTACTGTGAGAGAATAAGTTCTATGGTCTTAAGCCACCAAGTTTGTGGTACTTCGTTATGCTGTCCTAGGAAACTAACATGAAGTTAGTCTCCTCAAACATTATCAGAGTATTGCTAACAGGGACCTTGGGCAGCTTTCTCATCCTTCCCTTGTCTCCTGCCAACCATCGTGGGTCACGGAGCTGCTCTCCTGTTGAAGAGCCTGGTACGGCATTCTCACTGAGGCAATGAAAGCCCTACCCATCCCATCTCCCCCTTTCTCTAGAAGATTCAGACTAAACCCATCTTGCAGCTTCTCCCCCACAGGCTAGGACACCCCACCTCTAGACCCCTTTACCGCAGACTCAATTCCCCAACTTTATCATGACAACCTTGAGGGCAAGGGCAGAAAGATGCATTTCCATCCACTCCCCACCCCGCAATCCTCTCCCCATTCCCCACGTGGAAAGCTCGTGTTCTGCATCCTATAGGGTAAAAAAAAAAAAAGGAAAAAAAAGAATCCTCCTGCCCTGGGACAAACAGGGGAAAGGTTGGCCTAGAATTTAGAAGCCGTCTACTATGTGTCACATACCCAACTTTCTGGAAGATGCCCCCTATCCCAGACCCTTTGCAGACCAGACATGACTTCATAGGACATTAGGTACTTAGAAGGAGCTCTGAGAGCACCTAGCCCAACCGTTTCACTTTACAAATGAGGAAAGGGAGGTTCAGAGAAGGGGAGTGACCCGCACAAGTTACACAGATGGTAGTAGAAAGGCTGTTGTAAGACCTTCCCAGGTAAGAAGATGCAGGAGCCAGTTCGGTGCCAATGACACCACGTCTACCTGGCTAGGTTTTAGGACGCATGGCGCTCGCTCTCCAACCTCTTCCTTTATCTTTTGGCAACAAATAAAACAAAAGGGGGATGGCCAAAAAGGATGAAAGGAAAATTCCAATTCCACATGTTTCCTCACTTTTCTTGAGAGAGAGGCAGGAGCAGAGAAAGCCTGAGCTAGCGACGCTGTAAAGCTCAGAGCACAGACCAGACAGGGGTTGGGTTGTACGTCCAGCGCTTAGTCAATTTCAACTTGTCACTTAAACTCTCCGAGGCTCCTGGGATCTGTCCCTAGAGGACAGTGAGGGGGTCGGTCAGCTCCCTTTCCTGGCAGCTGTATGCTGAGGAGGGCCACTGGGCTAGGCAGCTGGACTGTGCAATTGTTGCAAGCTGCCTCTTTCTGCTCTGAAGCCCCAGGCCCCCGTTGGTGCTGGGCCTGTCTAATGAGCTGTCAGAGGCGGCTACAGCCCCATGTGCCTTCCTGTGTTGATTCCAATAGCTATTTTAAGCGGGGGAGATGGTGGGAAACAGGAAATGTCCCAACTACTAGAAGTTTTGCATCCTCCAAGGAAAGAGGCTGGGAACCAGATGTCTCTGGTGGGCAGCAGGAAGCAAGGGCATGCAAGGTCGCTGTAGGTGTCCTGGCTTGGCAGGCTCAGGACAGGACCTGGGAAAGACACACTGAGAATCTGGGCAGCTGGGGCCCAACCCAGGCTGCCTGAAACATTCTCAGTCTTCTTCGAATGCCTTGGGACCCAAAGGCCTCTCTGCACACAGGCAGGTTCCAGGTCAGCTGAGAAGCTACAGATCGCCTGAGGCCTTGACCTTTGTGTTTGGATAATGAGCCCTCTAAGTGGAAGCAAAGAGGCCCAGGTCTGGTGATGAGTGAAGAATTCAGTGTGCAACCTGCACGGGCTTCAAATGAAGCGAGGTCGGTAGAAACTAGACTCCAGTGAAATGCCCAACCCTTGGCCTTGTCCCCTGGCTGCCAGATCGATTATTAGTAATGTGTGCACATGGGGATCAAATGGTGGGAACAAAAGGACTGGCCGGAGGTATCAAGGTCTAGGTTTGGAAAGCATAGTGTCGACATCATGCTAAAGCACCACAACCCTCAAGATAGGCAACATGACAAAACTCCAATAAGGCTTTAAGAGCAGCAGTTTTGGGTAGTACGGGCCTGGGTGGGCAGCCTGGCTCTGCCATTTATGAACCTGGGCAAATGACTGAGCCCTCCAAGCCTCAGTTACAGAAAGCGCGGCTCTGAGGAATGACCTAGTATTTATCTCAGAGCCTGGCACACAGCCTGTGCTCAACACGTGGTAGCGGCTATGAAGGTGATGATAAACGTAACAGGAACGCTATTGGTATTATTTGCAGCAGCAGCAGCCACTGTGAGCAGCATTCACATCCTCATCCCTGCCCCCAGAGCCACCACAACCATAGCACATTTACTTCAGGATGCTTCCAACTCCCATTATACAGATAAGGCAACTGAGGCCCACGGTGATCTGCCAGAGGATGAGAGTGGGCCAGACGGCCTAACGGGCGGACGTAATCTGTCAGGAGGGGACACGGAGGTGGAAGGAGAGCCCACCTGGCATGGAGTACTTCGAGAAGTCGGGCAGAGTGTGAGAGAAGGACACGGTGCTGCCCCCACTGGGACTGGACATGCCACTGGCGACAGGCGAGGAGGACACCTTCCCGTTGACAGTGGCGTAGTTGGGGAGGCTGCCTGCTCGGTCTCCCATGGACATCCTCCGTTTCTCCGGCAAGGCCGGCGTTGGGCTCCCTTGCCGGAAGGCTGCTGAATCCGGCGAGGGAGAGGTGGTGGGGCTGCTCAGGCCGGGGTAGTAGGCAGGGGACACAGGGAAGGAGGGCGTGGAGGGAGCCTGGTAGCCGGAGGCACTGCTCTGCCGGGACAGCGTGGGTCTCCGGTCCTCGGGGGTGGAGTAGCCGCCATAGGCCACGTGCCGGTCCAAGCTGGGGCTGCCAGGAACCACAGATCCCGACCCTCCCATGTGCCGGCCCAGGCTGGGGCTTCCAGGGCTGGCTATTGTGTTGCCATGGAGACTAGAGGCCAAGTTGCCCTGGGGGGCTCCAGGGTGCCGGCCCAGGCTGGGGCTCCCTGGAGTGGTGACTACATTGCCATGGAGACCTGAGGCCTGGTGGGCCCCAGGGTGCTGGCCCCGGCTGGGGCTTCCTGGAGTGGTGGCCACACTGGTATGGAGGCCTGAGGGCTGGTGGGCCCCAGGGTGTCGGCCCAGGCTGGGGCTTCCCGGAGTGGTCGCTGCACTGCTCTGGGGGCTGGAGACCGCGTTACCATGCAAACCAGTTCCTGGTGGGCCCATCGCCTGGCGGTGGCTCAAACTGGGGCTGCCGGGGGCAGCCATGCCGGGGTTGACAGCTCGGCCACCAAAGCCAGGACTCGGGGGAGTGTTGGTGCCCACTGTCCTGTGGCGTGCCTGAGGGCTCCCTGGTACCATGTGGACACCGGCCACAGGGAACTGAGACCGGGCCTGGCTTTCAGGGGAGCTGAACTGCTGAAGCGAGTAGTCAGGGCTGCTGTAGCTGCTGCCCACGGTCGGGAGAGGAGAACTCTGGTAGCTTCTCTGAGCCGAAGGGCTGGGCTGGCCCAGACTGCCAGAGCGGAAGCCGGAATCTAGCAAAGGCTGGGTGGGTGTCCGGGGGCCCTGGTCACTGCTCTCTCCTGATGGGAAACTCCCCATTGAAGTGCTAGAGAAAGAAAGGGCAGATTGAGATGTCAGCAAATGGCATTTAATGAAGGACAGGCTTTCGGTGAGCACTCAGACCTCCCTCCCACCACTAATAAGGACAATAAGAGCTCCATTCACACGCACAGGAATGCCAGGGTTTTCACATCACCCTGTGGAATCATCAGAAAAGGAAACGAGGCTCAGAGAGGTTAAGTAATAATCTCAGGACCACACAGCTCATAAAAGACCAGGGTTTCAACCCAACTGTGTCTGATTCCAAAGCCCCACTGCAGTAGGCTGGCTCCTGAACCACAAGTCAGAGCAAGGAGCTCTGTTCTATCGAAACTGAAGGTGGCTGTCCTCTTGTCACCTCCAGTATCACAGAAACTGAACACTGGAGAGAGGGTCAAACCACCTGGATCCTGCTCCCACCCTGACTCAGTTTCCCCAGGTATGCCATCATTATCTTTAAATGTTGAGAGTGTCAGAATTGAGCTTTCATTCCTGGGTAGCTCCAAAAAGCAAAGAAAAGTAAGTCTCATGGAAGGAGATTTCAGCTCAGTATAAGGTCTACTTTCCAGCCATTGGATCTGGCCACTAATGGAGCAAGCTGCTTTGCATAGTAATGAGACTCCCATCACCAGGAGCATTTAAACAGGGGCTAACTAACCTCGGGACCTGAATGTTGTGGAGGGAATATCCACTGGGAGGTTAGATTAGATGCACTCAGAGGTCTCTTCCAAATCTAAGACTGATAAAATTCAGTTCAGAGGGGACTATACCTGGGGCAAGAGCCATAATCAAAGGTTCTCCTCTGAAGTAGAAGTCCATAGGAAGTACAACACAACGACCTGTGAGTTGGCAAACCTGGATTCTGCTGTTCAAGTTTTCCCATGTGGAAAAATGAGGGGGCTGAGTTAGATGACTCTTGATTCTTTCCAGACAAACTTCTATCCTTCGATGACATGGTAGGAGAGACAAAGATTGGCAGAGACCTCACCTAAGCAGCAGCTGCAGGGAGGTGGCAGGCTCTGCACCAGGAGCCACTGGGTGGGGGAGGGGAAGTCCTCACATAAGACGATGGGCCAAAGCCTGGAGCTGGAGACTGGAAGGAGTCTCAAGGCTGGCCAGCCCCATGGTGGGCTGGGTTGGATAATGTGAAGTGGGCGGTGGCAGGGGGAGAGTGGTCAGCAAAAGCCAAGGATAGGAAGAAGTGAGGGGCCAGGTGAGGACAAAGTCTACCTCACATCCCAGACGGGGCCAGAGCAGAACAGCCACTTCCTGGTAAGAAGAACCTGGTCTCTGAGGAATGGGAGGATGTGTCAGGCTGAGCGGGGCAGGGTGGGTGGGGGACCCTGAAATGGACTTCTGGAAGATTAATCCCAGAGGAGAAATGCTAGCTTCCTGAGTCCTGAAAAGAGCCAACACTACAGCAGGAAGAATGTGACTGAGAAACAGTGGAAAGTTCCCAATGTCAGGGCTCCCAGAGCACCAGCAACGGTGGCTGGGGAGGTGAAGGAGATTCCCCTTCCTTTAGAAAAAGACTGTAGCCTCTTCCCAGAGGCAGATCTCCTGAGAAATGGAGCCGTCTGCCTGGGGAGGCGGCAAGGTGCCCTGGGGGCGCATGCTCGGCTTGAGGTTTCAGAATTCTTAGAATCGGGACAATAACTGCCTGTGCTCATCCAGCCACCCCCTGACCTGGGAGGAGCTGCACTGACCCGGCCAGTGTAGGGCACACAGGAAACCCAGCCCATCCTGGGCCTATGCAAACACTAAGAGGTGGCTGGGGTGTTTCCAGACCCCTAGGGTCCCAGGCTAGAGAGGGAGTGGACATGGGAGGGGTGGTCAGCAATAGAGTCTCTCCTCCGAGGGGCGAGTTCCGGCTGGGGCAGGCTAGCCCAGTCTTCTTCCCACGCCTGGCACCCTATGCCCTGCCTGGGCTGATCTCAACCTCCCTTTCCTATGTCCTCGTCCCCTCTCACTGTCATTAAGCCCACCCTCTAGCCAAAGAGCTTCTCAGTGCACCCCAAACATGAAGGCCTCCCTCTTTAGAGCCCTTCCCTGCCCAATTCTGGGCTTTCCTCTCTGTCTGACCCACTCAGAATGCCAGCCACACACCCATCAACACATCCTGCCTCACAGCCCTCAGCGCTACTCCCCACCTGCTGCTGGGAGCCCTCGGCATCACACCCCTAAACACATCCACACCCCCAGCCCTCTGTCCCAGCAGTGCTCTCCTTCAAGAATGCCCTTTCCCTCCTGCCTCCCCTTTCAACACCCTGCTCATCCTTCTGGCCTCACCACAAAGACCTCCAGCCCCCAACAATCTTCCCAGTACCCCTCGGCGGAAATCCCGACCCCTTGCTCTGAGCCCTGAGCACTTTACTTATGCCTCTGCTTTGGGAACATCTGACTCATCCTGTGATGGGCACCTTAACCCAGGTCTGGGGAGAGGACAGAGACGTGGGCTCTGAACCAGATGCCTTCCGTCTGAATCCTATTTCTGCTACTGTTTAGTTGCAGGACCGTTAGCAAGCTACTTTGCCTCTCTGTGCCTCAGTTTTCTCTTCTGAAAAGCGGGAATAATAATAGTACTTACCTCAGAGAATTGCTGCAAGGATTAAATGAAATCACCATATGAAGCCTTTAGCAAAGTGCCTCAGGCATAAAAAGCACTTGCTACATAGCGATTATTGCCCTTAGATTTTAAACTTGGTGGGAGGCACTGCACCTGATTCACCTTAGTACCCCCAGTCCTTCCAGCACAGTTCTGGATGTTGGAATTGAATTGGGCCTGGGGATTATAGCTCATGCATCCTCATGCTCCCCATGGGATTTGGCACTCAGGGGATACTCTCTCCAGGTGCCCTGGTGAGCTAGTTTTCCAGGCACAGCAATCTGGATGTTATTTCTGCCCATCCACACCCTGGGCAGATCCAAGAGACTTCAGTGACCCAGGCCTGGATTCTCACCCCCTGCCCCTCTGCTGCTCCTCCCCACTTACCTGTCAGCACTGAGGATGGGGCTGCTGGTGGAGAGGGGGCTGGGGGAGACAAAGGAGCCCCCCAGGGTCCCATTCCTCAGGGGTATCTCAGGGCCGTAGGCCTGGGCAGCTGGGGTGCTAAAGTTCTTGGGCTCAGGGTCCTGAGCACGGGGCCCAGCCACTGCCGTCCGCACCACCGATTCGACATAGCTCCGGGGCTCTGGAAGGGGCAAGGAGACAGCAACTGAGCACAGATTGATGGGGTACAGTTTGGACTCCATCCAACCTACCAGGGAACCCACCTCTCCCGAGTCCAGCCTATGGGGTAGCCCCAAAAGGCCAGCCAAGCACACAAAGCACACTTCTCCTGGGGCGCCTGCTTGTCCACACCCACCCCTCTTCCCAGCATCTTGGAGAAGCTGTGCGAGCCCCCACAGAACCTTTACCCATGGCCTTACTCAGAGAAGCTTCCCAGAAATGAACCCCAGCTCTGCCTATAAACGCGGACATCCCAGATGTCCCTCCCAGAGCTAGGACACCTATCCACAGCTGGCATCCCCTTTACCTGCTTTGTTTCTTTGAAGACTTTGCCACCCAGCCCCTCAAGCCCTTCTAGGTGTCCCAGGCTCCACTGGATTCTGGGCTATATAGGAACCCAGGCGGCCTGCGCCTTTCTCAAGACAGTGCCTGGGTTCACATAGGCTCTACCGCACACCCAGGGTCCAGAAGCAGCCCTGTGCTGGTGAGTCACGCCCGGCCCCTTCATGCCAAGACACACCCACCCCCCTGGCCTGACACACTTAGCATTCCTCCCGAGACTGACGCCATTACCCCCACTTCATGTTCAGAATATCCTAAGAGGAAGGGGGTGGGGGACAGGTGTCAGAAAGGCCATCTTACAGATGAGGACACTGAGGCCCAGAGGCTGAAATGACGGGCAGCCCAGCCAGTAGCCAGACCTCCTGACTCCCAGCCAGTGCTTGTCCAACTCCCGCTCTGAGGCCAGCCCAAAACACTAACTCGATATTGAACAGGGAGAGGCAACAGGGCGCCCTGGGCTTCTCCAGGGACACGATGAGAGATGGATGACGTTCCTGCCACCTCCAGACCTGGCACCGGTCCTATCTCCCTCGGGAGGGACATAACTGAGTACAGACCCACACTCTGCCTGTAATTAGGGCACCTGCTGAAACAAGCCTGAGAAACTGAAGAGCTGAAGAGTCAGTGCAGAGCCTTTGTTGGCCAGGACTGTGCTGGGCCCCCTCCCCTCAGCTCAAAGAAAACCTTCCTTCCTTCGAAAGGCTCCTAATCAGCAGGGTCATGGGGCACAGCCTCTCGGGCGTGGTTTCTGAAGTGGCCTCACAACATGACGTTCTGTACCCAGGCCCATCGAACTATGGACACAGGGAGAGGATGGTCCTTCAGAATAGGGCCCTTTAGAGAGGTCTGGGGGGTGCAGGGCTAGGGAGAGAGAGGCCTGTGTACAATTCCAGCCAGAGGCTGCCAGTTTGTGTTTTAGTTTCCACACAGAGTTCCCTCCAACCAACAGTGGGGACAATGGATGGGGGTGGGGCAAAGTTTCTGCAAAGGGATAGCTCAGGGTAATAGATTCCAGGTACGGGGTACACCAGCACCCAAAGCTGGAGCCCACAGGAAGAGGCCAACAAGGCATCCTCCAAAGCTCCCTCAACCAGCTCAGGCCTCCCAGCCACCTCCCAGAAGCCCCAGGCCACTTCCATTCCAAAGGCACTGACTGCACCGTGTGTGCCTGAGGGCCTGTTGGAGCCAGGAGATGCTATGGACATCCTCTGACCTTGGGCAGGCACGCTTTCTTGTAAAGGAGCTGATAGACAATAGTAGGCTTAGTGGGCCACACAGCCTCTGTCACAACTACTCTACTCTGCGGTTGCAGTGTGAAAGCAACCACAGACAACAGCATGTAAACAAATGAGCATGTCTGTGTTGCCATAAAACTCTTTGAAACAAATAAGTGGTGGGCCAAATTTGACCAAGTTTGCTGACCCCTGAGCTAACCCATCTCCTCAGCCCAGAGAAGTGGAGTGATTTGCCCCAGAACACACAGCCCATCAGCGGTGACAGAGACTAGTCTCCTGATTCTCAATGCTGGCTCTGAGTGGCCTAGAAAGGGGCCACAGCCTCACAGGGGCACCCAGAGCTGACTGCTACCAGGAACCCCAGGCCAGAAGCCAGGGAAGAGCCAGCTCCACAAGGCTATTAATGACAGAAATAATAAGTAATTATATGAGGACAGTAGGACTACATTACATTGGAGAATGTAAGTATCTTGCCTCAGTCACACAGTAGCAAGTGGAGTCGCTCCTGGAACCCAGGTGGTCGGGCCCAGAGCCTGCTCTCTGGCCCACTGCATATATGGCCAGCTGAAAATCTGGGTACTAATAGTTTCAGTGTGTCTTTAGCCTTGGGAGGTTGGCTTCATGCCCTGAGGTAACCCAGTTTAGCAGAAGGGACCATCAGATAGGGCCTCACATCCACAGAAATGGTAATGGAGACCCAAGGCCGGAGCCCACCCCCCCCCCCACCTATCCTTCAGCACCCAGGGTCACTCTTTCTGAAACTCCTCTTGGCACCCCCTCTCCCACTCAGAGATGGCAGTGGAATCCCTCCACCCGCTGGGCACCTCAGCTCCTTATTGATCTGTATTTAGGCATCTAGCACAGTGCCTGGCACTTAGTAGGCCCTGGATATGTGTCTGTCCCACAAACTAGCAGATACATGACGTTTGCTCTCCAGCCCACCCAGATAGAGGTGTATCATTAACTATGACCTAAGAGACACACACTCATTTTTACTCATTCCCTGGCGTTCCTGTTGACCCCAAAAGTTCAAGCTAAAATCTACATGGATGACCCCTGAAGTCTGAGCTTTTCCTCCACCCACCCTACCCTCCTGATCCAGGCACAGATAAGTGAAGCCCTTTCACTCAATCTCCACTCCTCACAAACCCAGAGCAGGAGTGCCCTTTGGCAAATTACTTGATTTTCTGAGTCCATCTCCAGACGTGTTCAAAACCAACCTTTTGGGCCAAAAAAATCAGTTTTCCCAAGTTTTCAGATTCAGATTTCCATATTGAAAATGACTCCTTTTCCTGTCTATTCCTTTCCTCTTTCATCTCCTCACCACTTCAGTACAACATACAACTCGTGGGCTCCCCTTCTTTCACTTACTGGAAGAGTAACCAGGGATAGGCTGCTGAATATTTCTGAGACTCAGTTTCCTCATCTATAAAATGGGAATAAGAACACCCACCTGCCCAGACAGGATCAAGTGATAGGGATGGGAAAGTTCCTTTTATTCTTTCTTGCTCATTCCAACTAGTTATTTATAAGCAGCCCCACTGTTGCTGGCCTATGCCCCAGCCGAGCCTGCTCTTGCCTCTCTCCACCCCTGTCTCCTGCTGTTTTCCTCCTGTCCTCCAATCCTCGAGCAGCTGCACCCAGAGGCCATGAGGTTGGGAAGGGCAGGAGAGGTGGGGCCGGGGAGGGTACTTCATGTAGAACATTCCAGGAGCCGAAACCCATTCCAAGTGCCTGTTGGTGGATGAGAGCAGCTGGAGGCCCAAAAGTGAGCTGGCCCCACCAGGGCACTGTCAGCTTTTCATCCACACCCTGAAGTGCATTTTCTGCCTCCCAGAAGAGGCTCTTTGCCTGGAGAGAAGGGGCCGCCTACTCCAAGTAAATGAAAACATGTGGGCAGGGGCGAGAGGTAGGAAGTAAAGAGACCCCCAGACCAGGAAGTCAAAAGTTAAGAATTTCAGACCTTGTAGATGAGGCCACATGCCCCTCTCCTCTGAGCTCCCATTGCACCCTGTTCCTAACCCACTCAACACTCTCTCTACCTTATGCTGAAATGTCTGTTGGCGTCTCTGTCCTCTCCAGACTATCTCCTGCGTCGTTATACCTTCAGTGCCTAGCACAGGACAGGGCACATAGTGGGTGGTCAATAAACCTGCACCACACAGCACTGGCCTAACACAGATGCTATAACACACCCATCACCAAGGATCTCAGAGCAGGAAGAATCTCCGGGGAGTGGCATTTCTACTCCCATATCTTCCTTTATGCCAAATCAGTCCCATCTAATCGTCGGACAAACAGAACCCAAGCTGAATGTTCCCTGTTCCTGTTCCTCTGGGCAAGAAGTTTCAGTCATTTCTTTCCCTGTGTCACCACTGGGAAGATATTTGTATGTTGACCCCCCTATGCACTACGGCAGGCTTTCTTCCTCTCCTTCACGAAGAAGGGTCCCAGTCCCCATAACCAGTGCAGTCCCTGCAAAGGGGCGGCCTGCACATGCTGACCCAACGTCGGCTCTCAGCCATGCCCCTGACACGTCGTTTAACATCCCTAAACGTCCTCTCCTCATCCGTGACATGGGGCTCCTACCATCTTCTTCTCAGTGCTTCTGTGATTGTTAAGCAGGACAATGCGTCGGTGACCCCACATGGTCCCACTGCTGCCTGCTGAACCTCACTCTGTACCACACGCCCGCTTGAGCTCCCTTGGTCCAGCCTCCAGCTCCCCTTTGTTCTCAGCCTCACTGACTTTGCAGTTCCTAGAAAAAAACACGCTGTTGGCTCCCATCCCAGGACCTTTGCACATGCCCTTGTCCTCGACATGGAAGCCTCTCCTCTCATCCCAGTGTCACCACATTAATGTCACTCACCCTCACCTCTCACTGCTTCAGCCATCAGGTCTCATAAAACTGCATCCTTTCCCTTCAGAACACTTAGCTCAATAGTTGTACTTCTGAACGACCATTGAATTCTGGCTCCTGCTCACGCACATGCTCCATGAGATTAGGAACCAAGGTACTGCATCTCATTATATCCCCAGAGCCTGGCACAGTGCCTGGCACACAGTAGGCACGCAAAATATTTATTGAATGCTTGAATCAATAAATGACAGAATGAATGTAAAGTACTTAGCACGGTGCCTTGAGCAGAGCAGGCTCCCCTAAGGTCTCTTTTTCCCCTCACTGAGTAGTTCTGCCTCTGACCATTTTTCCTCACAGACATCTTTTTCTGAATTTCCCATCAAAGCGTTAGCAGGGAAGGCACGCAGAGCTTCAGACGGTCAGCAAAGAATGCGTGCTTTAGTCTGTCTGGGGCGGTGGTGCATGAGTCAGGAAAAATGGGAGCTGGCTGCCCACAGCCCCACTGCCTTCCCCTCACCGGCCGCACTCCCCAGGCCAGGACAGCAATTCCTAACCCCCACGCTAGAATCCCAGGGCACAGTGCCCGGACACAGGAGGAGGGCTTTGAAACGGCCATGTGACTAGGAGACAGGAGACCAGTAAGTCCAGTTTTGGCCCTGCTGTCTCCTAACTGTGACCTTGGGCAGATGTCCCCACCCTTACCCCACAACACAACCCCAGCTCCACAGCTGTGAAAATGATGGGTGTGGCAGAGCTGATCCCTAAGAACCTTTCCCTCCTAACTCTGGGTCTCCAGGGCAGATGTAGGCAAGTTGGGGGCGTCGGGGCCTTGCAGGCTGTCACTCATGAGTGCAACGGGCAGGTCTCAGCTCAGTTCTGCAGATACTCACTCCTCTGAAGTGTCACCCCAAAGTGGCCAGAGCCCGCCAGCCTGTGGGATAATCTATCTCAGACCTTCCTAGTGGGAAGGGTTTGAGGTGCCACCAGTCTGTTGACGTCAGCAACCATGAGGCGTGAGGGTGGGCATCCGAAACACACAAACGCTGGCTCCAGCCCCAGCTTATCCTGGACTCCTGTCCCTGTTGGAAACCAGTAGCCAGGAGCACACAGCAGCTCACCCTGTGCTGGAATCGGATGCTGGGGGCACCTTGTTTGCAACTCCCAGGCAGCGTTATGTGGTTGCCTGAACTCTGTCTAAAAGTGGGCAAAGCTTTATGGAAGTTCTAGCCATCTTACCTGGAGGATGGCAGATTCAGAGGGGCAGAGCCTATGCCCGCCTTGGGGTTAGAAAATCAAGGTGATAAGCGTAAAGGAAAGTGGGAAGTGGGCTTAAGAAAACCAGATCGATGGAGTCTTTAAAGAAACCAGGCAACATGGAATTAGGGCCCAGGTGACAACCCAGAACATCTAACATGTCAGAGCAAGAAGGTGCTTCGGCACTCATCTCATCCAAGCCCTTCTGGTGGACATTGAACTTTACCCAGATGCCACCAAACCACACACAAGCCACACATGCCAGCACCCCCTTCTTTTTACCTGATGCTGAGTCATCATTTGAATTCTGTTCCTAATAAGTTAAAGGCTTTCAACCAGATGACATAACCTCTCTGCTTCATGGTGTACAATGTGGAGTTCATAAGCTGAGACACAGACCTGCTAACTCCTTCAAACTGTCAAAATTATTTGCATGGTGTCCGGATGCGTCGGGGTAGGTCCATAGCTTTTCTGAAATCCCCGAAGGCATCTGAGAGCCCAGAAAGACAGACTTCCTACCACCTGGGCTGATAAGAAACCAGGCGCGGGTTTCAAGAGGGCAATTCATGGCTTTAAGATAGTGGCTCTAAAATGGGGGTGACTGTCCCCCAGGGGAAATATGCAATGTTGGAGACACTTGGGTGGGTGGGTGCTCCTGGCAGGTAGCAGGCAGAGGTCAGAGATGCTTCCAAATGTCCTGCCACGCACAGGCAGCCCCCACAGCTAAGCACTGTCTTGCCCGAAATGTCAGTTGTATGGAGGTCTGAGCTCTGAGCTCTGCCTGTGGCGTACATCCGGGAACAGGAATAATGAGTGCCCTCACCCTCTGAAGGGGTTTGCTGCACCCCGGGCAGACTGGTGGAAATGCCACCAGGGGTGGCAGTGGCAAGAGGGACATTTTGTCAGCAAGGTGGCACCACCAGTGTCCCCACGCTAGATGCGCCTGAACCCACGCTGTGAGCAACTCCATCAGAACTCGGGCAGCCTCTGGGGTGACAGCGCTCACCCGGGGGTGGGGAGCAGGGGGCTACGTGCCTGGTCACTTGAGACCTGTCCCCCAGCCAGCCACATCAAGCTCTGTGTGAAAAGCCATTCCCAGAGCCGGACAGCGGGAAGCAACACACAGCAAACCTGCACTTACCTTCTGAAAGCTCTGTCACCCCCTTCCCCTCATCCTCCTCTGAGGGAAGATGAGAAGAGAGGTGGGGAGGAAGGAGAGGCAGGCAAGAGAGGCAGGTGATAAAGAGGAGAGCAAGAGCAAAAAGGAGAGAGAGAGAGGTCAATTAACAGAGATTATTTCTTGAGAGAGAAAATGTGCTGAGAAAAGGGAGGGAAGAAAGATGCGGTGAGGCCAGGGCAGAGGTGACTCTCCACAAAGCACCCCAGGGCGAGGGACAGGGTCCCCCCCTGACAAGACCTCAGGCTGCAGGGCGAGGCGGCACTTGGCACAGTTTGGGGGCCTCACTGTCAGGAGCAGCAGGCTCTGGCCCCCACTGTTCCTAGTGTCCCGGTCACAGCCCTTGCCCTAGGGCTTTTGTGGGCTGTGCCTCAAGCAAGAGTGTGTTCACCTGGTGAGGTGAGAGGCAGCTCCCACCCCCTTCTCCCTGGTGACTCAGTGTCCCTGGTCATGCAGACACCTCCTGAGTGGGAGGCTGTGCCCAGTCGTGTGTCCCCGTGGGTCACACATGCATGCCATTACACTCCTACCTGGCAGGATCAGTCTTCTGGTGACTATGGAAAAGAAGCCGAGTTGGCCACCAGAGCCCCAGCCCAGCCCTAAAACCAGAGTCTAGGGAGTAAGTTTTTGGACTTGGCCTGCTTAAAATGGCCACCAAGGGCCCAGGGCCCCCCACTTTCTCTTTCCCTCACAGGAAGGAGAGGAGCTGGGAAATGTGACGAGGACATAGGAGATGTAAACTTGGGGTATGAGTGTGTGTGCACGTGTGTACACCTGTGTGTGTAGAGAAGTGTCTGAATACAGGCATGGAGGAGCCAGGCTTCTGGCAGAGAGCAGATCAACTCCAAGGACACTGAGGCCAGGGCCCCAATACTCCAAGTCAGAGCACACTGTGATGGCGTTGACCCCACACGTCAATGGGCAGAAAAGCTGCAAAGGGACCTACCCCCTTCACCCCCAACCTCAGCATGGGCACAAACCCAGGCTGCCACCTTGTTTCCGGGAGGGTTCAGAGAACCTACCACGTCTGGTTTTCTGATTAGGTCCTGAGGTTCTGCCCAGGACCAGGGGTTGGTCCCCTGACCGCCCCACGCCTCCCCCTGGCCTCCTCTACCACCTCCCACCCAGCCAGAGTCACTTACCACCAGTGGGGTGCAACAGGATTTCCGCTGGGTTGTGGGGTTTCAGGCCCAGAGCAGACAGGGGTGTCTTGGCCAGACCTGGAGGGGAGCGCACTGTGCCGGAAAGAAGAGGGGAGACACAGGGAGTGAGCGTCGGGGTGGGGAGATGTGGGGTGATGAGGAGGGGCAGGATGGAGGGCCCCCAAAAGTGAAGGCATATTAGGGAGGGGTGGGCGCAGGAGAAGGAGCCCCAGCCCTGGGGGTGCTGCTGTGGCTCCACTGCATTTTCTTTTCTCCGTGTTTCTCCACATTAGTATAAAGGGTAAAGGGAGACAGGATGCGGTGCCCTTGTCCTGGCCCTTCCCCTCGACCGTGATAAATCCTTCCCTCCCCTAGGCCCTTAGTTTCTTTGCTAAGGTCCACTTACGTGCCATGGTTTGCAACATACATGCAAGTTTCTTTGGCTAGCTCTGACTTTATGTTATTTTCTCTTCCTTCCTCCTCTCACTCTCTGGCACACACATCTAGTCTTTTGAAACCAGGCACTTAGATGGACTTAGAGAAACAAAGAAAATGAAGCACCCAGACAGTACCATCCTGTAAAGGGGGGATGGAGGAGAAGGAATCACCAGCAGAACAGTGCCAACCCTGAGACCCCAGGCCAGCCTGCAGCCAAAGATCTTACCCCCAGCAAAGTGTGTCCCTTGCAAACCCCAGAAAGACAGAATTTCTCAGTGTGGGGCTCTGTGCCCCCTAAACCTCAGTGTTCTAGAAAAGGGAGAAGCCCGATCTCCACAATCCTCAGCGTAGAGCACCAACTCCCTGTGCAAATCCCAGCCTCCTCCCAAACCACCCGTCTGGGTTAGAAGTGTCACATAACACACAAGGTCAGAAAGGGCTGTCAGGCTTTGTCCCACCGGCCAAGGACAAGGCTGGACTCTGAAGTGATCTGCAGAGGGGTTCTTATGCCCAGTCACGAGACGTCTCAGTGGCAGCTGCCACGTCTCCTAACACACCTCTGAGGGAAAGTAAAGAAATGAGCTCTGTTTCTCCTATCACAGCCATCTGAAGCCTGCAGAGGCCACAGGCCCTGAGGACATGCAGACCCATCCCAGCCAGAGGCTGCCTGCCCCACACCAACAGCCTCAGCAGACGAGCTGTGGCCCTCAGCTGTCCAGGACCTGCCCAGCAGTTCCAGGACCCTCCCTGGCCCTGTCTCCCTTTTCCAACAGGCAGTGAGACCTAGAGGGAATAAATACAAAACACTATCTCTCAATGCAAGTAATGTATATAACTTATTCGTGCACGTGCAGGTGTGCACATAGGTCCATGGGAATAGGGAGTTATTATAGGGCTCCAGTGGGTAGTCCACTCCGGCACTCCAGCCTCACTCCGTCCTTAGATGCCCAGCAGACAAGTAGAGCAGAGGGGACAACTGTGTACACACATCCAGGCATGGGGTAGGTCTAGGCCTGTGTGTCTCTGTCCCTCCCTCTCTCTTTACACATGTGCACAGAGGTGTCTTGCCATAGACGCTCACCAAGCACTTATTCATGTTTGTCAGACAAATGAATTTGAATATAATTAATTATGAAAGAATGAGCCCAGCCTCAGAGGCCACTGTCCATGGAATGACCACGATGGCTCTCCAGCCCCCAAGTCCGGGAGGCTTCTCTTGGTTACCCTCAGGTACCTCCAGTTCCCTACTCGCTCATGCCCCTAGTCCCCAGGGTCTGGCGCTTTTGCTGAGGCAGACGAGTGGGTGGCCCCAAAGCCAGACAAGGTTTTTGCTTCCTGAGAGAATTCCTTACATTTCTCCGCCTCTGTCCTCTCCTCTCTCTCAGCCCTGTGCATGGATGAAACCTCTGACTTATTCTGCCTGCTGGGGCACCCAGGGCTGGCCAAGGGGAGAGAAAGAAGAATAGAAAAGAGAACAAGCGGCAAAACCCAACCCAAACTCAGCCCACATGGCTTCTGTCCAAAACAGGGTAATGGCCAAGATCCTGGCTATTTGGACCAACAGGGAATCAGAGCAGGTCTGAGGGTGAAGGGTAAGACCAGGGAGAGTGATTTCAGAGAGTCATAAAAGGCCACAGAGCTGTCTCCTGAGCAGATTGCCGGGGCTTGCACTGTCCAGTATGGCAGCCACAAGCCACACAGGGGCTTTCGAGCACCGGCAGTGTGGCCAGTCTGAACTGAGAGCTGGAAGTATAACACACACACCAGATTTCAAAGATTTGGTGTGAAACAAGAACACAAAATATCTCAATATATCATTACATGGTGAAATGATAATATTTTAGAGTTTTGGGGTTAAATAAAACCTATTAAAATTAGTTTCACCAGTTTCTTTTTACATTTTTTTTTAAAAGATTGAAACACTAGCTCATTACTATGCTTATATTGATTTACCTATTGAAATGATATTTAGGGTTAATAAAAAGAAATCACTACATTTAATTTCTTCAGTTTCCTGTTAGGTTTTTAATGTGGCTATTAAAAAATTTAAACCACAAACGTGGCTTGTGTTATATTGGACAGCACTGCTTTAAGGAGAACCCTGGCTTCTGGTCACAACGTCAGCCTCTTGCATGCCCAAGATGGCAGCCAACATCAGTTCTCCTGGTGCAAGGGTCAGGCACTGGTGCCACATTCCTCCTTCAGCAGGCCAGCCAGCCACCAGGGGAATGCACAGCCAGCTCCAGCTACTCCGCCCTCACCCGCCTCCCCTCTCACCAGGGCAAATGCATAGCTTAGGCCGAGCCCAGCCAACCCAAACCCGGAGCAACACCAGCCTCTTCCGTCTCTACCAACCCGGGCTTCTCAAGGGGGAGTCTGAGTCCTTCGTAGCCTGGTTCCATTACTGCTTTCCCCCAAGGGCCCCCTGCAGCCCCTCTTCATGTCTCTTCTACCACAGAAAGGAACCCTGTCCCACTGCTGTGCTCATCTGGGTCTTCTCTTTGGGTGGAAACCTCTGCCCTTTGGGGGTTTGTGTCTCCCGTGAGCGCTTCAGGGGTGCAGACTTAAACGCACCTGCCTGGAAGCCGAGAACAGGTGAGATGGGGACTCGGTCAGCCCGAGCATTCTGGGCCTGTGTTTCCTTGAGAAAAACTAAAGGGGGTGCCTGGATGAACATAGAAATGAGGGTTGGAAGCAAGAAGGTGAAGGGGGGGTCTCCGAGACACAACAGCAAGTCACAAAGGCACACTTTAGGGTCGGGATGTTTTTGTGCAAAGGATGCAGACTCTCAACAACTAGGAAAACTCCATACGATGGGAGCCAGGGGCCCCAGAGGCGGTCAGCCAAGAATCCTAAGACTCGGGCTGCCGTATCCTTAGAGGTGTGAGTGTAAACAACAGAAAAGAAGTGGGGGAGGAAAAGCGAAGTGAAAGGAGCCATTAGGGATGTGAAGGGACAGATTCCGACTCTGCCCAACTTGGCCAGCACCCTCCCCACCCCAAACCTGGGATACTTACACAGGCAGGGGTTAAGATAGGGGCCTGTGGGGATTCAGGAGAGCTGGGCGTGGAGCTCTTACCTCCACTGGGCAGTGGGCTGGTCGGGGAGGTTCCCTCCAGCTCCTCGAAGGCTTCCTTGTAGCTGTGCAGATGGGGCTGCAGGAGAAGAACAAGGGGAAGAAAAAGTGGCTACACTGGCGGCCATGACTTTGAGAAGGAGGCATTTCCCAGTTAACTAGCCTACGAAGCCCCTCGCCAGCCTGACCACCCACCCCTCCCCAGGTAAACAGAGGTCAAAGGGAGATCCTGCCCACTCAAGGCCCCAACAACTCCTTGTAGCTGAGAGAACAGAAAGTGGCTATTTTTAAGGCCATAGTCTAGCAAGGATGGAATTCAGGAGAACCTGCCTTGGAAATATTTCAGAATAGCGCCAAAGAGAAGGGTCTGAGGGCAGGGAACTCGGGTCCTGGCAGAAGGCAGAAGAGAAAAAATGTCCAAAAGCCATTCATGCCCAGAATGACTCAGCCTGGATTTTATCGGATATGGACTATTCGCACCACAATCTTCCAGGGTGCATGTTTCAAATGCAGATTCCTGGGCCCCATCCCAGAGCTAACCTGCTGGAATCTCTGGAGATGGATTTGGGAATCTACATGTTAACAAACTCCCTGGTGATTATTAGGCATGCTGAAGTTTAAAACCTACTGACTGCCTCAAACCATGGAAATGTCTCAGAAACGCAAACATTTGGCATTGAAATTAGATCTGTGGCGAAAACCCTATATCTGGAAAGGGCTTAAGAACCTTTGTCAGTCTATGTGATCTGATTTGGAGTTTAGAGACTGTGGTCCCCTATGTCATACCCAAGATCCTCAACACCCTCCTCAAGGGCGCTCTTTAGGAGTCAAGAGGGGAATCTCAAGGTCAGTGTTAATGGAATACATGAAGCATAAAAGCGATTTAGGGAAGGAAATGGGCTCCAGATTCCACACGCCAGAACCCTAGGGTGAGAATGCAAGGAGAAAAAATTACCGGGTTTCCTGACATGTCAGTTGCCACCCAATGGACCATCAGGTTCCTGGAGAGTTCAAGTGGGCTCTGCTACCCTCTGTGGCCCCAGGATGCAGCCCAAGGACTCACCTCTTTGGGCCGCCCGCCAGGATTGAGAGCAATGGTGAGAGCCAGCTCTGGAGAGACGCACTGGACAGGGGAACGAACCCCAGGGCTCCGGGGGGATGAGGGTTCTGGAGACTGGTTCTCATACTGTCCATCACTGGCTGCCCGCCTCCGAAGAGGGGTTGGGGGCTCCGCAGGCTGCTTCTCCCGAGCCTTCACTCCTGGGAGGAATGGCAAGGCAGAGAAGGCAATGAGCATATTGTGCAAGAAAAGATTGATCGGGCCTAATTCCCCCCCAGAGAAGACAGCGCAAGCTCAGGGGCCATGCTGGAACTGGGCCTGTCTCCCCTCTGCACCTCCCCCCAGCCTCCCTCTGTCCACACCAGGAGTTTCTCTGCAGGGTGGGGGACCTGCCGAGGCTGGGCTGGCCTTCACCAGGAATCTACCCCGCACAGGGTTGGGGCCCAGAGCACAAAGGACTGATACAAGAAACAGATGTCAACTCTTTCCAAGGCCTGGAGGCAGAGGGCCAGAGCTTCCAGGCAAATGAGGGAAGGTGGAGGGAGGAGAGACAGTCTCCAAGGCGACTGATCAACCAACAAGCAACATCAGGCCCATGGGAAGAACTTTTGGAAAGAGCGAATAATGCATCATCTTACAAATGGTGCCCCCAAGAAGACACAAAGAAATGACTAAGTCTTCTTATAGTCTCTGGCCCCAATTGGCCCCTGGAATATTGCTGGCCTTCTCTGGGGTTCCCTACCTTCATCCAGTGTAACTGAGAAACCTCTTACCAATTTCCCTTATGCTGGCCGCTTAGCTACCACCCACCCATTTTCTTGCCCCAAAGATGGCCCTGGTTCCCGCCCAACAGAACAGCAGGCAGAGAGCTCGAGCTATGTGTTCCATCTGCTTTTCTGTACTTCCTTCCATTCCACAGGCCTAGGGATATTGCTAACCCCACCCTCCTTCCTTCCCACTCCCTCTTCCCACAGCTGGGCCAAGGCACAGAACCCATGGCCTCACTGAGCTGGCTCCAGAATCCTAGAAAAACTGACTCCCCCGGGTCCCAGAGGCCAAGACCCAGCCTGAGGGCGGGCTCCTAGTCCTGATTATCTTGTGCTTGCAGATTCTCAGTGCTGCCTTCACCACCACCCAAGAGCGGGTGAGGTGAGAGGAAGTGCCAAGACTTACCAAAGGTCACATGGGACTGGGACCGTGACCGGACCAGCCTCATGCCAGCACACCTGGGAACACTGCCCCATGGCACACATGCACACACACACGCACACATGAATACATCACTGGCCCCTAGAAATGTGCCAGTGCAGCCAAGCAGAAATCGCCCTCATTCACACTGAATCATCATCTATTATCCACAGTGGGGTCTGCACACCCCGGAGGCCTCCCAACTCCCCCCTGGCACAGCCATTGAGGTTGCCATGAGAAGCACATGCTGGGAAGCCTTCTTAGTTGTCATCAATAGCAGCCACCGGCTGCCAAGTCTAGAGATGGATGGACACCACACACACACACACACACACACACACACACACACACACACACACACTCCGAGACACACGCTCATACTCTCCCATAATTAGAGGCCCTGTCTGGAGAACAGCCGGACTGGCACACATTTACAAATGCAGAAGGTACCCGGGGGGAGTGGGGGTGTTTCGAGTCTCCACTTTGGGCTCTTTATTATTCAGAGGCAGCCTGCCTGCCATCTCAACCGAGAAAAAAGAACCCAAATGGAGACCGTCATCTAGACTCACAAACTACTTAAAGCATCCGAGCCCCTCACCTGATAGTGCCCTCATTTTCAGAATAGAAAAAGGGCAGTTGCATAGTCCTCACCAGGGGCCAGATGAAAGATGGGGCACGGATCTGAAAGGCTTGAGCGGCGTGGGGACGCTACAGAAAACCCAGGTCCCCAGCCGTCAGAGAAGCAGCCTGCATCTCCCACTACGTCTGTGGGCACCCCTGCCCTTGACCATGCTTCTCCTACCCACACCGAGCCCCTTGCCCTCAGGCCTCCTGGGTAGCTCGGTTCAGAATTACTGCCGGTTTGTTCCTAGCAAAGACATTAGAGAGAAACAGACATAGCCATTGATTTTCTAATAATAATTGTGACAAAGGAGGCTCCTTCGGGAAAGGCTCTTGGGGTTTGCAACTAAGTTCATCCCCAAGGTTAACAGCAAGGCATTAGGGCTGGTCTCAGTTCTGGCTCACCCAGCCCCACAGGCTCTGGTTGGCAGGTCCCTGTGCCTTGGCGAGAGTGGTCAGTTGCCCTGTGTGGGATCTGATGTCTGCCCTTGAAAAGTGGGTCTGTTTCCATTTGAGGCCCTGAATCTCCCACAGGGACAGAAAACATTCTCCCCAGTGCGCCCAAAACACCTTCTATATTCACTGCCGCAGATGGTTTCAACGCCCAGAGGGGAGTCTGGACTGCTGCTGGAGGGGCTTCCCAACTGGGGAGGATGGGAGTCCCTAGCACAAGGCAGCTGGACATCTGAGAACCATCTCAGCTCCTCAAGTCTCCTCTCCATTGCCACCAGATCGGCACACGGGAGCGTGTTCTGTCCAGAGGCAGGCAGATGGCCAGAATGACGCCCAAAGAAAGAGGGCACTGCTGAGGAGCCTCCCTCTGCAAAAGGGGAAAGACCCCGCATTCCAGTCCCACGGGGCAGCCCCACCCACTTCAGAGCGCCCCACAGCACTAGTGACAAGCCAGGGCTTCTCACATTCTTTGAACACAGTGTCTCACTGTTGTCCCCCTTGGCAAGCCCAGATCTGCCCGTCAGTGCCTGGAGAGCCATGTTCCCTCTCTCTTGTCTTTCCCTACGGGAGGGGAGACAGAGCAGGGTGGAGGGGAGAGAAGAGAGCCCCCATTGTTCCTCAGCCAAGCTGGGACGTCTGGACACAAGCTGACAGCCAGTGTCAGAGAGAGAACACCCCCCCCTCCCATCCTAGAGACTGATAATAAAAATAGGCCTGCTCCCCCCCTACTCTGACCCCAGGCTTTCTCGGTCCTAGGCTCCATGCTCTCTCTCTCTCAGAGCCTGTGTCTCTGTGCTCCATGCCCTACACACACAGGCACACATGCACATATACACACACGCCCACTTGCACACACACACAGCTTTCACCCGACAGGAATGGCAGGAGGTCCATCCCCCTCAGAACCTCTACCGTCAGCCCCTTATCCAGCAGGAGACCACAGGGCCAGAGGAAACTCATAAAGAAAGGAGGAAAGAGGCATTGGAGGGACTCTGGAAGCTTTTGCTGGAAGCCTCCAGCCCCAGGAGCATAAGGGCTGGATGCCCCTAGCAAGGCAGTGGCCTTCGGAATGATAATGCGCTACATTCAGAAGCTCTTTGTCGTCCTCTGAGGACTGCCCACACTCTGTGGGCACTGGGCCTGCCCCACAGCCTGCAGGACAGTGGTCAGCCCAGGGCCTCCACACAGGCTGCCAGACACGAAGAGAAGGGCACCAGAACAGCCTCATTTTCCGGGGCTCCTCATTCCACCCCCCAGGACGGTGCTGTGTTTCATGGAGCAGTAGGCTCCAAGGCTCCCCAAAAGTGGGCCAGAGCTGAGGTACTGAACCCCCTTCACCACACACACACACACACACACACCCTGCAAATTCTGGGGGCTGTAAACCTAACACACATCAGTGAACACACTCCGGTAGAGCACAGACACCCACCACTCCTAGGGCCCCTAGACAAATGCCCCCGTGTCAGGCTTTATCCCAGGCCTTCCCTACACCCCCAGCCTGGCCACCTCCACCCCCACAGACCCAGCTCTTCTTTCCAGCCTTCCCATTTCCAGAAGACTGGATTCCTCAGATCCAGGAGGCAGGGCCGGGTGTCCAACAGCATGCCTGGGGCTCCGGAAGCGAGGCGATCCGGCAGGCCACCTGCTGGGCCAGGGCACCAGAAAGCCACACGGCGATCACACTAGCAGCCCCAGGGCAAGCCATGCCAGCTCCCCTCAGGACAGGCCCACCACCCCAGAACTGCCCCAAACCCAGGCCCAGCTGAACACTGCACTCCCCACCACTGGGCCGAGAAAAAGGTGGAGGGAGAGGACAGGAGGTGGACAGAGCCGTTCTGCTAAAGCCATCTCCCCATTGTCCATGGACGAGGAGAAGGAGGGTGCGGGAAAGCACCACAGATTGCCATTGGAAGTCAACTGTTCCCACCACTCCCTAAGCCTTTCCCCCGGAACTGCTCAAGGTCATAGCGTGGGGCGACCCTAAGCAGCCTCTTCTCCCTGACCTGGACCTCTGGGCTCCAAGGAGCAGGGAAAGGATGAGGTGACACCTTTCCCAGGCTAACAGCCTACGTATGGCCCGTATGTCCCAGAGACCGGGGCAGACGTGGTAGGCGACATCACCCTCAAATAGAGCAATGTGACCTAGGATTGAGAATCTGCCATGATGGAGCACATCAAGGCACCGTACAAAATACACACAGCAGGGCTGCGACCCTCCATTTTTCACATGAGGAAACTGAGTTCTGGGTAATAACGAGACTTGCCCAGACCACAGAGGTGATCACAGGCAGAGTTAGGACAATACCCAGGACCTCTGACTCTGGGCCATGGGTCCTGAAATCGGAAATTAGGGATGAGGTCACAGGAGGTGCTCTGTCCTCAGGGAGTGCTGTACTCAAGTGTACACAGAGCAGCAGGAGCTGGGGCACCACTCTTTGTCTTATGTCCAGTGGCCCATGCAAAGCACAGCCTGGCACCTGCTGAGGCCCTGGCCCAGCAGCCACGATGGTCTGGCCAGGGTGGCCGGAGAGCTGGGCTGTGCCGAGCCCTCACTAAGTACTTTATTGCAAAGACCTCCATGTCCACGGGAAACCTGGAAGTTAGTCTAGTTACCTCAGATGCTGTTACCAGCAGGTAAGGCCAACGCTAGAAGCACCAGTTTGTCCATGCAAAAGTGGGAGCACTTGCTCATGCAGAAGGAGGGAGAGAGGGAGAGAGGGAGAAGGGATAATCGGGCAAGGAGAGAGAGGGATGCAGTGAGAAAAGGAATGGGGGTGGGGCAAAAGAGAATATGAAAGAGATAGAAAGAACAGAAGAGGAAGAGGAAGTGAGGAGGAAATGGAAAAATGAGAGGAAGAAAGTGGTCAAAAGTTTAGAAGGAATAGCACATGAAAAAGGAGAGGAAGAGAGAAAAACTGAGATATAACTCCAGTGAGGGCCAAGGGGCCATAAAAGGGGCAGGGGGAGGAGAGGAACCAACCAGAGAGGGAAGAAGATCGGAGCCGGTGGAGAGGAGGGTGCCGGTAGCTGACACTCTGCCCAATGCCCTGCAGTCTGGCGTTGTACGCTGCCCACCCCACCCCAGGGGAGCCGGCAGGGAGGGGAGGCAAGCAGGAAGGGAAGGGATGACACCAGGCAAGGAAGGCACCACGCCCATGGCACACGTGACAGATGGACATAGGACACACGAAGAACGAAAGGGACGCGGCATTAAACAAGACGAAACAAAACAAAAACAAAGAGAAAAATCAAGATTAGTTGATGTTTTGAGTCTTGGATCTGGCCACACACTGGAGGGAGGTCGGGAGGGTGTCAGGCAAGAAAAGAGGGCAGATCCAGGGTCTCGCTTCTCCCAAGCGCTAGTGGACCTGCTGCTGTCCAGCAGGACTGCACGTCCCTCTAATTTCTAACCCCAGTGTGGAACCAAGAAGGTGCCAGCCTGGGACCTGATTTCAATCCTGTTGGCCACACGTCATCAGCATGGCCCCACCAGGTCTTCTCTCCTCTCACGGTCACCTGCCTGTCCCTGGATTCAGCAGTAACTACCAGTCTGAGCCCAAGGGTCATGACTCCTTAGTATCCAAGCATCCTTCAGCCCTTTGTTTTTCCATCACACCTACCTTAGTAATCCTCTTCTGTGGGAGCCACTTAGGGTTTTCTACTCCTGCCGAAAGCTGCTGAGTACCACTGAAAAGTCCCTAAAACGAGCCTGCCCCGATGCATTAGAAGGACCTGCTATGTCATTCTTTTATTCACCCTTGCAGACTCCCACATCACCCTCACACACAGGGGCCTCCCAGCAGCCAATATCCCCCTGGCCTGGCTTCCAGGGAACGACGCTCTTTTAGCTTTCCTTTACTTTGCCACAGCTCCATACCAGTTTCTTTGCTGGTTCCTCCTGTGTCTCCAACCACTGAATGTGTTTGGATGAGACTCCAGGACTCACTCCTGGGACCTTTCCTCTACCTGTGCTCCCCCCCAGGTGACAGCATGCAGTGGCATGCATTACATGACATCCCCCTACTGACACCTCCCAAATTTCTAAGCTCTAACCTCTCCCCTGAAATTCCGGATTCATATATCCCACCATCTTGGATGTTTTATGTGCCTTTCAAATCTAACACGGCCAAAATCACACTTCTGATATCCCCTCTAAGCCGGCTCTTCTCACATTTGCACATTCGTACCCATCTCCACAAATAGCAACTCCATTCTTTAGTTGCTCAGGTCAAAAAGCCTTCACGTTTTCTTTCTCTCACATCCCATGTCTAGTCTGTCTATAAATCTTGATGGTTCCACCTCCAAAATGTCTGCAATCTGAGCACTTCTCACTATTACCACAAATACCGTCCTGATCCATATCAGCAGCCTCCTAACTGGTCTTCCTCCTTCCATCCAGGCCACATTGATCCTTTTAGAACAAGTCAGATGAAGTCACTCCTCTGCCCAAATCCTTCCCAAGGCTACTCACACCACACCAAGTAAAAGACCAGGTAGGTTCTTGCAATCACCTGTAAGGCCCATGTAAGCTGGCCCCCATTCCCATCACCTCTCTGACTTCGTGTCCCCCTCTACTCCCCCTATCAGGTATACTCCTGCTTCAGGACCTTTGCACTTGCTGTTCCACCTGGCACACTCTCTCACTACCCAGAGAAGCCTTCCCTGACCATCCTATGTAAAGTGCAACCATCCACCCACACTCACTGGCACTTCAATACAATTTATGTATGTATTTGCTTGTTTGTTTATTGTCTATCTCCACCATGAAGGCAAAGATTTTCACCTCTTTTGTTGACCACCATTTTTCCAGAGCCTAGGCTAGCATGTAGCACAGATAAGGGGATCGAGCTTAATGATCAGATGGGCCTTGCTCTCATCTCCTATTTCCATGATAGAATGCAAAAACTGGGTTCTCAATTTAAGTTCCCAAAGCTTGACACCAGCATCTCCCTGTATCTGTATCTATCCTTTATTATTTCATGAAGAGGTATCTCATTTCCTTGTTGAGTCTAAATTATCCACCTGGGCTCCTCAGCCTATCCCCTCTTACCTCCTTAGAGACTTTATTCTACCAATTTATTTCTCTCTCTCATATCTTTTTCTTCTCCCTCTGCTCTCCATATTCAACCTCTCTCTTTCCCCTAAAAACATTCTTATGGTTCCCACGTTTACCAAAAAAGAAAAAAAATGTTCTCAATATGTTGCTACTCTCTTTAGCTACCATCTTCTCTCCTTTTAGCACAAAACCACTCAAAAGAGTAGTTGACATGCCGTCTGAACTCCCTCTCCACTCGCTCTTCAGTCGCTCATTCTGGCTTCTGTCACCATCACACTATTGAAAATATGCCTTTGAGAGTCACGGGGACCACCTAATTGGCAAGCCCAATGCATTTTTCTCAATCCTCATGGCCTCTCCACAGTGACGTTGCTAACCCCCCACCTTCTCCCTGGAAACCTTCTCCTATCCTGACTTCTGTGATGGCCCACTGTCCTGAGCATTCATTCATAGTCCCCTGTACAGCCTCAATTCCCCTCCTGGCTAATTGGCCTAAGTTCTTTTCTCCCTATGCCCTCTGACATAAAGAACTCAACTATGCCCAAAGCTTTAAACTTCACCTTTGTGAGGATGACCCCAAAATCTATAGCTCCTTCTACTCTTCTACTCTATAGCTCCAATTCTGGGTGTTCAATTGCCTTCCATACATCTCCACCTGGAGGCTCCATCACCACCTCAAACTTGACATATCTAACCCTGAGGTCTTCATCTTACACCAAACTTGCTCTTTCTCCTAATTCCCAGCTTGTTCATGGGACCATCGTTCTGCTTCTATGCATGGAGCCTCAGAATCATCTGTGATGTCTCCGCCTCCCTCCCCCACTACATCCAATCAATTTGTAAACACCCACTACTTGCACAGCACCTTTGGCATCCCTGTCTTCTTTTTCATTTCCATGGTCAGCACACTAATCCAGTCCACATCACCTAGACTATCTAATAAGCTCCTACATCTCCGGCTCAAAGTCACTCCCATTTAGCATCCTTCCTGCCCACACCCACCAGGTAAATCTTCCTAAGCTACAGCTTGGCATACTCTCCTGACTAAAACATAGAAATGGCTTCCTACATTGCTGCTAGGTAAGATTTAAGCTCCTTAGTCTGGCATTTAAGGCCAACCCGAGGGAGGTCGCAGGCTACCTTTCTTAACTCTCTCACACACAGCCTATATGCTCTCAATCTACTCTATTCTTCAAACATTTGTATGCTTTCTTGTCTTCACTACGAACTCTCTCTCTCTCCAATGACCCCATTCACTTTCAAAATCCTACCAATTGCCCAAGGCTCTGGTTAAAACCTACACTCAACACAGAGCCCCTCTAATCTCTATAGCTGATAGTAATAGCTCCTTTTTCCTCACAGGACTTTCTGCATACCTCCCTTATTACAAATGACTTTATTTTAAAGCTCCAGTTTCTTTTTCCCCCTTACTAAACTCTAGATTCCTTAAGGATAAGATCCAAATCTTATTTCTAACATGCATCAAAATCTCTCCCTCTAGAGATATCTGAGATCAGTCCAGTCACAGAATCAGGATCGTAAGATAACTTGATTGGACTCACCAACTCTGACTCTTATTTCTTTTTCTTGTCTTATTGCACTGGCTAGGACATCCAATACAACGTTAAATGTGAGTGGTGATAACAGGTATCGTTATTTTGTCCCTGGCTATAATAGGGATGTTTCTAATGTTTCACAAGAAAGTATGATGTGTGCTACAGGTTTCTGGTACCTACCCTTTATCAAGTTAAGAAAACTACCCCTACATTCTCTGTGATCTAAGCTGAAATAAAATATAAGTGAGGGTTGAATCAAAGTGGAATGAACCAGGGAGATGGTACTGAGGTATGGAGGGCAGCCAACAAGAAAAGGGCAGACCTGAGAGAGAAAAGCCAGGAGAAACGAGATCAAGTTGATGGCCATGAAGGGGCTCTCCCTCATGTTAAAGCTTATGTTCCAGCTGCTTGCAGAAGCATGTAGAATGGGCAGAAAGAGGTGGTGCTGGAAGTCTATCCTCCCTGGCTCCTAGACTATTCTGCACATCGATCCTGCCTATATGCCTTTATCTCCATAGGCACTGCAGACACACTGAAGGGCTACTGAAGAAGCTGTGCGAGCAGAACCTGCTGACATAAGAAATACTGTTCATGACAGGACACGGACCAAAGAAGCCCTTTTATAGCCCTGGAAACCAAATATAACTGTCCCCTCTATACATCTCATCCCTTCTCCTGACTGAGTCACTCGCAGTTGGGGGAGGAGATGGGAGCAGAAATGTGCCAACAATATCACCCCCTTCCTATGACTTCTTGGCAGCCAAAGACTGAGCAGCTATAGGGATATGGAGGTTGACAGTCTAAACCATGGAAGCTGGTAGGAGGAAAAAGGCTGAGGGGAGATGCACTACAAGATGGACATCCTTCCTGGACCATTCAGGTATGGCTTCCTCTTAAGTAAGCTCCAAGAGAGCTATACGAAAGGGTTTTAGTAGGGGGAGGAAATTCATCCTGCTCCCCAGAGAAAAGGCCCCTGGATCCTGCTTATCATTAGGCTAGAGGGTCACTCTTCCTCAGGCCACCACCCAACTCTATAAAATATTGAGAGGACCCCATTCCTCTCCCTTCAACAAAACCAAGGAAGAAAGTATCTCTTCTGACAAAAAAGTAGGGGCATCCAGATGTGGAAGAAAGCAGAAGACATTAGCCCCATTTGGACTACCCCATGGAGCCTTTCTTTCACGCCTAGGGTTCCTGCGTTTTGATCAAAGGTAAAAACAATGATGTGCTGTTACTCCAGCTCTCCAGGAGAGATTAAGCCCTGATTGCCAGTTTCCATGGTGTAAATACTTCCATTATGACCAATTTCAAGTTACCGATAGTTGAACTGGGGACTGTGCTCTGCTCTGAAGAATAGGAGCAGGACATCTACGGCCCCACACCCAGGTCCAGGGCCCAGTCCAACAGCCAGCTGGCCTACCCCCAGCCACTTCTCCAAACCAATGTCCATTCTCAGGGAGAGAGTCTCCCTCCCTCCACGCAGCTGGCATGGTGACTCAGCTTCCCCTAAATTTAGGGAAAAGGGTGGAGGGGAAAGTCAGCTGCCCAGACTTTTCTTCTCCTCCCTGAGCTTCCACCACCCTGTTTGCTGAGGACCTTGGCACAACCCCCCACACCTACCCCCAGCACCAGTCTCTGGGTCACCCCTGCCTGGGCTTTACCTCCACAACAAAACAAAACCATAGAATTTCCTGCCCAGTTTGACTGCCCCAGTGGAATGGTCATAGGCTTAGGCCAGTGGGAAGGAAGGGAACCCTTCCTGTCACTCCCAACATGGCCCTGCACACTCTGCCATTTCTTGCCTTTATTTCCCCATTAAGCTTTTCTAGTTGCTCCACTCTACCTTCTCTCTCCAGAAAGATAAGCACATTCATGTTCTGATAGGAAATGAAGCTTCATTCTCAATGACTGCTTCCCATACAAAGCTGGCCCTAAAGCAAGGACTAACAGGACAACTGGACAAGAAGGGGGACCTTGGGCTCCCCAGAAACAGAGAAATATCCTCAAAGGACCCAGCGGGGTTGAACACTCAGATGGTCGAACACTCAGATGGAGCTCAAGGGCTTCAGGATACCCTCTCAGGCTTCATTACGCCTCTGGGAAGGCCCAAGAGGGAATTCAAGTCTATAGAGACCTCCTTCCAGCCTTCTCCAGGCTTTCCCCAAAAAAACTGAAGTCTGAGGACAGAGAGCACAGCAGGCAGTTGCAGAGAACATCTCCTCTCTACCTAGAAAATCTATACTCTAGCCCCAAAGTCACCACCTCTAGGAAGTTTCCCCTGATTATCCCAGGTGGTAAGCCTTGATTTCCCCAGGCTCTGGGGCTTTGGTCCCCATCTCTATTGTATAACAGCACACATTGCACTCTGTTGGAATTATGTCTATGTACCTGTCCCCTCACTAGACTGTAAGATCCTTGAGGACAGGAACTTAATGCCTACCGTAGAGCCTAACAGACAATGAATGCAGGAAGAGATGACTAGTGGGTGGGCTCCTGACAGCCTCTTGTCTAGGCTAAAGCAGTATCTGCTGAGGTGCGATGGCCGTGCCTGCACCTCCCTCCATTAAGACCAATCAGGAACAAAGAGGGAAGGTGCTAAGGGAGGGGATGTCCAGCAGTGATGGTCCCTGAGGCTCTTACCTGCTACCCGGTGGGCCACCAAGCCCTCCAGGTTCAAGGGCTCCTCCTCTGGAGTTCGGGATGGATCTGAAGTCACCTCCTTTGGTGGGAGCTGAGGCTGAGCAGTGAGACCAGGGAGAGAGGCTGGGGGCTGCTGAGGCCCTGGAGGGCTATGGGGGGTTGGAAGGAAGGCGGGAGAGGAAGAAGAGGAGGCTGGGCTCTTTGGACGGTAACTCTGGTTGGGCCCAGCCAGACACAGCTGATAATCATACGGTGAGTAAGGCCTGCCAGGAGGGACAGACTCCAGGCGGGCCCGTGGGGCCGGCTCAGGGGTTCCCAAGGAGTGCCCACTGGGGATGTAGCCAGATCGGGACTGGGTCAGTGGATGCGACTGGAAGGACGAGCCGGAGAGGGGCTGGGAGGAGAGTGGGGAGGCCCCTGGCCAGGCCCCTGGGACACTCTGGGATTTGTGCAGCGGGGTGGCGGCCGCAGCCGGCTCCAAATCCAGCATCAGCATGTTGAGGGTTTCGATGGACTGCTCGATCTCCTGCTGGGAGGCTGCCCTTGGGAACTCAGGGAGGCCAGGCAGGGGGGTCTCTGCCAACGGCTGGGGACTAGGCCTGCTGAGCCCGAGACCCTCCAAGTGGGCTCTTTCCTGCTGGCGAGGAGGAGGGCAAGGCTGCTGCTGCTGCTGCTGTTGCTGCTGCCAGGAATTGAGGCCCCTCTGCACAGCCTCCCGGCTGCTTCCCCCACGGGCTGGGGCTGGGGGCAACTGGGGCTCGGTTTCCGGAAAGGACTGAGAGCGGAACATGCCGCTGGGGTCATGGCCATAGTGGGAGGTGGTCACTGGCTGTGGCCAGGCTGCGTGGGGGCCCTCCCTCTGGTAGCCAGCTAAAGCTTCCTGTGCGGAGTAGGAGGGCCGCATGGGGACTGTGTGGCCAGAGTGGGCAGGCACTGCCCGGCTGGCAGACTCATAAGGGTAGCCCCCACCATTGACCATAGGTTCCACAGGGTAGGTCTTGTCCAGACCATTGGTCAGTGGGGACAAGGCCTCCGGGTAGCCGCCCTCACTGGTGTTGGTGATCCCGTCCAGGGAGGACAGTGTGCCCATGCTGCCCACACTGTGCCCGTCCTGGTTGGGCAGCTCATCGTCCAGGATGTCTGTCTCCCGCTCCGATGCCAAAGCACTGCCGTTGACGTGAACCTGGGCTGGGACAACATGGCGACCAGAGGAGGGTGCAGCAGAGCCCCCCGCTGGGCGGGACCGGAGATGCTGGGTGTGGTACATAACACCTGGCTTCTCTCGCTCTAAGCCGAAGCCACTGAGCAGGCGGTCCAGCTCACGCTTCTCCTCAGGACTCAGGACAACAGGCGCACTGGCGGGTCCAGGGGCAGGCTCATCGGTCTTGTCTGTCTTGGTGGAGGCTGTGGAGTTGCCCGAGTCACTGCTTACAGAGAGGGTGTGTTCCACATGGTTGGGGGTGGCCGACAGGGCAGGACGTGTGGCATTGACGGCCCCAGTGCTGCCGTGCAGGGAGTCCTTCTTCTTCACCTTGGCATACAGGCTCCCGTCCAGTGGCCCCTGCGTATGTCCCACAACCTCTGCAAGAAAGAGAGCAACAGATAGCAGATGTCAGTGGGAAACAGGGACATACTTTATTCTCCCGAGGGAAGGAGTAAGAGCTTCCATTCCCTGGATCCTAAAACCTCAGCACCCTGAGATAGAGCTGAGGTGGCAGAAAGGCAAAAAGACTAAAGGACCCCTACCCCAGGCTTTTGGGCAGAACCCATCCCAACACCCAGCTTCAGAGCCAGGCAACAGAGCCTAAGATTGGGCAGAAGGTCCTGGGGGCCAAAATGCTCCAGTCCAAAGCCTGCCTCTGACATTTCACTAGGTCCTAGAAGTGCTGGGCCAAGATGGGGTTCAGCAAAGCCAGCAGGCCCCGTGTCAAACGGGACACACTTTTGCTCTGAATGCAGGGGCCCATGAGAACTTTGGAAAGGGGGTTCAGGGGCGAGGGGGAAGCTTATTAGGGATCGAGAACAAAAAGCAGAGGTTTACATCAGGGGCAGGTGTGCCCTGTGTCATTTTATCTACAGACAGCTCGGACGGCCGCGTGAGCAATACTTTCTCTGAAAGGAAAAAGTGAGTGCTGGGTGGCTTGAGGCCAAAGGGCTGACTCAGGGACGAAGAACTTCCCCACCCAGAAGAACTCAGTGATTTCACACCCTGTACAGTCAGCAGCCCAGCCCCTAGCCCAACACACACACACACACACACACACACACACACACACACACACACACACACACACAGAAATCCTGACATAAAGAAGTCCAGAGATACACATGCCAATCAGTAATCACTCAAATCAAACACCCAGAATTCACCCGAATCAAACGTCCTGGTGCATTCTTGGGGTACACCGGATAGGGGTCCCCAGTCAGAAAGTGTGGATATGAATGTGTTAATACAATAATAATAATAATAATAGTTAACATGCAGCAAGCACCTATCATGCACCAAACATGTTGCTATGCACTTTACACATAGATTATTTCTAATCCTGAGTCAGGGAGCATTATGCCTATTTTAAAGATGGAAAATCTGAAGTTCTGAGAGGTGAAGCCATTTATTTGTAGATATATAGTACTTGGTAAAGCTGGGGTTTTAAATCAGAACTAATTTAAGACTTAATTAAAACTAAATTAAAATCAAAACTAATTTAAAATCGGAACTACTCAATCAGAACTTCAAAGAGCACACAATTTTTATTATTCTGTGCTGACTCTAATAGCTCACACACATACACATACAATGGAATGAACACAAAGAAGGCAGCAAGGCCCCAAAATAAATACTTAAAATTTAAAGCCACAAACATTTCAGAAAATACAAGCTCCTACGAGGTCCAAGGATCAGCCCTCAGGCCAGAAGTGGCAGCCTCTAAAAATAAACACTCATACAGAAGCCCACGGCCAAAAACAAGTGATCAGACAACCACAAAACAGGAACATCCTGATGGGCACACACACACACACAAACCACAGGCCAACCAAATGACATCACCATCGAGCCAGCACGAGGAGCCCGACAGGGTACATCGTCCACCCACACATACCCCGGGGGCTCTGCCCATTTGCTCAACTCTCCAGAACCATCTCTCTGCCCTCCAGTTTTCCCTCGAGCTTTGGGACCTCAGCCAGCGGCAGAACCTAAGTGACGTTGGGCCAGAATTTTGCCACAGTGGCCTAGAGTTCTCAGAAATGCGGCTGGTCTGAACGGGAAAGGTGTTTTGGCTGAGATAGGCCTGAATCTCCAATAGCCTGTGCCTTATGTCAGGATCCCTGAAAGCTGCTAAGAGGCAGCTGCAGGCATAGCTGCCTCTCCCAACTCATCTGTGAGCATCCCTAAAGGGTCGACCTTGGCAGATGACAAAGCCTGCCCCTAGATGCGTTGGGACACAAAAGAGAAGAGACACCAGCTGACGTTTCCAGGGGGAAAAAGTATTAAGGCCTGGAGTCTCTCATCCACTCAGATGTCTGAGGAGGGTTCTCATGAGATGGGTCCCTCACACCAGTGAGTGGGAGTCTGAAGAGCTGTCTTTCCTCCTTACTGTGCCCGGAAAGCTGCTGGCCCTGGAGAAAGCAGGCCCATTCCTGGGCCCTGGCCCCACTCGGCAGCCCACACCATGAGATGCCAGACTTCCTCCCAGGCCAGGGATCTCCTCCATACCCTGCACCCCTAATCCTCCAAATCCATGCTCATATGGCCTGGGAAGCGGGGAGAGCAGCAAGCAAAGGGTGCAGTGTCCTACAGCCTCCCCATTTACACTTATACAGAAGACGATGAGAAGCACTGCGTGCAAATCGGAGAGTACTCTCCCCTTCTGGGAGAAAGCACCCACTCTGGCACCTCACTTGGGTTCATAAAAGAAAAGCTTTTGGCAAAGAGCTAAGAAAGCATCCTCCGAGGCCAGGAGGGAGAATTCACACTGATCCCCACCATCTGATATCCTGGCCCTTCATTGATTTTAAAAATGTCAATATTAAACTGGTTCTGCAGTGTAATTTAACCCCGCATGGGCTACAGTTAGCAGCAACATGAGGAACGATAACTGCCAGGCCACAAAGGATTAGTAAGAAAATCGAAGAAGTGTAAATTGTGTAATTAAATCCTGTTTGCTCAATACAAATGGAAATTCTATTTCTGTCCTCAAAAGAAGAGCCCAGCTGTTCCTGACCACCCAGTGCTGGCCACATGCTCCAAGCTGTTCTGCAACCTTCACTGCTTGGCTTCCTTGGCTTATCAAGGGGAGAAAGAAGACACCCAGGCCCATCCAGGTCTATCCAGCCTGCATGAGGCTTCTGCTGAAACCCCAGCAAATTGCAGAACCTGGGGGGCACTACCCCTGCTCCTCCCTTCAGAGTTGAAGGTAAGTGCCCCCCCTACTAACTCCCCCTTCGTTGTCCCCTCCCCCTACCTGCTGCCCCCACACCAGTGCACATTCCTTCTCCCCATCTACCACAGCCACATTAAAAGCTATTTACCGGGACCACAAAAAGCCGGAACACAAGGTCTGTTTCAATCTATTAAAGCAGGAAGGACAAAAGAGAGAGGCGGGTAGAGCAAGAAAGAGTGAAACAGAGTGCAGAAGGAAGAGGGGGGCTCAGAAGGGGTGAGGACTCTTAAACCCTGGGCCACCACCAGATCCATCTCGAAGTCCCAGCAGCCTCCAGGGGATGGCCAGTTCAGGTAAAACCATCTCAGGTGAGATGAAGCTGGACACCCAGTGGTGGGGGGCAGCGGGTAGAGGGAAGAACCTGCCTGTTTGGGGCCATGGGGACTGGCATGGATGACATTGGAATAGAAGAATAAACTGCAGGGGAAATACAAGTTACAGAGGCCAGGGTGGCGAGCTCCCAGGTCCCAAGCCTGGGCCAGCCTGGACATCCTGTCTCACGGGCTGTCTCCCTGCCCCCTTCTCTAAGGAAGTTGAAAGCCCACGGTCTCTTCAAGACCTCACTTGCTTTGTCTGCATGTGTCTCCTCGCTCTTCCCAGCAGCTGCTCCAAGCCCTGGACTCCACCCTTGACACTGAGTTTGATTGCACCAAGGGGTCCTAATCCAGATGTGTGAGTCATGCTTTTGGAAAGCTCTGAGGAAAATCCCCAGCTGACTTGGATGTGGACCTGCTCCCCAGGCTTCACAGTACAGACCAGGATGTAGGAAAGGAAAGCTGCGTCCAGCCCACACACTTAAAAAAAAAAAAAAGAAGAAGAAGAAGAAGAAGAAAAAAGAAATAAACGTGGGATGCTAAGATAATTTGTGTTTAGGGCAGTTGTTTTCTAAATTTGATGGTCATAAGAATCTCCTCTGGGGATTGTTAAAAATGTAGATTCTCAGGTCCTATGTCCAAAGATTTTCACTCATAGGTCTGGGGTGAGGCCAAGAATCAGTACGTTAACTAACTCGCTGGTGTTCTGGCGCGTACCTGGGAGGGTAATAGCTTGACAACCCTGATCCAGATGGCCAGCATTTTGAGCTCTGAGGTTAAGGACCCCCGCTTCTCTTTATAACATCAAGTGTGATGATTTCATTTAATTTAGAGGTCAGGACAGACAGCCCCGCCATGAAGAATAATGGTAGAATTTGGTTGACTACAAGAAAGAAGTCTCCTTTGGCGAAGAAGCAACAAGGAAAGACCCCTCCCGGTCCCAACAGCAGGCCTGTTTTGAACAGTGACTGATTTATTAAGGCTTGCAGGATGGGGCCCTTCATGATTAAAAAGTCCTTTGAGTCCACATCCAGCAGAATAACAATTCATTAAAATACATTACCCAGAGCAGTGATGACCAGTCATCGTGGAGGAAAATCAATGCAGTGCCAATAGGAAGAGGCACCGTGCCCACTGCAACAGGCAGTTTGCAGGCAGACAGAGGCCCCGGCAGGGCAGGAGGGAATCCAACTCCTTAAACGTGGGAATGGGGCATCAAAGGCCACAGGTGTCTGGGAGGTAGGTGAACTCTGACAAGCACTGAGTCTTGGCCAAGAGGCAGCCAGGAGAGTAAGTTCTGGACATGTTAATCCTTTCACCACAGACTCTCCCCCAACAACGGAGGGAGCCAGGCTGGGGCTAGAGCTGGGGCTGGTGAGAGGCAACATGGGAGGCAGAGGACAGGGCTGGTTACCAGAGAGGCCACAAGGGTGTGCTTCTAGAGAGGAGACAGAGAGGAGGCTCTCCCTCCTTCCTCACCCCTAAGCCAGACACACCCATTACTCAGAAGGATGGTCTCCATCTTAATGGCCAACTCAGCTTGCATCAACCGCTTAACCACGCAGAGCCTGGCCACACAGAGATTCGAATGCATACTTGCAGGTTTGCTGAGTGGTAGGATATAGGATTCAGGAGTGAAGTACCTTGAGCTGAGCCTGGAACATCCTCCTCTTTCCATTTCAACAGCTCTCATCATCCAGAGTAAAGCCTTATACCCTCCTGCTGGACACTCCAGACCTTTTATCATCTGGCCCCTGCCTGCCTTTTGACGCTACACCTTCACTATCCTTAATACGCCAAACAACACCCCGACACACACACTCTACTCTTACTATTTGTATGCTTTTTCCTAATCTGTGCCTCACACATGCTGTTCCCTCTCCTGAAAGGCCCTTTCTCACCCTGCCCTCAGAACCCCCAATCTCCCTGGCAAACCTCTTCCTCCTCCTTCAGGCTCACTTTGAACTTCTCTGGGAAGACACCCTTGGCCTAACCCCTTCCCTGCAATCCTCCAGACCGATAAACCTCTTCTGTGTCCCCACTGCCCTTTGTATATGTCTACTGTTAACACTGATCACCCATTGGACAGTCCATGTTTGTCTTCCCCACTAAGCTAAACGCTCCTTGAGCAAAGGTCTTTGTTTCTCTCTCTCTCCCCCAGTGCCCAGATGGTTCCATTTACAATGTGGTCTAAGTGAATAGTGCCCCTTGGAGTTCAATGCATAACCAGCCTGGCTATACAGAATGACCCTATAGAGTGCAGTGCCTGGCCCACATTAGGTGTTCCATAAATGCTTCTTGCATTACATTAAATAGCCCAGAAAGTTTTACAGTGTCTTGTCAGCTACTGAGATACTCTTCTTCTATTGCCACCCAGAGAAGTGAAAAATCAGAGGTTCAAGGTGGACCACAAGCTTCTCCCAAAGGGAAGAGAAAAGAAAGGCACTGCAGCCAAAATATCACGAGAAGGGTATTCTACAGAGTTAGTAGCACGGGTTGGGCACAGTGAAAGTCCATATAAACTGGCTGAGCCAGAGTCTACCCCATGGCATTCCCCACAGATCCCCAGCCACATGCCACTCCAGTGGACTTTAACTCTCTTATAGGCCAAGGACCCCTTGAGATAGCTGATGAAAGCCTAGATTAATTTCCTTTAAAAAATACACAAACACAAATTTTGCACATAATTTCAGGGGGTTGATGGACACCTCAAAGTCCATCTATGAGCCTTAAATTAAGATGTACACATCTAATAACGCTTCTTCTGGAAAATCTCTCTCTGTCACCCAGGACTTCAGAAGAATGTCAGGATCCATCCAAGAGAAATGGGAGAACAGAAAGGAAAACTTTCCAGCTAGAAGAGCCTGAGAAGGGGCCGAGCCCAGAACAACGCACTGGGTTCTAACCAGCCCAGGGGAGGTGTGGTGTGAAGAGGGAGTGAAGCTGGAGACAGCTATGGGGAATCTCAGCCCCATGACTCAAGCATGACCTGGGGTTCTCCTGAGACACCCTGGCAACGGCAGGAGGGACCTCCTACGGCCCAATCTGTGACAGTCCTGGTCTCCACCCATGCGGACCTCCCAACCCACATCCATCCAGGAACTGAGGCAGCCCTTTGTCCGCTGCAGCTTGCAGAGAGTTTTAAAACTTCTCTAAATGGGAATGGGCTCCTGAGAGGCTCTGAAGATTAGCAGAATTACGGGTGGAAGAAAAGTCCCAAGTCTCTGAAAGGGAACCACACAGAGAAGTCGTGGCCTCTGAGGGGCAAAGAGGGCAGGAGAAAGGTGCAGCCCAAGGCACTTGGTTCACAATGGGAAGTGCCCACCAATGCCACACTGAAGCATGGGCCTCGGGCCCTGTGGGCAGGGACAGAGGAGCCCAGGCTTGGCAAACACACCTGTCCTTCTTCCTGTTGAACAGCACTCAGAGGGAACCCACTGTGTTTTCAGAGCGTGGACAGAACAAGATTTTTCTCAGGGCTGCTTTCAATCTTTTCACAGATGGCTCTGTCCTCTGTAGAAGTGACATTGCCAGTGTCACCCACAACCCTGCCTCTGTGGGCCCAGGGAGGGTAAGTGGCAAGTGTTCTACCCCTGGCTACCTCCACCATTCTGCCAAGGCCAAGAAAGAAAGAGGGAGGCACGAGGACCAATGTCCAAATGGAACGCAGTCTGAATTTCAGCCTGTGGGCCTTGCAGATGGAGCAAGCCAGCACCACTGAAATGGAAATGGAAAACAGAGCCCCTCCCACTGGCACCTCCGGGCCTTCTGGGCAACAGAACTAAGATCTGAGAGGGCCCGGGAAGTCAGCTGAGCCAAGAGTGTTTTAAAAGCCATGGGGTTTTTAGAGCTGAAGTATCTTAAGGGGTCAGTTCATCCACTGCCTACCCCTCATATTACAGGAGGGCAGTGAAGCCAAGGGGCCCCCCCAACCAAGGGGACCCAGCACAGAGGTGCAAAGACTCGTCTTCCTGCCTCCAAGTTAGTGCTCTCCCCTCTTCAAGGTGAAGGTCACTGGCGGAGTCTGGGAGAGGGGGACTCTCCAACCACGGCTACAAACCTCACAATATAATATACGGGGCATCAGCCCAGCAATGATGATGGATGTGTTCCCAGGCCCTGCTCAGGAAGGACCCACAGTACTTTACACAGATACCATCTTCTTTGAATTTCTCCAGAGAGAGGGAATAAGGGCAGAAACCCTGAACATGACCTTTATTTCAGACCCAAGGGACCAGGGCCTGGAGGGTGAGTGACCTGCCCAAGTCACACGACAGCCCACGACCTTGCAGGGCCAGCCTCCTGGCCGTCAGCTCCCATGCCGGGCACTACAACCAGAGCCTGACACTCCCACTCCCCGCCTCGTCCTATCCGGGCACCAGATATCACAGACACTCAGGACAGTAAAAATAGCTCTGAGCCCACAACAACCAAAGTCCTTCTCTGCCAGGCCAGGGCGCCCGCCTGGACACTCAGAAATCCTTGGCCAGGGGATGGCAGAGCCGCCAAGAGCAGCGCCAAAGTTGGGAGAAAGCCATGACTGGGAGCCCGCAGGAGGCTGGCGGGGGAATGGTCAGTACAAGGGGTGCCACAACGCTCAGACCACAGAAGTTGGCGGGGGAACATCCTGAATAAACGTCCCGCTGGGAATGTTACAGGGGTGTCCTTGCCTCCACCACGTTCCCTCTGCCAACCCCATTCTCATCCATCATGAACCATTACCACAAAAGAATGAGACGAACTCAGACACACTGCCCCCCACCAACTCAGTCACCCCTAAGTCCTGAATTGGCAGCTCTTACATGTCCCAGGGCAGCAAGTCCTGGCAGGAAGCAGCTATGTCCGCTGCGTCCACCTCCACAGGCAGTGCCTGTGGCCACAGCCCGGCACAGCAGCAAGCCCTTTCCCGGTCCACGGCAATCCAGGACACAGAAGCCTCCACCACGCTCTCCCTAGACCCAACAGACAGCCACACAAGGACACACACAGGCAACAAGCAGCTGCCCCGCAGACACTTACCCACTGGACGGACAGGGAGAAATGGGAGGGGAAAGAACCACTCTGATTTGATCTCTGCTCCTTGTGCCTCAAGTTTCAAATCATTCCTACATGGCTGCAGCTCCCAGTGCTGTCTGTGTCCTACTTGGGCTCACTGGGCTGTCAGGGGTGGGAGGAGCAAGGGCCGCCCGCCTGCCCATGTACACATACCACTCCCTCGCTCTCCTCTCCTCTCTCCTCCTCTCCCCCGCGCCCCCACTCTGCCTCACTCCGGCTTGTAGGAAGCCAGTGGGATAAAACTCTGTCTGTAATTTCAGCCAGCTGGGTCCCCAGGGCTTCACTTATCATCCTGTAGCTATGCAACTCTCGAATGACATCACAGTGGCTTCCCAAGCCCTCCACACGAGTGCGAGTGCGAATCGGCCGGCTCAGCTCCAGCCCCAGCCCCAGCCCAGCCCCAGCCCAGTTCCAGCCCCAGGCCAGTTCCAGCCTCAGCCTAGTTCCAGCCCCAGCCCCAGCCCAGCCCCAGCCCAGCCCCAGCCCCAGCCCAGCCCCAGCCCCAGCCCAGTTCCAGCTCCAGCCCCAGCCCAGCTCCAGCCCCAGCCCAGTTCCAGCCCCAGCCCAGTTCCAGCCCCAGCCCCAGCCCAGCCCAGTTCCAACTCCACCAGCCCCAGCCCAGTTAAAGCTCCAGCCTTAGCCCAGTTCCAGCCCCAGCCCCAGCCCCAGCCCAGCCCCAGCTCCAGCCTCAGCCCAGCTCCAGCCTCAGCCCAGTTCCAGCCCCAGGCCAGTTCCAGCCCCAGCCCAGTTCCAGCCCCAGCCCCAGCCCAGCCCCAGCCCAGTTCCAACTCCACCAGCCCCAGCCCAGTTAAAGCTCCAGCCTCAGCCCAGTTCCAGCCCCAGCCCCAGCCCCAGCCCAGCCCCAGCTCCAGCCTCAGCCCAGCTCCAGCCCCAGCCCAGTTCCAGCCCCAGCCCAGTTCCAGCCCCAGCCCAGCCCCAGCCCCAGCCCCAGCCCAGCCCCAGCCCCAGCCCCAGCCCCAGCCCCAGCCCCAGCCTCAGCCCCAGCCCCAGCCTCAGCCCCAGCCCCAGCCCCAGCCCCAGCCCCAGCCCAGCCCCAGCCCCAGCCCCAGCCCCAGCCCAGCCCCAGCCCAGCCCCAGCCCCAGCCCCAGCCCAGCCCCAGCCCACTTCTAGCCTCAGCCCTAGTTCAGTTCCAGCCCCAGCTCAATCCGAGCCTAGTAACAGCCCCAGCCCAGCACAGCCTCAGAAAAGTTCCAGTCCCAGAACATCCCCAAACCGGCCCCAGCTCAGCCCCAGTCCCAAATCCATGGAGGCTCCAGTACCCAGAGGAGAAGAGAGAACCTGGGAGCAAAGCAGCAGAGATGCAAGGGAGAGAGAGGAAAGGGCAAGAGATCCTAGGAGGGTATTGAGATTTATTTCCCCAAATTTTTCCACATTTTTTCCCATTCTCAGCAAATGAAAGGCAGAACAGATGACAACAATTTTCCAGCTGCTGAACAATAAGGTGGAAATCTCCTTTTTCCCTCTCTCTCCCCCTCCTTCCCCTCCACAGGCTGGCGGTGGGGGGGGGGGGGGAGTGGGGGGGCCGGAACCCCACATGGCCCCTTACTTCCCAGAGGTGGTGACCGTGAGGCCTAAACAGAGAGGCTGGGATGTCACTCAGGAAGGCCTCGGGGAGAGGGACAGGAGCCCTAATATGAGATTCTCAGTACAAAGCTTTGGATTCTGGCCCAACAACTTGGACAATTTTTGAGGCCTGACTTTGGGAAGGGCCAATGGGCTTCTGGCCCAGCACACTGATCTGCCAGGCCACCTGAGACACCTCCAACGGACCGGCTATTGGTATTTAGTGGTCCCATCTGAAAACCATGGATGACAGAGAGAACAACTTTCAGAGTGCCAGCGATGTTTGCCTTCACCCCCAACCACCTAGGTCTAAAGCAGTCCACTCAGCCAAAATCCACACAAGCTACCCAAAGACCCCCAGGACACTGGTGTGCCCTACAAACGGCCAGAAGTCAGTTCCTAGCTGATAACAGGACACCAAATCCCGACTTTTATTTGCAATGTTGTTGGAGACTTATTTGCACATCAATTGAATGTCCCATCCTAACTCCCTGAGTTGGTAGGAAAGGGCCTGGGGTTTGCAGCCTGGCCAGCCAGGAGCCTCTGGGGCCTGGTCTGTCTTTGTCAGAACCCCAGTTAGTACACAATCCCACCCTGCTTCTGAAGCCACTCCACCCTGGTGTCCAGCTGAGCCCCGGGCCCCTTTCACACTGCCAGCACCACTCTCTAGATGCTTCTTTTGGGAAATAAAGAAGGAAAATAAAAGAACAAAAATGGTACCCAGTGCCCTATAGGCTGGCTCCTGCACTATCTTAACTGCATCGTCACTGATGAGACGCAGAGGCCCCCACCCAGTGTCAAAACTTCACAGAAACCATAAGAATGGGCAGCAGAGAAAGGGGTTCCACGCCTCAGGCTTCACTGGGGGCAGGAGGACTTCCAACTTTCCAAGTGCAGGACTGTGTAGGAACACAGCTTGGACAAACTATTCCTATCATCCAGCCATCCAATCATTCTAAGCAGAAACACAAGGAGGAGAAAGGCCCGGGTATCCAGAGTGTCAAGGTTGTCAGATGGGAGAGGGAGGAACTCAGGATGGGGTGCGTGACTGTGTGGGGGATGGAAATGTCCACAGGATCTTCTCCCTTCCTCCCAGCCCAGTGGAAAGGGAAGGAGGCAGACCAGGAACTCAGAGCTGTAGGGGCAGGGCAGGTGCTGGGCACCGCTCACAAGGCCCCAGCCTTCCAGGGTCTCCGCACTGCCTCCAGAAGGCAGTGGACACGGCCCAGCTCAGAAGTGTGTTTCCTGAAGGTAGGACAGGAGCCAGAGTGCCAGAGGATTCCTCAGGAAGGGAGCTGTCAGCTCCCAGGCAGATATCCATGTGGCACAAGATTTGAGGGTATATCCACTCACTTCCCTCTTGCCTCTCCCCACTCTTATTGCCTCCTGGGGCATGGATACCAATCTTTAGCAGTCCTCACTTGGGAAGGATGGAGGGAGAATGGGGAAGGGGTTTGGGGAGGCTCCCCAAGTTGGCTTGGGGAGCCAGGAAGAAGGAGAGAGTAACCAGAATGGGGCAGGCAAGTTAACTATGTGTCTGCACTTTAACGCACATTCTCTCATTTGCTTCCACAACGGCCTTTCAAGATAGACATCATCGTGCCCACCTTCTTGATAAAGAAACTGAGGCTTAAAAATTGCGGCTTGCTCAAGATCACGCTGGCAGCCTGATCTGAAACTCAAGTTCTTTCTACTTCCCATGGAGGAAGGAGGAACAAAGAAGGAGATGGAGGGTCAAAGGGTAAGACTCTAGTCTAGAGGATCAGACAGGAAGAAGGGAGTGGAGAGTGATGATAAAAATCCCAATGCTGGTTTGGAACAACTGGCCCAAAACCCACCATCATAGTGAATGCTGTTCCCCATCACAGTGGTCCCCTGGGAATTGCGTGCATGTGTCTCAATGATACTTCCAGGACTCATGGCATTTCTGGAAACTCACAGGGAACTGCGTCAGAACTGGTTCACAATTCACACAGTGAACCCATCTCTGCACTTAGGGTCAATCCCCATTCTTAACCCCAAACAGGCCCATTAAGTACCACACAGAAGTACTGGTTACCAAACTGGCCACGTAGTTTTATAACGACAGCTCCCATCACTGCTAGGAGGTGTGTACTGGGGTGGAGGTCACCTGTGGTTCTATGCATAAGGGTGGGTGTACACAGAGGACTCTGTGTGGTTCTATGCGTGAGTGGGCAGACGTGTCAGTGTGGGTGGGAGATGTGGGTGGGTCTCTGCTTCCTTTCCCAAGTGGGTCCCATCCGCGTGCATGAGTACAAGGAGGTTCATGGAAGCATCTCCATGGGGGTCTCCTAGGCAACCGTGTTCAAGCTCACACATGTGAGCAGAGTGGGCCAGAGTAGGAAGTCCCTACTGCAGAGGGTCAAGCTGGAAGTGACTCTCCTGCCCCACAGAAGCTACAACACCATGGGGTGCAGGCGTGGACAGGAGACAGGAGCTAGGGCACCATCCCCAGGCTTCTTTCTATCCTTGTGTCACATGAAGAGTGGCTGCCTGGTTCTTGGAGGTTCTCAAGCAGCATATTGACGGGGTGTGAGGGTGTTGGTGGGGTACTGGGGGAGGGGGAAAAGGAGGCAGGAAGGAAGAAGGAAAGATCTGAGAAGCTTTGAGCTTTCATATCAAAATCTGATCTCACCGCCCCTGGAGAAAGAGAACAAACATCAAAGAACACTTTGCTACTAACAGTTTTTTTTAAAGCAATCAAAGCAACAGAAGGCGAATATCTCCGACAAGCACCAGGACATCGACTTGCTGTGAAGATGTAAAGACTGGGTCAGGGATGAGAAAGGCAGTCAGAACTCCTGGCCTCCACCTACCCACAGCTCTGCAGCCACTTCCCAGAGCACGGAAGCCCCTGCCTGTGACCAGAACAAACGGCCGGGGGGGTCAGAGAGCAGTCCAGCAGGTCTGCCAACTGGGGAACCCCATGTCCCTGCAGGGGAGTCTTGTGGGTGCAAATCATGCTTGGAAGGGGCAGACAAAGGGCGGGGCAGGAAAAAAGGAGTTTGGGGCCAGACGCCTAAGTGCCCTTTGCACACAGAACCTGCCTTGTCAGAGCCTCTAGAAGCACCTTGTTCTCCCACGTCCATGTACCACGGTCACTTGCCTCATCTAGACTGATGTGTGGGGTAGAAGGAGCTTCCTCAACCTCCAGAAAACCCCGTAGAGCCACTAGTTCCCCTTTTTCATAGTCCTCAAAGGATGTAAGACCCCACCCCTCCTGCTGCGGCGAAACCCACTCTCCCCAATGCTGCTTGCACATCCCTAATCGGCCACAGCACAGTAAACAGACCTAGAGAAAGAGTCATCTGGCAGCCACAGCAGTAGACTGGGTGTCAAGAGGCCAGAGTACTAAGGAGGGATCTTGGACGGACCTCAGTTTACTCCTCTGTGCGATGGGAGAGTGCAACCGATGATCCCTGACCTCCTGGCCAGCTCGATGCCCAAGAATCCAACTCAGAGAAGATGTTCGACCGGGCACTGTCTGGACCCCAGGTGCCCTGAACTCTGTGGGCCCATTTCTCCTCTCCTGCTTGGTCCTGCCTCGGCGGCTCCAGGCTCCAAACATGTCTGAGGCTATTTCTGCAGCAGCCACAGAGGCCCGTGGGGATGGGGGGGGGGGGGGGTTAGGACAGAAACAGTGACTTACAGGAAGTCTAGAAATACAATGCCAGGCTGCAGAGGTTCCGAGAGCCGTGCAGGGCAATAATGAGCCTGATTTATTTTCATCAGTGAAATACCGAAACCCAATCCCTGGAGCAAGCTGACCCAGCAGACGGCGGAGGGCTCCCCACCCAGAGCAGAATGAGCTAGATCACAGCCTCCCAGGTCTCACCACTGGGGCAGGTGATGGGAAGGGACAGAAGGGGAAGCCAGGACTGGCCAGCTGGGCCCATGTGGCTCCAGGCCCCTCAGGCTGGCCTCCTCCCACCCTGCCACTGGTTTGCCAGGGTCTCCAGGATGCAGGCGCAGCAATGGGAAATGCTAGGCAGGTGGGCTTTCCAGTTTAACTCAGCCCCTTATTCTCAGGGAACTTAAACTCCAGGCTGCCAGGTCCACATGCCTACTAGCATGGGGCAGGAGGGCAGAAAGGCAGGGGGCAGGGCTCCTCAGACTCCTGCCCTGTGAGGCCATGGCCAGAAATGGTGGCATCAGCATTCAAGCTCTACATCTACCTGGCTGTGTAAACATTGGTAGGTTCCTTACCGTCTCTGTACCTGTTTCCTCGCCTGAGAAATAGGAGCTAGAATACTCAACTCACAGGAGTCACGAGGAGTAAAGGAACTAATGGATACCTAACAGCAGCATCTCATTTCTGGAGGGTGTGTATAGAAGGGGAAGGTACAATTTCCTCCTGGTCCCAAACCAAATTGCTGGCTGGCAGTGTCCATTAATACAACCCTCATAGAGGCCAATTTGGCACTATCGAAATTATATATACATATATTCTTCCACCTAGCAACTCCACTTATAGAACTCGTTCTACAAACAGACTTGCACAAATGAAAATGTTGCATGTACGTGGCTATTTGGTGCAGCATTTTTGAAAACTGGAAACAAAAACTGGAAACAACCTAAATGTTCGTGTTACTTACATACAGTTACATAATATGCCATTAGATGAAAAAGCCCAGGGTACGAGCCAAATCCTTACAGTCACTACCAGAACTTAAGTGATCTGGTCCCCATTACCTCGCACCCCATCTCCTACTACAACCTGCATGGAAGTCACACTGGTCCCTTTGCTGCTTCCCAAACATCTCAGATGGGCTCCTGCCTCAGTACTTTCGCACTTGCTATTCCTTCTGCCTCGAATGCTCTTCCTCAGAAATCGCTTGCCTGACTCCCTCACCTCCTTCAATTCTTTGCTCATGTGTTCCCTCCTCAGTAAAGCCTAGGCTGACCAACTTTTTTAAAAAAATGTCAGCTCAGCACTCGACACCCCGCCCCACTCCCAATCATCCTTATTCTGCTATTTTCTCCCCAGAATATTTGTCACCTTGTAACATGCTTTCATTTACTTATTATATCTTTTTTTAAAAATGTTATTGTCTGCCTACTTCCACTAGAACAGAACCATGACAAGGGCAAGGATCTTTGTTTTGGTCACTGTTACATCCTCAGCCGCTAGACTAGTGACTGGCACACACTAGGCACTCAGTCAGTATTTGTTAAATAAATGAGTGACTATTACTGAGGACAGTCCATGTACCAAAGAGCACAGATGATGTGTTTTTTCCTTTTTCTTCTTCAATAGAGCGGATTCAAGGTTATACCTATAATCACGTCATTCTTACTCGCCTGCATTCTGATATGTTTTCTCATATGGAAGAAAAAGAAGCAACTTTTACTGCTGCTCCAGAAGTCACCACGTCCTGGCCATCACAAATGACTGGAGCCAGGGAGGCAGGACCTGTGGAGTCAAGATGCTGGGAGCTGGCCTGGCTCTGCCCCTGTCTAGCTACATGTCCTCTCAAATCTCCAAACTCTGAGCAGAGAGAGTGGCTCATGGGAATGGAGCCTGACACTCGGATGATGCCAGAGAAAAGGTTCACACATACAACTGGCTCCGAGTGGCAGGAAGAAAAAAGGCCTTGCGCCAGAGTCCCGGGTTCAAAGTCCAGCCCAACAACTGGGATGGTCAAAAGGTGAACTGACTTACACTCAGGCAGCATTGTATAAAGTACCACCCAAGGTCAGGTAGTGGCATCAGTAATAGCTAACATTAATTGATGACTCACTACCGTGTTTTCCCGAAAGTAAGAACTAACCGGAAAATAAGTCCTAGCATGATTTTTCAGGATGCTCGTAATATGAAATAAGCCCTACTGTATTTCCCTGAAAATAAGACCGGGTCTTATATTAATTTTTGCTCCAAAAGACGCAGTAGGGCTTATTTTATATTACGAGCATCCTGAAAAATCATGCTACGGCTTATTTTCCTATTTTCGGGAAAACACAGTATGTAAGAGGCACAGAGCTAAGCACGCACAGATTATCTCATTTAATTCTCAACTCTATAGGAGAGGTACTATCCTTGTCCCCACTTTACAGGTGAGAACACTGAGACACAGAAAGCCTAAATGATTGCCCAAAGTCAACAGAAGGCAAGAAGCAGAGCTGGGGCTTCATTGCATGCAGCCTGAGTCTCCAGCCCAGGCTCAACCACTGGGGTGCCTCTACCATCTCCCAGGACGTCAGTTTTGTTGCTTCTAAAGTCACTCTAAGACATACTGAAGGTCCGTGAGCTCAGTGCCACAGACAGGATTTTAGAATGTCTCTTGGCAGGGAGAGGGGCATAGAAAGAGATTTATAGGGGGATAAGTCATCCAAGAGTAGCTGGGGACGTAGACAGAGAAAAAACATGAAAGGAAAAAGGACTGATCATCCTCCAGATCCCAGATTCATTAAAACCTCTTCCCATAAATGGCTCCAGAACGGTCCAGTAGACAGAAAGCAAGGCCTGGGAGAGTGGACCGAAAAGAAAGGGCTCTGCCACCTAAAAAGAAGTGTACCAGCTAGCAGGCAGAAGTGGGCAAGACACAGATAGGCTCCAGGGACACGATGCTGCCTCTCGAAGGCTAATACAGAGAGGGGCCTGAAAGGCAGGCAAGGACAATCAGGGAAGGGGTTAAACTCTGCCAAAGAGCAAAGCAGTCTCAGCTAGCACCTAGGAGCCAGCCCCAGAGAAACTGCCCTGGAGGGAGAAACAGGGCCAGGGCACAGACTCCAAGGCCAGCAGGACTACCCAGGGCCTGACCAGGTCCGCAAGGAATAATCCAGGATAACCCAGAAAGACAACCCTCAGCACTGAGGGCTGGGTGCTGATAGCCACACCCCCCACACACATACCCTCTGTCCCCCACCCCAAAGCTGCAGCAGTGTCAAGCTGCCCCACCTGGAGCTGCAAAGCTGAGTGGCAGCATGGAGTCCACACAGACTGAGGTGAGGAAAAGCAACAGGTCACGCACATGTGCTCCCTGTGTGCCCAGCACTCAGCCACGTCCATCGGGCAACAAATCCGGGCTCTTTGGACTGTCCCACTGCAGGATTTTGTGGGCCAACGTTTCTCTTAATCTCCTGCTTCATTCTCCCCTCCTGGGCCCCGTGTCCATGGAGAACAGTCATGTACGGGAGCCAGTCAGATTTGATTGCTCTGCTTTCCCGCTACTTTCTAGACTTTGAGCAATACTGTTACGTCACTTTTTGAGTTGAAAAACAATGCCGTCTTCAATGTCATCTGCTTCCCAGGCCCAGTACAAATGCAGCCCCTCTGCAAAGCCATCCACCTCTGATCATGGCCATTCCCAGAAGCGTCTCCTCTCCTGAGAAGTCCTGACCCTGGGCTGAGATCCTTCTCCATCTGGCTGTGGATGGGAGTGGAGGGTGTGCTCCCCTATCTTGCCACTCCCTCTCCCCACCCTTGTCTGCAGACAACTCCAGGGCATGACTCTCCACAGCACCAGGACTAGCACTGTGCCTGCCACCTAGTAGGTGATCTGTATTCGGGTAAAGAAAAGAAAGAGAAAAGAAATGGAAGGAGGGAGGGGAGGATGGGTGAAAGGCAGCTTTCGTTGGGTAAGAAAAAATATGTGGTGAATGGAGGCTTGAATTACTTTTCTTGGACGTGGCTAGAGGTGGTATCTCGGGGTCTTCCCAGGTCCAGCTAACTTGCACTTGTCTACAGGTCTGGCAGGAAAGGAAGGGGGGAGGGTGTTGGAGGGGGAAAGAGTGAGCGCTTTACTCTTCCCCTGTTTCGAGCTTGATATTTGAGCATGAGGAGAGGGCAGACTGTGCCACTCAGGCCACTAGCCAAGAGCTCTGCGTCCGCTCTGAGTGTAGCTCCGGCCTTCCAACCTCCACCTGATGGCAGAGATTACGGAGGACCAAAGGCACATTCAATCAGGAGGGTATTGGTTTACTGAATGTTCCATGGGCAGACACTACTCTCCAAGCCTGCCAGCCGCCTCGCAGAGCAGGGCCAGCAAAGGCTCCCGGGGCATCAGGACAAGCCCCACCCTGCCTGATGAGGAACAGTGCTAAGCAGGTGGCGGGCAGATGCTGGGTCACTGGTGTCATCTTCTTCACCCACAACGTCCGGCTGACCTTGCACTTGAATTCTCAGCACTCCGATTGTTCCAGGAGGTCAGGACAGGACTCCCCTCTGGCAGGAGGAGGAGGTACCTAGATCCTCCTCAAGAAGACATCCGATCCCCACCTCTGTCGCTATCTTTATGTAGACTATCCACACTGAGACCCCTCTCCCTTGTTTCTCAACACCTCTGCCCAAGGGGGCCAAGAAGACAAGGAGCCAACCTCCTTGCCACAGGTAATCCAGCCTCTTACAGTTGGGAAGTTCTATCAGGTTGCTAACTCACACTCCTTCTCCTGTAGCCTAAGCCCTTTGTCCTAAATGACGTGATAGAACAGGGACAGACAGAGCTTTTAGTAGCCGCTTTGAATTTCTCCCTCTCTGCCCTTTCCCCCACTACCCTGAAGTCACAGACCAGAAGGGCTGCCGTCTCCCACAGCCAAGTTAGGATTTCCCAACAAAAATCAGTTTGATGCTGAACTCCAGGCTCTCGGCACCATGCTTAGAAAATCACCCTCCGCTCAGAGACAAGGGGAAGCTATGTCATTCCAGCATCCTAGGATCCTTTGAGTGAATTATTTGGGCTCATCTGCAGTCTTGCGCTCCCCTCTCTTACTGGTTCCAACCACATCTTACCCCAAAGTTCAAAAGGTAAGATTGTCAACCTTATGAATGTATGTTAAGGGCAGGCATTCACCATGGTGCACGGGTGTTCTCCCAAAGGCGGGGCAGTGGCGTTCTCCCCACTGCCTAACTGCCTCACTCCCAACCCAAAGGGTCTACCATGCGGCTGCCCTCCCTCAGGCTGTCTGGCCCCTGGGGACGTGAAGGGACACAGGCTGTGCAGATAGCTGAGGAAGCTAGAGGCAAAACTCCTGGGCTTTTGTGCTGCTCTGCCATCCAGGGAGTTGAAACCAGCCTCCCTTTTTGTGTGATGGGGCAGGTTTTCTACGAGTTCCAGGGCTGGAAAGAGGTCAGACCAAGTAGCCTAAAGCAGTTCAGGCAATAGAAGCATAATCTCTGAGACGAAGTCTAGAATGATAGGAAGCGGTGCGGATCCCTGACTCTGGCTCCTGGCCCCCATGTGGGAATCCCGCCTCCACTATTCACTCGGGATATTATCTTAGACAGGCCCCTAGCGTCTCTGTTATTGCCTCGGTTTGCTCACCTATAAATCTGTTTGTAACCAGATGTTCATATGGAAGCATTTGGGTCTCTGTGTGACAGAGGCCCCAAGAAAATGAGTGCCACATTCCAAAAGTGGGCTTGCAGAATGAGATGACTGGTATCGAGAAAGTGAAAAGACAACCCACGGAATGGGAGAAAATACTTGCAAATCACATATCTGATAAGGGACCTATTTCCAGAATGTATAAAGAACTTATAACTCAATCAAAAAAAAAAGAAGACAAAAACCCCAATTTAAAAAAATGCAAAAGATGTGAACAGGCGTTTCTCTAAATTAGAAATTAAAATTAAATTAAATAATGACCAATTAACAAAGATTTCAACATCATTAATTCTCAGGGAAATGCAAATCAAAATCACAATCAAATACCACTTGACGCCCACTAGAATGGCTAGAATACCAAAAGAAAATTACAAGTGTTGATAAGGATGTGGAGAAATTGCAATCCTCATACATTGCCTGGGAGGAATGTACAATGGTACAGCCACTTTGGAAAAGCAATTCGTCAAATAATTAAACACAGAATTACCATGTGACCCAGCAATTCTTCTCCACGATATCTACCCAACAAAAAATGAAAACATAAGTCCGCGCAAAACGTTGGACATGCAAGTTCATAGCAGCATTCTTTAAACATCCTGAAGGCAGACACCATGCAACTATTCATCAACTGATTATATATATAGAAATAAAATGTGGTATGGCCATTAATGGGATATTATTCAGCAAAAAAAATGAAGTACTGACACGTGCTACAACAGGGAGGAACCCTGAAAACATTACACTAAGTGAAAGGAGGGCCACAAAAAAACACATACTATATAATTCCATTTACATAAAATATCCATAATAGAAGATCTATGGAAAGTAGATTAGGGCTGGAGTGGGTTGGGGACAGAAATGGGGAGTGACTGCTAACGGGCATGAGGTTTCTTTTGGGGTGGATGAAAATATTCTAAAATGAGCTTATGGTCATGGTTGTACAACCCTAAGTACACTAAAACCCATCAAATTGCACACTTTAAACAGGTAAAGTTGTGGTATTAAGCATATCAATGTAACATAATTGGATTAATATTAGCTGTTGATTTTTTTAAAGAGAGAGATGGCTGAAAACTGTTTTGTGGCTCTAAACTACCCGTACATATATCCATATCAAAGGAGTAACAGGGTCAGCCAGTGGGAGTCTCAGAGGAATTTTGGGGACAGTGTTGTTTTGCTGTAAGTACCACCTGCGAGGGGCTTCGCATCATCTCAGTGAGCGTCTGCCGGAGCACAGAGAACATGAGAGATGGAGCTGAGCTCAGGCCTGAAAGTCTGAAGGGTGAGAGGCAGGCCAGGGAACAGACGGGCAGCTTCAGCCACCTCAATCCCAGGCTTTGCTGAGGCTAAGAGTGCTTAAGGGCTTCTGTGGACCAAGGGAGAGAGAGCTGGCTGGGCTGCCTCACATCCTGTCCAAGAGGGCCACCTGGAGGGCCGAAAGGACTCCAGCAGGCGGAGGCTGGAGGGAGCAAGGGACGCTTGAGTCGAGGAAGGGTGAGGAAGGGTCGTGAGCAACTGACAGCTGCCACCACCCACTGGAAGGAAACAGTGAGGAAAGACTTACGGGCAGTTGGAGAAGGTGTCTCCCAAACACTCACAAAAGTGCTGCAGGGGAGAAACAGCATCTTCCACTGGCGAAAAACTCAGAAGTCATATCATCTGTGCCTCTGTCTCTACACAGAGTACCTGCGCAACCTCACAATAATCCCAGACAGGCAAGAATGTTCTGATCCCGTCCCTCATTTCCTCTCTTCCCATAAGTCAGGAAAATAGAGAGAAAACCTACTGAAATACACCGGCACACACGCACACACACACACACACAGCTGGTAGCCCCTAACCCTGGATAAAGTACCAAGGTCACGGGTACTGGGTATATTCATTACTGACCAAAGGATCTTTTATTACCTGAGGGTGACCAGAAAAGGCAAGAGACTCACCCTAATGTGCTTCAGGGGCAAAGGAAGCAGAGGACAGATTTAAAGGGCAGTGGTAGATAAAATAAAGTGGCTTTATAATCACATCCTACAAGTTCTGCTTGTTCAGCCTAGTAGTTACATGACAGCAGCTACCTACAGGTCTCTGAGGAGGACTACCCAAGGGAACGTACAGTCAGTGGTGGTACCTGGAACAGGGTGGGCACACACGGCTAGCTATCATCTAGCCATCGTCTTTGTCATCATTATTGTCATTGTTAGGGATTTAGAGCTAGAAGACCGTTTGGAAGCCATCCTCCTCGATTCACTGATAAGGAAACTGAGAACCAGAGAGGGGAAGTAACTTTTCCAAGGTCACACAGCACATTGGCGCCAGAGACAAGTCTCCCGACTCCTAAGAGTGGGGCTCCCAGAACAGCCATCTATAGATGGTTCCCAGAGAGTAAATGAATCTAGAGGAATGTGAGCTTTTTCTTAAGAAGAGAGGGTCTGTATACATTCAAAATCACATTTCTATCTTCTGTCCTCCAGTACTTTAACAATAATAATAATGGACACAAATTATTGCCACCAGAGTACACCCCAGGCACTCTACTTTTCACATTTCACATACATTACACCTCACTGAATCTTAACAACAATCCTATAAGTAAGTTATTGTTATTGTACTGGCTTTACAGATAAAGTATTTGGGCCTCATAGAGGCAAAGTGACTTAACCAAGGAACACAGTTACAAACATCAGAGCTTGGAAGCAGATCTTCTGGTTCTAAATCCCGCGGTCTTACTCTCTATAGTAGAGATTAGTCTGTTCAACATTATTTCAGCTTTCCATCTTCCATGCACAACTTTCCTGCCCCCTTTGAAGTTAGGCATGGACGTGTGACTTGTTTTGGCCCATGACATGTAAACAGAAGGAAAGTGTGTCACATCCAGGCAGAAACAGCATGCAAGGCATAATGTCCTCTACCCACTGCTGTAGCCATGATGGAAGCATCCATGAGATGAAGCCATCACTAGCCTAGAGTAACTAACATGCACAGAGATCCCTGCCAACCTACACGAGACAGGCAGTCTAGGCAAGAAATATGCTTTTGCTGGGTTAAGCCACTGAGAACTCGGGGCTGTTTGCTACCCTGAAGAATCAAGCCGCTCCTGAGTGATAGGACTGCTGAGCTGTGCTGCTTCCCACTTCACATTCGTGAGTTGGGAAGGTCTGAGAGGGAAGCTCGGCAGGTGCATCTTAGCTTCTCACAAGTTATAAAAGGAAGGAGTAATAGAGCTCAAAGAAATGGAAAGCATCACTATTCCAATCCCCTCATTTTACAGGAAGGAGATTTAAAGAAAAAGAGTTACCACGGACACCCAGAATCTAAATATCCTGTCTCCCAGTCCAGGTCTATCTGTCTCTCCAGGTCTCTCACCTGTTTCTCTCTCCTTCTCACTTTCTGCGTGTTTGGTGTGTCTCCCTCCCTCCCTCCCTCCCTCCCTCCCTCCCTCTTTCCTCTCTCTCAAAAACATTACAGAGAATTCTTGGACAAGCCAGCTCGTGAGAAGTCACCACAGACCGGGGACTCCTGGCTGCTGCCAGGAAGGCTCTTTCCCAGCGGAGGCATAAGAATTTGAGGAGGGGGTAAGCACCCTACAGAGCAGGATGTTATCCCCCAAGAAAGAGAAATGGCTCTCCTCAAGGATCCCAAGGGTTGAGAAGCTTGGGCACAAAACCAAGCCCCCTTGTCATAGCCGCTGGCTCTAGTGGGACTGCCCACGGAAACAAAAGAGGCTGACAGGCATCGCCCAGGAGGGGACACCCAGAAGTGGGGTGATTACCAGCCCCCCGTGCTATCTTCAGCCAAAACAGGAGACTGTCCTTTTCTCCCTCTATTCTTTCTTTTGGCCTGGAGCCAACTGCTGCTTTACCCAGCACTAGCCCCTACTCCCCAGTCTTCTCCTGAGGTTGTGACAAACTCTACACAACTCAGTGTCCAAGGAGGTCAGGGAAGGGTGGGAGTGAATGGATGGGTAGTGAAGCGATTCAAGCCTGGTCACCCTTTGGGCTTCTCGGAGGCACAAGGCAACCCACAATCCCTTGGTGTGGGACTTGCTTCCGAGAAGCCTTGCCTAGAACACTCTGGAGGAATTTGGAGACAGCTCTGTGCAGCATAGGCAAAAACAGAGCCCCACTCCCACCCACGGGGAGGTAGGATCTGGGCATGGGGCTTCAGAACTCAGGCCAAAGAGCTAATGGGGCTTCTGGAGGCTGCGAAACGTGGTGTCAGCCAGAGCGCTGAGCTGGCAGGCTCCAGACCAAACTGGAGAAAGACAAAGACAGCCCGAGAGGAGACGGCTGGTGAGGACGAGACCACTCTCCTCTTCACCCACCCTGGGCCTTCTTTTCCTCCCCACTCAGGACCAGGCAACCGACTCTGGGCAACTCAGAAAACGCCTTCCCCGGTGTAATGGGCTGCATTGCGTTCCCCTCCCACACACTCGGCCCCCCACCAAAAAAAAAAAAAAAAAATTCATGTGTTGAAGTCCTAGCCCCTAGTTCCTCAGAATATGACTATATTTGGAGATAGGGCCTTTAAAGAGGTAAATACGTTTAAAAAGAGGTCACATGGGTGGGCCCTAATCCAATCTGACTGGTGTCCTCATAAGAAGAGGTGATTAGGACACAGACATACAGACATGCGCAGAGAGACCAGTGAAGAGACAGGGACAGGACTGCTGACGACAAGCCAAAGAGAAAAGCCTCAGAAGAAACCAACGCTTTCAACAGCTTGGTCTCAGACTTCCAGCCTCCATAACTGCGATACAATAAACGTCTGTTGTTTACGCCACCCAGTCTGTGGTACTTTGTGGTGGCAGCCCAAGCTGGCTAAGACATCAGGCCGTTGGGTTCACCAGAAGGAATTACTCCCAAAGTAAGGAGTCCCTGAGAGGGCAGGCGCTCCTCTGCCCCCAGCCATCTGTCCCAAGGCCTGGGGACTTCTGTGGTCAGAAAGTTCTTGATAGTGACCTTCCATTTAATTCTTCCCCTTTTCAGCACTTCTCCCTCCTTCTGTCCTAAGTGCAGGTGAGCCACAATGGTCCCCAAGCACCCCTGGTCACTGTAGCCGCAGGGCCCCATGCAGAAGCGCTCTTGACCTTTTCTCTCTATTTCTGGTTCTACTTCCTGGGCCTGTCCAAAGTGAAATGGGTTGTCCTTGTATGGCAGCTGGCTCCCTGTCATCTAAGAGTTTGAGGAGTTGGACAGCCACCCTAATGGAGCCACTTAGGGGTGTGGGGGCGCTGAATAAGCTGAGCTCTAATGCAGGGAAAAGGGATATGACACCTAGATTCAAATATCAACTCCACCTCTTATCTCACGGCCCCGGGCCCCTGCCCACCTCACCACACTGCAGTGTGGTCTTTGGTACAGCAGGAGCTGAGATCATGCAAAAGTGGGTTTCGCACGTGGGGACTGCCTCCCCCTTTGGCAGATCCCTTCCCCTCCTGAGCCTCAGTTTCCCCACTGTGGCAGGAGGGCATTAGATGTACATTATTATTGGGCTGGGCAACCCCAGCCTGCGAGATGGACCTACGGACAACAGAAGTCCCCATGTGGGTCTTTCTTCCTTTGTTTTGCTGCTGAGATTGATCGGGAATGTCCTGAGCAAGTGGAAGTACGTTCTAAGTGCTGCAATGCCACACACCAGAAACCGGAATTGGGAGTGGGGAGGGTGGGGACGCAGTCAGTGAGGGAGGGGTTAAACACAAAGCAATCATGACACCGAGGGTTCAGTCAGGGTCGCCTGGAGGGCTTTCCCAGAGGAAGAGGAGCTGGCCGCCCCTCATGCAGGGAGGGAGCAAGGTGGGACCCAGGCAGAAGATGATTTCTCTTTTCTCTCCAGTGCCTGGCTCAGTGCCCCCACCGGCCCCTCTGAGTCACCTGATGAGCTCCAGGCAGACAGGCCTAGCCTCTTCTATCCACTCCCCCAGGGAACCTAAAATAGGAGAGGCAGACTGCTTCCAGAAATGGCCTCATCTCACCTTGGACACACTACCCTCTCCCTATTTTGAGAGCCAGCCCCTAGCAGAAGCGTTCCTGAGTGAGCAGCCCCTCGCTCTCGGGATGCAGAGGGAGTGACATCAGGGATGTCTGAGGCCCTGCTGGCACCTGCATTGGGCCAGCCCGATCCCCGACGGCTCCTGAAGCTCCATGCACCACCATCTCTCACGACGAGACGCAGGACCAGAGTGATCCAGTCTGCCCAGGGATGACAGGTGGGGGTCAGAGCAGGCAGACACTCACCCAAGCTCAGCGGGGACCCAGGTATCGCCAGATGCCCAGAATAGGCCCCTGGGGACGTGAGCCAACCCAGAAGGGTTCCTCTGGGAACCCACATCCTCGCTTAACTAGCGAGGCACCCTTGGGCAGGTTACTTAACCGCTCTGTATCCCAGTTCCCCCATTCAGCCATAATAATGATGCTCACTTCAAAGGGTACCTGCAAGCGTTAGATGGGATGGTGACTATCAAGTGGCACATGGCAAAGCCAGAGCTGGTGCCCAAGGCCATGGGGCTTTCTCATTAGCCCTGTCTGTAGACTCCTGAGATGCTCCCCCATGATGTGTCAGAGATTCACGGGCAAACACACAGGCAGCTCTGCCACAGCTGCTAATCCCTCAAGGGTGCTCAAAATGATGTGTAGACTGAATCCCCGTTTTACAGCAGAGTAAACTGAGGCCCCCCCAAAGGACAGCATCTTGTGAAAGGATTTGAACCCAGGTAGTTTGGCTCGAGCGGCCACATTCTTACCCTTTATAGAAAACTGCCTCTCATGACAATTGTTACAGTAACCCAACGGCACGGGTACTATTATTGCCCCAAGTTTGTAGATGAGGAAACTAAGACCACAGCAAGGCTAAATAATCTGACCAAGGGCATGCAGCCACAGAGGGCAGAGCTGGCATTTGGACCCAGGCAGGTACGCCCTAAAGCACACATTGCACTGTAGAGCTTTGGGGTCAGCTGGCCTCTTCTGGTCCAGGAACCGGAGAACAGGCAAGCCACCTTGGGCACCACATCACCCCCCAGGGACCATGCCAGGAAACAGCCAAACTCCCTCCGAGGCTCCAGCTTGAGCCATCTTCTGAGCACCCTGGAGTCTTGGGGCTTAGGCGCTCTTACCCCAGCCAGCACATGGGGAAACTGAGGCACAGAAATTTGTCTACAACTAGGGAGACAGACACAGGCCTCCTGATTCCCTCTCTTGATCAAAGAATTAGCCAAAAGAAAATGTTTTTATCTTTGGGCCCCAGAATCTAGAATGTTCTAGAAGTGCCCCCAGCCAGGAGGAAAAGCAGGATGGGAGTAGTGCTCACTGCTCTTCCCCAGGGCTGGTCCAGACTTGCTTCCCTGTCCCTGGGGGGGATGAAGTCCATTGGCAGCAGAGAGCACAGTGGGACAGGCAGGGTCTGCCCTGATGAACACCTCAGTCACACAACTCCCCACCCAGGCCAAGCCAGAGGGGAGAATGGCAGCTGCCTCCCCTGCCATCCCTGCCCACCCTTCAGGCATAGGGCCAGCTTTTCAGCCTGCAGACAGGAGCCCCTCTGTCCCTACAGGACAAGCTGACCTTTAACTGGCCAAAAGTTCCCACTTGCTCCATCCCCTGCCTTCGGGAGCAGACTGGAGGAGAGAGGAAGGGGACCAGGGGCAGGAGAAGGAGTGCAGAGCCTGCCTCCACCCCCTCCTCCCTCCCTTTCCCTGCCTCTCCCTGTTCTGTCCGCCCCCCTTCCTTTCTTCCCTCACAGCCAACTGTGTCCCAAGCCCTGTCCTTCCCACAGCCATTCCTGCTTCCCCCTTAATTATTTTACCTTTTATTTGCTTGCACTTTACAGTTTACCAAATGTTTTTACAGTCATCATCACATTGAAGCCACACCAGGGAGAGATGGGGAGACATTTAAAATTCCTTCAAATTGCCAAGTGTTCTTGTTAAAACTGCAAACATCCCAGAAGATGAACAATTGGGCTGGCAGCCACTGGTACTCAGGATAACTCATTTCATCCTCCTCCTCAGCCATTCAGCGCAAGCAGATGGGGTTGGGGTGAGGGGAGAGGTGCTTGGGGGGGCAGCCTCTGCAGAGCGAGGAAAGTCTTGGCGGGGTATCTGAGCCCCTGGTGGGGAGGAAGGGCAGGGAACTAGGGTAGGTATGAGCACAAGCCTTCAACTTCGCCATGTTGCATATAAACAAAATGCTCTCAGCAAGCCCTAAATTCAAGCCCAACCACTGCCCTCACCCCACTCCCTCTGAAACCCATCGTTCATTCTGGTGTCTCCAGGGTCAGAGGGAGAATCTTTATGCAAGAAAAAGCCTAAAAGACATTTCAGGGTGGAGTCCACAAATCCAAAACCTTGGAGAGGGAGGCAGGAGGCAGTGTGAGGGGGCCTGGTTCTCCCTAACCCCACTTTGCCAGGGTTCCCTAGACAGCAAAGCCCCATCCCAGAATCAGCTTCATCTGGGAAGAGAAGCCCACAGGCTGGGCATTGGTGTCCTTGAAAGAACACATCCTGGGTCATGGAGGTAAATCAGGAGAGTCTTCTTCGAGGGGGTCTGTTATCCCACCTGAAAACTGATGGGGAGTGGGCCAGTGGTCATGAGAATCCTCCCAATTGCAACATTCTACTGTTCTAGGACCAAATCAGAAAAACAAGCCTGTGGCCAAACCAGAGACAGGACATCTCAAGAGTTCCTGGGCTCCAGGCAAGCTCACTTTCGGAAGCCCCGCCCACGTCCCCATCACACATATTCAAATGAACCACATAAATAAACATAACCTATATATAACTCTCAAGAGTTGAACTGAGTTGCAGTTGACCATCTGACATAATGTTAGGTTTTGGAGCTAAATTAAACATGTATTAATTTCAATTCTGTATCTTTCTTTTCAAATTTTGGAGCCTATCTGTTTGTTTCCAGCTCTCAAATGTTTTCGTTGGCTGTCAATGAAAGCCTGTAGGCCCTAGATGTTGTATCTACATTCCCAGGGCTCTGACCCCAGAGAACTCAGGCAGCGAGCCTAGAGAAATGCAGCAGCGGGTTTAAAAGAAATCAAACAAATGCTGTGTTGGCAGTTCAAGGAGGTACCTCAAGGTCCACTCAAGACCACCTCCTCCAAGTAGCCCTCCCAGGCTACTCCCGCACTCAAGAATCCCTCCCATGCCAAACTCAGAACACTTGTTGTCCATGGGACTCATTTGGCACCAATGGCACACCCTCATCTGGCTGTTTAGCTGCATTTTTTAGCTCTGTCTTCAATATTTAACACATTCGTGTGTGCCTTATCATCTCCCACTGAACTGTGAGCTCTCAGAGGTGTCCTGGACCTTCTCCCTCCCCTTTGAACCCAGTACGGTGTCACAGCCAAACAAGACAGCAGAGGCCCTGTGTGCAGGGGCTGTGCAGTGTACACAGGGGCTGGAAGCCACCGGCCCCACTTACCCTCCATGCCATCATCTCGATGCCCATTGAAGTTGTCATAGGAATCCCAGCGGATGAGAGGGTCCGAGGTGTTGTAGTCCACTGACACACTCGGTCCATTCTCCAGGTGTTCCATGCCTGAAAGGATGAGAAAGGGTGGGAAAACAGTTAGGAGAAAGAAAAAAAAAAGATCAACAGCTGGAAAAACAGAGGAAGCCAACAAAATCCCCCCAGGATGCTCCCTAAGGGACTTCTCATTTTCTTGACCCTGGTGGGGCGGAACCAGTGGCTTCAGTTGGACAGAGAACCCAGGGGTCTGGTTTCTTGCATTCTTGAAAAGGCTCATACTAGGTCATAGGGGTAAACCAGGACAGGGCACTGAAGAATGAAGACCTCCCTAAGAAAATGCCTGGAGACCTTCTGGCTGGGCAACTGTCTTGTTCTCTTCTGCGTCCCAGGGGCCCCTGGGACAGTGCAGAGAGATGAAAGAGTCTGGCCCTGGAGTCAGGGGGAGTGTGGGAGAAAGAGGGATCAGGCCTTGACATTGAGAGGACACAAGGTCATCCCAGACACCCCCCTACTCCCCACTTAACACGCCCTCCACTCCAGGCAGAAATCTGAGGGGAGAGGCAAAATCTCTCCTACACACCCAGAGAAAGCCCAGGATGAAGACAGCACAAGCTACAAGTCAGACCTTCTGGGGTAAGTCATGTTCCTGACCTGACACTCTTTCTTTAATCTATCCAGAGTCCATCTGTCTGTAAGCTAACTTCATCTCCTGCCATTCTGTTCTCAAATAAGATGGAGAACAACTGGTCTCCACATATAACCAGTCTAAAGGCTCAAAGGCTATTATTAAATTGGCCCTCTCATCTTCAGGTTGAATCACCTCAGTTCTCAGAAATACTTATCGTTTATCCAGCACCTTTGAGTGTCCTCTCAGCCACTCCTTCATCATCCATGGCCCTCAGTCTCTGAATATAATAAGATAATGACCTAATGGGACCAGAACAGTTTATCCAACCCAGCGCCTCTCTGTCTGCTTTTTTATTTTTATTATCCAGAGATTAAGCCAGTGGTTCATGTTTAGCTGGGGGTCCACTATGATACCCAGATCCTTTACTGTTGGCCTGCCTTTCAATCACGGGTAACTTGACAAGTACAGAGCAGATCAGTGGGGAAATGGTGAAGGAAGGGTAGGGACAGGCCAGGAAAAAGGGTAGGGAGTGAACGATGCGTGGATTCTAACTTGACTTATACCTTGAATTTTCTCTGGTCCATAAGAGAATACAAATTCCACCTTGCCATATTCTGGAAATCGATCATCTGAAAAAGGAGAATGGAAAACAAAAGTGGGCAATCAATTCCCAGAAAGGACTCCATAAAAAGTTTTATTCTAGAAAAATTTAAAGTGATACACACACACACACACACACACACACGTTGATAATATAGGAAGATACATATATAATGAAATTAAGTCTCTTGCCCTCCCTAGCCCCAGTCCTACTTGCCTGAGGTAATCATGGAACAATTTCTATTTCTTGTTCTCCTAGTGGTTACCTCTAAGACTATAGATGACAGCCACAGTTTTTATGCCACTATTTCTAGCTACCTATGAAGATGAATAATTTGGCTCATTTATACTCCTCCCACCTCCCTTCTTCTTAAATCTGGTATTGTTATGATTATTACTATCGTTCATTCTACGGATTACCTTTGAAACTTTAAATACTATAGTTCAGCCTCTATTTCTTGATCTGTCCACTTTTGATAGTATCCTTTCTGCAGGTAAGTGGAGGAATTTGTGCCTCTCCTTTTCTCCCATCTTTATTGTGTCAGCTATTCCTGTATTTTTCCTTGGTAAGATTGATAACATTTAGAAAATAAAAAATAAAATAAAAAAAATGAGGAGAGTTTAAGAGCCCCCTGGGACAACATCAAGTGTAGCAACACTTGCCTCATAGAGGTACCAGAAGGAAAAGAGAAAACACAAGGGGTTGAGAACTTATTTGAATAAATAATGACTGAAACTTTCCTAACCTGGCAAAGAAAATGACAGACCAGCCCAGGAAGTGCACAGAGTCCTAAACAAGATGAACCCAAACAGGCCCACACTAAGACGCATTCTAATTAAAGTGGCAAAACTTAAAGACAAAGAGGGAATCTTAAAAAGCAGCAAAAGAAAGGCAACTAGTTACTTACAAGGGGGGCTCCCATAAGATTATCAGCTGATTTCTAAATAGAGCCAGATGGGAATGGCACAAAATATTCAAAGTGAGGCAAATCACGGACCTACAACCAAGATTACTCTACCCAGCAAGGCTATCATTTAGAATCAAAGGACAGATAAAGAGCTTCCCAGACAAGGAAAAGCTAAAAGAGTTCATCACCACCAAACCAGTATTATGAGGAACCTTAGAGGGACTTCTTTAAGAAGAAGAAGAAGAAAGATAAAAAATATGAATAATAAAATGCAATAAGTACATATCTATCAACAATTACTTTCAATGTAAATGGATTAAATGCTCCAATCAAAAGATACAGTGGCTGAATGGAAAGGAAAATAAGACCCTCACATATACTGCCTTACAAAAAACTCACTTCAGGTTGAAATACACACACAGATGGAAAGTAAAGGGATGGAAAAAGATATTTTCATGAAAATGTAAACAACAACAACAACAAAAAGCTGGGATAGCAATAGTTATACAGATAAAATAGACGTTAAAACAAAGGCTATAACAAGGGACAAAAAATGATCCAGTAATTCCATTCTGGGTATTTATTCGGGGAAACCCAAAATGCTGCTTCAAGGGGACATGTGAATTCATGTGTTCATTGCAACATTGTTTACAATGGTGGAGATGTGGAGGCAGCCTGGGTGTCTATCGATGGATGAGTGGATAAAGAGGAGGTGGTACATATATACAGTGGAATATTGCTTGGCCATGGAAGGGAATGGGTTCTTGCCATCTGCAGCTGCGTGGATGGACCTGGAGGGTATTGTGCTGAGTGAAATATGTCACACAGAGAAAGACAGATGCAATATGATTTCGCTTATATGTGGAACAAAATTAACACATAAAACAGAAACACACAGAGGACGTTTTGATGGTTGTCAGGTGGGAGAGGAGTTGGGGGTGTAGGCGAAAAAAGGGGAAGGGATTAAGTACAAATTGTTTGTTACAAAGCAGTCATGGGGATGTAGGGTACAGCATAAGGAATATAGTCAATAATATTGTAATAACTATGTGTGGGGTCAGATGGGTACTAGATTTGTTGGGGTGATAGATGGGAGGGATGTTGGGGGGCAGGGTGAAAACGGTGAAGGGATTAAGAAGTACAAATTGGCAGTTACAAAGTAGTCATGGGGATGTAACATAAAGTATAAGGAATATAGTCAATAATATGGCAATAACTGCCACGTGGGTACTAGACTAGTTGGGGGATCAGTTCTTAAATTATATAAATATCTAGCAACTATACTGAACACCTATAACTAATATAAATATAAAATAATACTAAATGTCAACTGTAATTGGAAGGGCAGGGTGGGGCAAGTGAAGGAGAATAAGAGGTCCAAATTTCCAGGCATAAAACAAGTAAGTCACATGGTGATGGAAGGAGAACTGACTCTGGGTGGTAAACACAGTGTGATATATAGATGATGTATTATAGGATTGTACACTTGAAACCTATAATTTTACTAACCATTGTCACCCAATAAGTTTAATTTAAAAAAAAAGAAATTGGATAACAACAACAAAAAAGTCATGTAATGTACAACATAGGGAATACAGACACTAACATTGTGAGAGCATACTACGGTGTTCGATGGTTGCTAGACTTATGGTGGTCACTCTTTAGGTATGTAAATGTTGAATAAGTATGGTGTGCACCCAAAATTAATATAATACTGTATGTTAGCTATATTTTTAATAAAAATCTTTTTAAAAACAGATTGATAGCCTTATTCTGTTCTGTAATTATAATGGCATCTTCTTCTTTTGCCCTCCTGCCTCTAGTCAAGGGAAAGTACATCACAAGTATGTCCTTCTCCTACGCAAGCCAGACAACACTCCGGGGATCGCGTCCCTCCTCCTCCAAGTCTAAGCCCCACTCTCTGCTCTCTGCCTAAGCTCAGTCTGGACACAGATCACCATCCACTGCTTACAGCAAGTGAAGTTACAGCAGGGACAGTGTCCACTCCCTGGGGCACCCATCCCCTGTGTACGTGTGTCCATCACTGCAGGTGTCACTTCATAGTATCATGTTTGTGTGCCTCGTTCTTCCACAAGACTGGGAGCTCCCTGAGGGTAGGGACTCACCTCTTTCTCTTTGTATCCCCAAAGTTTAGCACATGCCTGGCACATATAGACACAGAAGTGATGCTTGGTGGATGGGTGGATAAATGGATGGATGGGTGGGTGGGTGGGTGGGTGGATGGATGGATGGATGGATGGATGGATGGATGGGAGGATGGATGGATGGATGGATGGATGGATGGATGGATGGATGGATGGATGGATGGATGGACGAATGGATGGGAGGATGGATGGATGGATGGATGGATGGATGGATGGATGGATGGATGGATGGATGGGAGGATGGATGGATGGATGGATGGATGGATGGATGGATGGATGGATGGATGGATGGATGGATGAATGGATGGGAGGATGGATGGATGGATGGATGGATGGATGGATGGATGGATGAGAGGATGGATGGATGGATGGATGAGAGGATGGATGGATGGATGGATGGATGGATGGATGGATGGATGGGAGGATAGATGGATGGGAGGATGGATGCATGTGGATATGTCCCAGTCCTGAATGTGATGTAGATAAAGCCTCAAATGGAGAGAGGGAAGAAACAAACAAAGGGGGACACCTCCCTGACTACCTCCCCTCCCCTCAGAAAACCAATGCCCCGTCACTGCTGCATGGCCCCTCCCTTGCTGCTCCCCCACCCTGTGATACAATGACCCTTTGCTGTTGTGCCTCTCCACTCAGTGACTCACCTTGGAAGGCGTCATCAAGGTCCTCCTTCCCAAAGACAACCCCCAGGTCATGGATGGCGCAGGTGTGGAACTGCACACGGAAGATGACGTCTCGGGCTGGGCTCCGGAACTTCTTGTGGTAGCACTTCAGCTGGGTGGGAAAGCGGGCAGAGCTCATCAGGGACCCGAGGGTGCGAAATCAGGTCCCAGGATGTCTCTTTATCAGCTCTAAGGCTGGACCTCCAAGGCTCCCCCAAAACCCAGTGAGTGAGAGGTCACCAACACCAAACAGGATCTCAGAGCTCTCTAGGGAAACTTCCAGAAAAGCAGAGAGTTGGAGGCCCATCTTCTCCTGTGGGGACAAAACTGCCTCCCCCAAATTTCCTGCACACAGGTCAGAATGGAAAAAGTAGGAGTGGATTTAAATGGATAGAGGAAGGGCTGAAGTTAGAATTAAGGGGGTCCTTGTCACCGACAGAAAGCCAGGAGGTAACAGCTCCCACTGAGAAACATTTCCCTGGAGATGTTCCAGAACAAGAGGTAAGCCCATGGGAAGGGATGTCCAACTCAAAGGCAGGAGAACGGACACGGAGAATGGAAGGTCTTGCAGGAGCCCTCAGATCCTATGACCCCCACCAGGAGTGAGGCCTTGTCTAGAGAGGCAGGAGGGGAGCAGGAAGAGAGAAGAAGGACAGAAAAATTAATGGGGAGGAGGGGGCTAGCAACAGAGGGGTGGCACTCACCAAGATGTCTCCCTTCAAGAGCAGCCCAGGCTCGATGGTGATGCAAATGCTTGTCTGGCTGTCTCCTTGGACGTTGCTGTGGGGGAGGGTGGGCAGAGGGATAGAAGGCCACTGAAGGGGGCGGCAACATGCCTTCTCCCTGCTGCCCCTCTGCCAGCAGACTACTGGGAAACCTCACTGACTTCATCCCTCAGCCTCTCCTAGAAGAGGTTCTAGGCAGCCCCACCCCATGCCCCTGCCTCTGGTCCTCCGCCTTGGAGTTCCAGCATCCGGGCCTCTCCTTCCCAGGGAAGACTTACTAGATGCCAGACGTGTAAACAGGTTGCATGGCCTGGTAGATCCGGAGAAATGGGCGACACCCTGTAAGGGAAGCGTGGTGTTGGCTAAGACAGCAGGAACAGTGGGAGGAGGAAAGGGAAGAGGAGAGAGTGAAGGAAGTGGGGGAGAAAGGAAGGAAGGGGAAGTAAAAAAGAGACAGAGGAAAAGAGGAAGGAGAAATGAAAAGAGAAAGAGGAAGAAACACTAGCTTTTCATTTGAAAGGCATTAAGTTTACAAAAACATTGCCACATCTAAGATCAGCTGCCAGCAGGCACTGCAAGTATCAAACCCATTTTACAAATGAGTAGACTGGGGCTAAAGAAAGCTCAGGAAGTGGTGCCGTTGGGACTCTAATCCAAGCCCACATTTTTACCCACCACGGCTGCTTCTTGTGAGAAGGAGATGGAAGACAGAAGGGGAGGGAAGCCCAGGGCTAGGGCCCATACCTCCTTTAGACTCGAAGTTGGGGATGCCATGCATGATCACATGGTGCAGAAACAAGGGCTTGTTGTTCATTTTGATGGTGCCAGAGAGCAGGCCGCTGAAGTAATGCACGTACCTGGAACAGGGACAAGGGTGGCATCAACAGGGAGGCCTGCCCTGGAGCCATCCCATGTTCTTTTCTCCCAGAACATCGCCCTAGGTCGCCCCGCCTAGCCCCCCACCCCCACCCCCAGGCCTCCGAGTGGCTGGGGCCTCCAGCCCAGCACAGTCTTCCCGTGCAGCCTGGAGCCCCAGGTAGGGAGAGCACGTCACTTCTAGACCTGGAGCGGGATCAAGGCAAAACTCCCATTTGGTGTTCTCTAGCGCGCCCTGGTGGTCAACATGAGCATCTCCTTCGTGCTTCACTCCAAGCCCAGGAATCTCCTCCTGCTGGACCAAAATTCCTCCCACACATCCCTGACAGGCATCATTTAGCTCTTCACTACTACACTACACAAGGCAGGCTGATCAACCATCAAACAACTCTGACCTCCTAACACCAAGCTCCAACCAAGCTGACATTTATACTTGCAGGCCTGCACAGCCCCACCAACCACATGACGCTCCAGAAAATAATGAGAGTATAATTACAGTCCTTCCCTTTTCAATATCACACGGAAGTGTATGAAAGTCCCTCTACATCATTTCACTTGGTGTTGGAAGATAGCTAACTTCTACTAAGTATCCTATCTCAAGGGTCAACATTCCCCAATTCTTTTCAAAAAGATCTTGTTGGAAGAATGGAAGGATTAACCTAGCACCACTCCTTCTAAATGGAGCGGAAAAATTAGGTCCAGAAAGGGTTGTTAGCTTCTCAAAGATACACAGCAAGAACACACAAAGTTAGGAGTGGGTGGTGAGAGACGGAAAACGTCTGATTCCAAGGTATCTGCCAGAACAAGAGGCCAATCCTTCTGACATTGGCTGGTGCTTCCTCCTTTTCTGACTGGCCAGAGGACACCAAGCTGGGTTCGCTGAGCCAATCAGAAAGCATCCGAGACTCTGAGGGAACCAATAGAGGCTCTTTGAGGTGTAAAACCACAACCCACATGACCATGATAATAGTTCCCTACTGTACATTAGCTCCTTGGCCTATCTCCAGGCCTGTGGGCCTCTGTCCCTGAGCTGGGGTGGGGACACCTCGGACAACCCACGCAAGATAATCTGATGGGCAACGCCAGCTTCTATTCAGGCCCCTGCCCAGCCCCCAGCCCCATTACTCAAACCGGAAACCTAGAATGGCAGGTTCCTATCAGAACTCTTAATCATGCCAACAGGATGTGTCTGTGTGCTGGGGACAATGAGTCCGGGGGTGTGGTGACAATGAATGGAGGAGCTGCCGGCCAAGCCCCTCCCTCCCTCTCTCCCTGCCCTCTTCTCCTCCAACTGCCCCATTCCTTATAAGCAACACTGACAAGAAGACAGGAAAGTGGCCACAAATGTAAGGTACACCCAACCGTTGCACTTTCACATTTAGGCACAAACAGAATTACGCACCATAAGCAGACAAGCGTGCAGATATGAGCTGCAAGGCAGACATAGATAGTGTACACACACACACACCGAGCACTGTGGAATCCCTAAGTAATTCTATTCCTGAGAGGTAGCACTGATCCCCATTCTCAGGTTTTCAGCCTCAGAGAAGTGACTGCTCTGCCCACTCTCTCCAAGATACATTGTGCCATCATAACATCACGCTCCTCTATTTGTATCCCTTATCCTTCAAGGTCAAGGGCCAGACTTATGCCCAAGGCCACCAGCCAACCATGGAAGCCAGGGACTGAGGAGCAGGTAATTGAGTGATAGTTCTTCCCTCCCGGAGACTTCTTCCTAGGAAAGCTTTCATTGATCCACAGCTGCTGTGGCTGGCAGCCTAGCCAGAATTTTCTGCACATAAAGACATCCGGTTTCTGATCCAGCTGACCCAGCAGCTGGCTACCAGCTGTCTTGTGCTGAATGTAAGGCACTGGGTTACCTGAGGACTCACTCAATTATACCAGGGCTTCCCGCCACAATGGCGGAAACAGTCCCCAGTGCTGCCAGCACATTTCTAGCTAGGCAAGAAAGGTAGGAATAAGGGGCTGTGATTTGGGGACCACCCTCATGCCCCCAGCATAGAGAGCCTGGAAAGCCTCAGGACTTGCAGCTAGGGGTCCTGCTTGCCTAGTGTTCCAAGGGGCTAAAAACCTCAATGGGACACAGTGGCCTCCAAGCCTGTAAACTTGCTCTCCCCTTTGCCTATACCCTCTACCTCTCACTATCTGAAATGACCTTGATGGCTTGTTTCCACAGGTGTCCTCCAGCAGAAGGTAAGCCCCCTGAGACCCTGCCTGAGAGATTCAGCACATAGTCCCAGCGCATAGCCCAGTGTGACAATCACAGAAAGGTGTGGCAGGCCCACCGCTCCAGCCACACAGGCGGCTGGGCCCAAGTCCCACTCTCAAGTTCTCCACTCCGGGCCTGGATGTCGACCATTCTGGCTCCCACTTATCTGCAGCCACCCAAGGCCCACCTGGTCCTGATAGTACCTATGCCTTTCTGTGGATCAGACATCACTAAACAGCATGAAACCCACAGAGCCAAAACCAGGGGCAGCCCTCAGGACGGTGGATGACACAACCGGGGGCACTACCCTGGCCCAAGTTAAAGGCCCGCGAGTACATTCTAGCTCTGCCACTGCTTGCCGTGGACCTGGCCATGGGACTGCCCTCCCTAGGCTCGGGCTTCTCTCCTGTACAGTGAGGGTGCCCTGGATCGTCCTGTGGTAGCTCGTCATTATTCAGCCTTGGGCTCACATTCATCTCCTCTGAGACGTAGTCCCTGACCACCAGGATTAAAATAGCCCCACACCTCTCCCATCAGCTGTCATCTCTGCAGCACTCTTCTTTCTTTCCTAGTACTAATCACTACTTGAAATTGTCTTGTTTGTATATTTACTTGTATAATGTCCACTCTTCTCAATAGAATATCAGCTCTCTAAGCGCAAAGGACTTTGTCCTATTCAACTAGATAGCACCAGTGCTTGGCACACAGCAGAATGCCTAAAAGTTGCCAAATGAATGAATGAGTGTGTCCATGCCCTGCTTCCTGCCTGGGCTGCTGTGGACGCCGACGAGACCACGTGGTTGAGAGTTCTCAGTACAATTTTTAATGCTCTCCCAGCAGAAGGTGACTTCTATTGAGAGTGTCTGTGATCGCCCCAGGGCAGGCAGCAGTGACATCAGCCTCCAAACACTGACGCGGTCCAGCTGCCATGACCAAGAATGGTACTGTCTCCTCATACAAGCTGCCTTCTTACACCGAGACCAATGTGTCCCTCACTGCTCTCCAGCACCAGCCTCAGGAGCCAACTGCCCTTCCCACCTGTGGGCACATACAGCTGCTCATGTGCTCATGTCCCTGAGCTCACACCCCTCCGGCTGGCACCTGAACATGCATACTTGGTACATCCCCACCTAGGCCCGCTGTTCCATCCCCCATGGGTACACAAGGCTAGTCCCCACGCACAGTGAGCACACACACCACGTATGCACTGGGCTGTGAGCCCAAGAAACCCACCTTCTCTGGGATGGCTGGCCAATGGGCACAATCTTATCCTCATAGAACCGCTTCATGGCAAATCGGTCCAGGGCCTGGTCAGCACTGGGGAGAAGACAAGTGGTCAGAGGAGTCAACTCCCAAAACCAAGAGCCCCTTTGCCACCCCCAACCCCCACCCCAGCTTCTCCAGACCTGCAGAGTTATCCAGCCAACCTGTGCTGTGAAGCTCTCAAGAAAAGAGGGCCCCAGCATCTCTTCATCCTGTGTGCTGCAGTGCTCAGCATGGGAGCTTTGGAGCCAGCCCTAGTTTACCTCTTAGTTACTAGCCCTGCATCTTGGGGCAGCTTCCTGAATCTTTCTGAACCTGATTCTCCTTTTGTGAAAATGAGGGGGATAATTGCTTTCCTCGAAGTTTGTTCTGGTGTTCAAGTGAGATAACATCTATACAGAGCTTGACACACGTAGGCACATAGAAGGTGCACCGCAAGTGCTCACCGTTAAGCAAAGATTAGGGAGGGCTGGGTTTCTTCAAGTCCAAAAAAGTGCTGTCCTGCGGACTAAGCCCTCCACAGAACATTCTACCTATCTTCAAAGAGCACTCAGAGAAATCATTTTAAAACGAAGACAAAAATCACAGAGCTCCCCGCTTCTTGACCCTGCAACAACTTCCCATCACTCTTAGAATAAACCCCAAAGTCCTTCTTAAGGCCTCCAAGGCCCCCAGGCTCTGCCCCCTTCCAGCTTCACCTCCTACTGCTCGTCCCCACACTCACTCAGCTCCAAACATGCCAGCCCCTCACAGGGCCTTCCCACCCCAGGCCTTCATCCTTCTTTCTCACTATGCCTGGACAGTTCCTTCCCCAGACTTCATATGACTCCGCCTTTCCTACGCTTTTCCTTAATTGGGTCTCTGCTCAAATATGGCCTCCTCCAGAGGCCTCCTCTGACCACCTACCACCCCCTCCCACTGTCTTGCTCTAGTATCCATTCTTTCGCGGAACTTACCACCTGCCATTACTGATGTACCTGTTTACTTAGTTAACATCCATGAGGACAGGGGCCTGGCTTTGCCCACTGCTAGTCCCAGCACCTAGAACAGCCCCTGGCACAGTAGCTGTTCAATAACCATTGTCAAATGAATAAACCAATAAATGGATAAATTCCTCTGCCTCTCTCCAAAATGGGATCAGAATGGGACTCATCCACTGCTTGTTTCCTAGTCTTGCTCCAAAACACCTAAGCGGCAAGAGGACCCGACTGGCCAGAGACAGGGGGATAGATGAGAGAATGTCTAGATGGTTCTGCTGGACCCAGATCTGGTCCAACATTTCTTTCTGACTCCCTCCCTGCTCACCCAGGGAAGCAGAAGGCAGTTTAATAAAGAAAAGTGGCCCCCAGAAGTTGGCTGTATGGGGTGTCTGTGGATGGGCCGGCTTCCCAAGGCTGTCCCATCCAGACCCTACAATGGGATGGACTCTCTTCTCTCCTGCCCTCTGCCACAGGCTCCTGCCTCTGCGCTCTGGACAGGCACCTTCTTTTTAATGTGGGCTCCTTGACCCCACCTTGACCCCAGCACCTATTACCCACTGTGTCTTTAGCCTCCTGTCCCAAGGAAGGGAGAGGAAACCGGTGGGTGGTGGCAGGGGGTTCCTACTGTCAATATTCAGAGAATGGGAGGTTCAGGGGCCCTCTTACCTGGCCGAAATGTTGCTGTAGTGCATGTAAGCTGCGATGACAACACCTATCCTGCCTCGGTTTCCCTGAAAGAGCCCAAAACACAAAAGCCTTTATTTCTAAGGCCAGCCTACTGCTCCAGGGCCCATCCAGAAGCCTTGGAGGAAAGGGGGAAAGAGGTAGGAAAGAGGGGTATGATCCTAAGGGAGAACAGGACGAGGTAGGGGGATGTAGGAGAGGGAAGAGGATGGGGGCTGAGTCTCAAAGAGAAAAAACACAGCTGGTCATCCACTATATTTTAGACACCCATAAGCTGGTAACCCCCACTTCTTGGGGGCAGCCCCTGGGACAGAATCAATCATCCACTAGAAAAGAGAACACACACACATAGAGTTGCACACTCACACAATCCAATGATGGAGGCAGGTGTATATACACTCATTTAAGGATACATTCGTGCAGACACACATACACACAGACAGACACACACCGACACAGACACACACCCACACAGACACACACAGAGACACACACAGACACACACAGACACACACACAGACACACACAGACACACACACAGACATGCACAGACACACATACAGACACACACACAGACACACACCCATACACAGACACACACACACACAGAAACACCCAGACACAGACACACACACCCACAGACACACACACATAGACACACACACAGACAGACACACACACACATACACACACAGATACACAGAGACACACATACAGACACACACAGACACAGACAGACACACACAGAGACACACACCACAGACACACACACACCCACAGACACACACACACCCACAGACACACACACAGACACACACACACACACACGCACCCTGCAGCCCCCGCTCTGACCTTGTTGTGCAGAACGACCACGTTGTGGGGGTCTGCGTTGAGCCAAGTGTCCATGGCCTTGCAGACACTGCAGATCTTCTCCAGGGCTGGGGTGTGGAGGTCGGGCCAGCCAAATTCCAGTACCTGCAGCCCAAGGCAGGAGTATGAAGTGGGAGAAGCCCAGACAGTCAGCCAGGGACGGCAGAGTCAGCACACACCCCAGCGGCCGGGCCTTAGCTCCTGCCCGGACCATCAGCCCAGCTGGGAGGTGGGGTGTGGAGGCAAAGGACACTGACCAGGACCAAAGACCTGGGCCTGCGTCTTGGCTCTGCCACTATCTCACTGTGGGCCTCAGACCAGACATGGCCCTTCTCCTAGTCTCATTTCTCATGCGTGCATAAAACAAAAGCTTGGAGATTATGACCCAAGGTCCCTTCCACATGACTCTGACCTCAGAACATGCTGGGGCCCCCCACACTGCCCTCAAGCTCTCTTCCCACAGACACCCCCAAGGCCTGCTCGGGGCAAAAGAGGACAGAGCGAATGTCTCCTGGCTGTTTGTGGCTCTTTTCCAGACCCTGGATACACACATCATTGCTTTTTCAGGCCAGCTCAGAGAAGCATGAAGGGGACAGAGGACAGATCTGAACAGCAGTCTTTGGGTGCCTCAAAACTTTTATAAACTCACAGAACTTTACACTAAAAGAGAACTGCTGCTTGGAAGGGCCCAGCGGGCACATCTAATCCAGCCGATCCACTTTCAGAGGCGCAAACTGAGCCCAGAGAAATCTGTCGACTGCCCAGGGTCACAAAGTGTCAGACACCAAAATCCAAAAGCTGGGAGCAGATATCTGTGCAAAGCCCCGCACACAGCCACCAGGCAAGCAGGTGAAAGCTGGCACTAAGAAAGTCTACGTCAGCTATTCTATGCCACTTGAAATCCAAAATATCTTTCAATAAAAGTAAAAATCTCACAGCTCCAGCCTCACCCCAGAGATTCTACGTTCTCCCCAGGGCAGGATGGACCTAGGTGGAAACCACTGTATCATTAAGCTTTGTTTTCTGTAATTTGTATTATGGAAACGATTAATATATTCTTTTTCCATTTTCCAAATAGAAGATGGCACTGTCACTTTAAATAGGCTTTGCCAACTATCACAGCACGTTCCCCCAAGATTCTAACATGGGAACTGTGGGGAGAGGAAGCCTAGCTCTCTGTTCTCCTTCTCTCCCAAGGGGGTAGAAGCCCTTACCCCCACCGGATATACACTCACCTTGGTGTGGAGCTTCGTGATGTCAGGCCTCCGCTCAGAGAGGTTGAAAAGCTAGGAGGAGGAACAGGAAGAGATCGTGAGAAGGCTCATGTGTTTCCTCTCTTCCCTGCTGGAAATTCTACCCACACGTGAGCATACGTGGGATCCCATCAAACACACGCATTGACCAACAGAAACTCAACTATAGGTTCTCAGGATAAAGAGGGGGAGAGAGAGAAGTATAGACCCTCAGCCACTCCCCTCAGGGAGCGGACATCCTGAACTGAAGATGAGAAGAGAATGGAACCTGTCTCGGGTCCCACATGCCACCCCCGAGGTGGGTATCTCCCCACACTGAATGCAACCCGGTGATGTGAAATGCTAAGTATTTGGTCATCTCTGGTTTCCATTCCACATGCTGACTTTAGAACCTCACCCCATGAAGACGCAATGACTCTGGGATCGCACACCCTCCATCAGAGGGTACAAACCGTCCTGGGCGGGCACAATCAGACCCTCAACACCCCTCTCCCAGTAGATGCACTCCAACACCTATTCACATCCCATGAGAATCGCCCAATCTCTGGACTTCCTGTCTCCATATCTACCTCACTACCCAGGAAACTCAAAGACTGCTGCATTGACTCCTGAGGAGAAAAGAAGACCCCATGACCTGGAATGGGCAGGATGGAGGGAGGGTGGCATAGCACAGAGACCCATGAAATCCTGGACCCCTGAAATCAGGAAGGACCTTAGGTGGCTTCTAGTCCACTCTTGGGCTGCATAATGCAACACAGCTTATTACATTAACAACAGCTACCATTGGAGTGTCCACACCTACCAGCCCGTGCTAAGGACTTTAGATCTACTAGCTGCCTTAATTATCTCAACAACTACAAGAGATGGGTAGTGTTATTCGACCCATTTTACAGATGGGGAACCTAAGGCTTAGTGAGGCTAAATGGCCAAGATCAGATAGTTAGTAAGAGCAGAGCCAACATTTGAACTCAGGACTTTCTGATGTTTAAAGCCAGTTTCTTAACAATGCCCGACATAATTGATGGATGGGCCTCTTGTAGTGGGTTGAATAGTGTCCCACAAAAATTCACTTTCACCCGGAACTTCAGAATGTGACCTTATTTGGCAATAGGGCCTTTGCTGATGTAAGTAGTTAAAGATCTGGAGATGAGATCATCCTGGATTTAGGGTGGGTCCTAAATCCAATGACTGGTGTCCTTATAAGAAGATGAGAGGACACACAGATAGTCACAGGAAAGAAGGAAGGCCATGTGATGATGGAGGCAGAGAGTGGAGCAATGCAGCTATGAACCAAGGGTCGCCAAGAATGCCGGGAGACACTGGAAGATAGGAGGAGGCAAGGCGGGGTGCTCTTGTGTAGGAGTCAAAGGAAGCACAGTCTTGCTGACACCTTGATTTGGACTTCTAGCCTCTAGAACTGTGAAAAAATAAATTGTCACTGTAAGCCACCTAGTTTGTGGGAATTTGTTACAACAGCCCTAGGGACCAAATACGGCCTCCCACGGCCACCTCTGCTCAAACACTCCAGGGCAGCCCCTCAAGGTTACACAATCTGGTCCATGGGTCCAGCGCACATGCACCTCCCTGTAAAGTGGGCCTGAGACCTCAGCTGGGGCCAGGAGCAGTCCAGTCTCCAGGCCAGCTTTTCTGACATTAGAGGAGACCACCAGCGGCCACCTCGTCCACATTTGTTAGGTGATTCTCCTGGGCCAGGTATGACCCCAGGATCAGCAACACAAGGTCCCTTAAGATGCACTCTATCACACTTCTCCGAGGTGCCAACGGTGTGCCCACTCTGCCACTTCCTTACACTGTGACCTTAGGCAAACACCCCACACCTCTCTGTGCTCTAACAAAACCTGCTTTCTAAGGCTGTGCTGAAGGTTCAATATGTGGAAAGCAGTTGGAACAGGGCCTGGCTTGTAGCAAATGCTCAATCACATGAGCTCTTATTGTTCTTCTCTCCTCCTGGTCAGCACACTCACATGCAAACACACACAGACACACCACTTGGTTCCAGATGCTGCGTTCTAGCTACAGATACTCCTTATAGCAGAGTCAGGCCGTGAGAGAGGCCAGGGCCAACGGCAGATGACAGCAGAGCGAGGGAGAGTTGGCCCAGGGTGAGTGGGCAGGGAGGCCAGCAGCGATTTGGCAAACAGAAAGGGCAGAGGGGCACTGGGCAAGCAGACGAGAGGCCAGTCCTCACCAGATAGTTCCCTCCATGTTTGGACTTGAGCATCTGGGCCACCTCGCGGAGGTTGTTTCGGAAGTTCTCCTCGTTAGCTGTGCTGGGGAAAGACACGGCGATGATCCGCTCCGTGACATATACCAGGTCCAGCTCACAGCTGTCCTCCATGCTCCGGCTCACACTCATGTTTCTGGGGAGACAGGCAGAGAAGGGGTTCTGGATCAGAACCCAGCGCCTGCAGGGCGAGGTCCGGATATCTGCACCCCCTGCACACTGTACGTGGCCCTCATATCCAACCCAGGGGGCTCGGCTGCTCCCTGACCTAGAGCCAAGACCAGAGTCTCCCCGTGGCAAAGCCTGAGCAGCCACCAAGGCCAGCCAGAAGAGAGCTGGGCAGGGGTTGGCAGGGATCTCGGGCCACGTCAGAACCAAAGAGTGATGACACCAATCCTAGGTTGCCATCAATCCTGTTGGCACTGCCTTCACCCTCGATCCCCGAAGTCAGAGCCAGGGCCAGAACCGGCCAGGAATCCCGGATCCTGCTCTGCCTTCCCACACACTGTGGCCACCTGGTCTGGCAAAAGTCTCTCAAAGGATCCAGGGACGGCTCCGGAAGAGGAAGGAAAGCCTGGGCTGGGTGCTCTCCAGCCTCCTGGAGCTGAGCCTTCTGCTGCCCTCCCTGCTCTTGAGCTGTGGAGTGGGCGGGGAGGCCTCTAGGGGGAAGGGGCAGCTCAGGTGACTCGCTCACCTGGACTCCAGGTAAACCAGACCACAGCGCACATTCCAGCCCTCCCCGGAGGCAGGCCGGAGGCAGGCCGACTCCTGCCCTTTGTTCCCTGGCTCTCTCCCCATCTCACAGCTCCCACCGCTGCCAGATCGGCTTTGTGGCCGTGGCCTCCCCTATTTCTAAGGGCCCAGGAAGCAGAGGGCGCAGAGCTTTTGATGCTGCTGCGGTGGCAGGTGGCCCCTAGACAACCCAGCGCCATCTGAGCTCCTCCGAGAGATGGGGAGCCCCCAGGACTGGGCACTGGATGAGAGGAGGCAGAGGCTCAATGTTGACACCTCAGCCCGATTCTCTTCCAGGGGGAGGGTCCAGGGTGCCCACTGGAATATTGATGGGAAGGGCAAATGGATCTTCAGACAATGAAATTCCATTCGGAAGCCCACCTGTAGCTTCAAGGGGACCTCACAAGCTCCTCACCCCCACACTTCCTTACCCCATCACCAGCTCACCCTCTCTATCCAAGGTGGGCAACACTCATATTCCATTTTGATAACCTTTCACATAGCAGGATAACGTTGAGACTGAAGGAGCAGAGAGAGGAATACCACTGGGGTATTTCAAAGCGATAGAGCGGCACTGGGGAGGGGAGCCCAGGACGCCGAGAAGTGGGGCAGAATCCACATCCCCACCAGAGTTAACTCTGAGCCCAAGTGTGCAGATGGGGTTTAAAGATGGGGGTGCCAGGGGTGACATGAGTCTTCTCCATGGTGGTAATGGCAGGGCCAGCTGCAGCAAGAGCACACACAAATTTGACCTCTGAGCCCCAGCCAAGCCTCATCCCTAAGATAAGCTTCTCTCTGCAGCTTTGGAGGTGGGGCTCCTGCCTCAGGCCACTGCCTATGCCATGCAGAACAGCGCCACCACCCAGACACTCTCAGCACTGCACTCTGGACCCACCCATCCCAAGGTGGTTCTCGGCTGTAGGGGGAGGAGAGGATCTTCCCAAAGGACCACTCAGATCTGTGGTCAGCTGGCAGCTGGGCCCCAATCTGCCAGGGGCTTCATCCACACACCAGGCCTTCTCTGCCTGGGGCCCATCTTCCTGGAGCCAGATTCTCACTCATCTCAGGAGCCTCAAGGGTGAAGGTGAGGCAGAGAGGGAAGGGCCGAAGCCAGAGAACCAGGGAAGCTGGATGCAGGGAAAAGAGTGTCTGTATCACAAGGCACTGAGTCTCCTGTTGTGACCTTTAACGTCACCTCTCAGGCTCAGCTTCTTTATCTGCCAACTAGGAATCAAATACTTACCTTGCAGGGTTATTACAAAGAGTAGATGAGAAAAGAATACAGATCAAGGCTGGCTTCTAGGTAGAACTCAAAACATCACCCTTTCCAAGGGACATCTACCTGCACCCTCTCACTGTGGCTTTCCCGTCTGCCCATTCTCCCTACCACTTGCTTTATGACTTGGGTCTCAGACATCCAAAGGCATGACTTACGGGGTACACCCACAGTGACCTCACTGCCAATGACCCTACCCCTTGCCCCCCATAAACCAGGCATACCTGGGCTTAGGATGGGACTGGACACTCGCGGTGACTCTGGTGGAGCCCTGGGAAAGAGAGAAGAGTAGCAACATTATGGAGGAGACAAGCAGAGAGCTGTCCATGGGTACAGTCAGGCCCGTGGGCAAACACAGATAGTCTTCTCCCTTCTCTGCCAACATTCCAGCCCAGGCACCCTAACAGCCCAGCAACAAAGCAACCCAAAGCCAAAAGCAGTCGATGCCAACTCCACATGAGTGGGCCAGCGTGTGCGCGAGCCCCCAAAGAGACAGACTGTCCTTCCCCCAGCAAGGAAGAAATCCTAAATGCTGAGAATTGCACCACGCCTGGGCTAGTGCCATCTGCACTGAGTACACACTCAATAAAACAGTTACTAAACTGACGGAAACCCATTTCATCTTGATTCACTGGCCGTCATCATAGTAACCCTGAGAGGAAAATATAGCCTGCAAGCATGGAAGAAGGAAAGGTGAGTGATGGTACCCCTCTGTCCGACTCTAAACCTTCCTCCTCCTCTCCTTGAAAGCAGCAACACCGAGTCATTCAATCAAAAGTTTAGAGACGACAGCAGCCAGGCAAAACGTGTACCAACCGAGAGCAGAGTGAGGCAGCAAGTCATGCTCCCACCACCCATGGTCTGTTACCCTCTCGCCACTCCCATTTCCAGGGTTGTCTACTTGCACAAAACTAGGCAAATGGACCCATGTTGTTGACCAAAACATCCCAGGGCACCTGATGGTACAGTGACCAAAGTGTAGGGTCAGAGTCCCACAGCCCCCTGTCGGGCAGCCTGGCATTACTTAACGAGTCTGAGCCTCTGTAATGTCATGTGTAAAATGGGGGCAATCCATATGGGGTTGGTAGAAGATTAAAAAGAATTACATATATAAGCCACTTACAATTAAAAGGGCAGTTAGAGATATAACCAAACCTCCTACTCTATAGAAAATCAAACCCCACATCACCTCTACACCAGCTGCCACCCATCCTTTCAGCCCCCTCACACGATGCAGAATCAGACGCCCACTTCTAGAATCCTGAGCCCAACAGGAGTCCTCTGAGCCCACTGGGCATCTTCCAAACATCCCTGGGCCTCCCGGAAACCAGCCTTTCCCAACCACCAAGTTGCAAGCACCTCTTAGAGGACACAGGACCGCAATCTGCCAAGGAAAGGAGAAACTGAGGTAACAGTGACTCACCCCCAAGTCCTGATGACCAGCAGGATTCAGCCTCAGACTTCGGGCTTGACCACTGGGGCCCCAAGAAGAGGAACCCTCTTCAGCCCTCTCCAGACCCTGCAGTGCCAACAAAGTAGGAGTGGGTGGGCTGGGAGGCCTGGCTCCCAGCTGAGCCCAAAGTCTGGGCAGCCCCCGCGAAGAGGACTCTCCATCCAGCCGCCCGTGAGCAGGCTGTGCCCAGAGTCCCCTCTGCCTGGGCTCCCACCCAGCTCTGAACAGCCCAGCCTTGGCGGGCAGCAGGAGGAGGAAACAGCCAAATGGGGCTGTCGGGGCGGAAAAGTTTCTCTGTCTCCACAGCTCTCCTGGCCCTGAGGACTTGGGTTTGCATGAGTCAGGCATGGGGTGGGGGGGACAGGAAGGAGGGGTTGTGTTTGGTTTTCAAGCCCCAAACCAAGCTGTTCCAAAACTACCCACCCAGAGGAACGCAGAAACCCAACACTTCATCCATCTCCATTCCCCTGGTCCCTGACCAGGAGTCACTGAGCCTCCCCAGGCCGTAGGCCCTGCTCCAGGCCCTGCTCCAGGCCCCAGGGCCACCCTGCTATAAATAGCCCTTTGGTTTTCATCTGTTGCTGATCCACAGCCACTTTTGGAGGAGGGCCACCACAGCTGCTTCAAACAACTGGAAGCCACAACTGTAGCCAAGGCTTGAGGTGTGGCCAGGACCACAGGTCCAGGCCCAGAGAGCCACAGGGAGACAATGGGATACTGAGATGGGCTTGGCAAGGGGACTGGGGAGCTGAGGGGAGCAGAGGGGACCCTGAAGCCGTCATAGTGCAGGGGTGAGATGGATGAGCAGGACCGGAGAGCTGGCTCCCGGTTCCCCACCCCCCTTCCCAGCGTTACAACACTCCACATTCCTCAGCCTCCCCACCCCAAAAAAAGCCAGGGAAGATAAATAAAAACTTGGCCTCGATCGAGTCTGGCCATGCCGCCTCCAGAGGTGATAAGACAAAGTCCAAGCCCGCTCTGCTCCACCAGGCCGGCCAGGGGAGGGGAAGCAGAGGAGGAAGCTGCCCCGGACAGTGACCCCACCACAGAGTATGGGGACCAACAGCTGGATGGTCATCCCCTGATGAATCACTGGGCTGCCCTCTAACTGACGGGGCTTCCTGTTTTCCGCAAAGCTTGGGGGCATGTGACACTCGCTGGCAGAAAGCAGACGTGCACGGGTGACACGTCTGAGTGTTGGTGGACACAGAGCCACAGGGAGAACCAGAAAACCACAAATGGGCTGGGGGTGGGGTAGGGGTGAGCAAACACAACCTAATGCTCCAAAAAACACAGGTGACCTCACACACAAGGCTAAGCTAGAGACGGCGCCTTCCAGCGTGCCTCATCATGCAGGCCTTCTTCAAGAGGGCTTGGAGTCAGTGAAGAGATGTGGTCATCCCTGCCACCCAGCATCGTGCTCATTCCCTCATGCAGTAAACCTTCACTGAGTGCCACCGGCTGCGTGCCTGGCAATGTTCTCGGCACCAGGGACCAGAGGAGGAGAAGCCCGTGACCTCAGAGAGCTTATATTCTATAAAGAAAGGTACTCATCAACGGAGCCCTGTGAGAAGAAGCCCCTTGGTCTCACTGACCCATCTGTAAAATGGGTCCGGCCCAGTCCCATGTGCTTTCACATGATTTACCTGCTCCACTTGGAACCCTTAGGGAAAACTACCAGAGGGCTATGCAAAGAATACTACAAAGATTTTATTTGAAAAAGAAAAATAAGCTCTCTGTCTGCCTGTAATCTCATTCTTTTTCTCTCGGAGGCTCTCAAAGCCCTTTACCCACATGGTTTTGAACTTCTTTCCAGCCCCTCCCAAGCCGTAGATCAGTAAGAGGACTTTTGATCCAACTCCCTGGGCACCAAGAAGAACTCTCCCCTATCATCGTCACGAAAATAGTCTTTCCTTTGCTGAAAGGACAACACAAAAGGAAACTCCACAGCCTCCCCCAAACAGGGTCTTACTTCTCTTACTATCAGGAAGTTCCTCCTTGTATCTAACCCTTGCCCTTCCTACTGTAGATTCAGCTAACTCTTTTTGCCTTGGTCCTCGCTGCTGATCACCACTCAGGCATTGCTGAGCGCTCAAGGACTATGGCCCTGGGCTCTGTTATCCGCCTTCTCCTCGCCGCTGTACAGCAAAAAGCGGGAAGGCCAGAACTTGGGTGGGGTTGGTTTAGAGCAATGACTGTATGGGAAGAGTCCTGCCTTCCTTTGAGGCCCACAGACCAAACACAACAGCTCTAAACCAAAAGAAAAGCTGTTTCCTGAACCCCAGTCCCTAGGGGCACAGCTGAGAGGAGGGTCTGTAAGCAACACCAGGGGGGCCATGTCAGGCAACCCGAGATTGGTGACCAACCTACGTCAGGGGCCCATCCCCATTCCTACACCTCCCCTGGGTCTATGGCCACCCCCCCCCACATCCATACCAGCCCCTCCAGCCACACCCCTTCCTCTCTCCTTCCTGCCCACCAGCCTGGATTTTTCCAAAACAAAGTGCGACACAGCACACCATCCACAAACTCCACTACACACCAATCCGTCAGAGGAAAATGGCTATTCCTGCCCTGTGAGTCCTGGGCCGCAGGCCAGATACAGGAAAACAGCTCAACAAACAGGCACATTCTCACAACAGCAGGCCCAGGACTTCAATCATGCCGCCTCGAAAATGGGTCCCTTCGCCTGGGGCAGACTGCAGGAGAGCCTACAGGCTGGCAGGGGACTGACTCCATGACCCAGGATCACCCAACCTGGAATAGGTGTCTGAGAGCCTTAAAAATTAGGTTTCCTCTCCTTTGCAGTACATAGGCCATTCTGGAATCTGCTTAGCCATTACCCATCCCTGACACACACACATTCATCCTAGATCAACACTTTCTCCTTAAAATAAACCTCCAGTCCCAACTCAATGGCCACCTTTTTCTTGCCCAAGACCAAGAGGACACACCCTCATGTCAAAAAGTTCTTCATGATGTCTAACTTCACTCTATCTTACTGCAGGCTTATAGGATCTGTCTCGCCCAGGCTGGGCTTATGGGAGCAGCAGCTCTAGGACTTGACTAATAAGAGTGTCCAAACCACTGGCTAAAAGGCTTGCTTCACACACCATCACCCTGTCCCCTAACCAAGAGTTAAGAGTCCTGGGTAACAGCAGATGCAAGCAGTGGTCCCAGGAAGAGGCAAAAATAAAAAAGGCGTTCATCAAGTTATTGACTCCGCCAGGCCTCTGTTTACTCATCTACAAAATAGGGCCATAGCATCTGCCATAGGGAATGTCATGGGGATTAAAAAATACCCAGTCCAGCTCCTGGCCCTCAGTCAAAATAACAGTAATAAGAATAGCTACCATTTATTGAGCACATAGTATATGCTTTGTGTGCATTGAGCCTGTTAATTCTCAGTAGCAGGTACACGAAAGATTGATTTCTCCCCCGCACCCAGAAACATCACACGCTTGGAAAACGGCCCCACCCCAGTACGGTGCCCCACTCATACCTTGAACAGAGGCTTCCCCACTAGTTTGAGAGGCATGTCCCTGACCCTCCTGGAGGACACCGCCGGGCAGGGCTGCCCCAGGGCAGAGTGGCAATGGCAGTGGCAGTGGGCTCACCACAGAAGTGAGGCTGGCAGCCTGCAGGAGCTGCCTCCTGCTGCCCCAGCACCTCCCTCTGGGGCCCTCCCCACCATGGGTCAGGCAGCTGTCAGATGATAGGGCCTCATGCCATCAACAGCTCCCCCTGTGCCAACCGCCAAAACCACTCCCTGTTCCTCTGCAGATCAGAGCGGACAAGGATGGAGAGGCCAGCCGAGGGGCAAATTGTCAGAGAAGACTGGGGAAGACAGAGAAGGGCCCAGCTCTGTCAGGTGTCTGCCCTGGGGCTGTGAGCGCAAGCCCAGACACACGCTTTGCTCACAGCAGGGTTCTGGGAGAGCCCCTCTGCCCTCCTCTGGGATCCTTTCAGTAAAGGAATTTGCTCCTTGACTTCCACCAAAAATTGGTGGGAGGAGGAGCATGGTGGGACAGCTTGTCCTACCTTTCAGCTTCCTCCTGAATCAGTGGCTCTTAAGCCACACAGAGGATTCTGCCATTTTCAAAGACTTCTCTCTCCAATGGAGCGGAGCCTGCAGTTCCCCTAGTTCTGATGATTTTCCAAGGACTCAGGAGTCCCTCTTCATCTCTCCTTAGTCCCTCTTGCTACAGGATTGCCCATCCTCCTCGCCCTTACCTTGGTGACAAACTCACAGAGCAAAGCAATGTACAAATGTGCTCTGGATCCAGCTGAGCTGGGAGGTCAAGGCCAAGACTGCAGCTCAGTATGTGAGTAGCTGGGGGCTGCTCACCACTGCATCCCCTCCTCCCCAGCTCAGCAACGGAGCTGGGAAATCCCCACCTGCCCTTCTGCAGAGGAAGAAGGGACACCCCACCAACTAAGACAGGAGAGAGATATCACCCACCCACCACCATTCCCTCTGGGCACCAGGGGCCCGGCCACATCCTTCTCTGCCCCCTTCCCACACTTACGTCTTCCTCAAGGCTTTTCCGTGTGTTTCCACCCCGGAAGGCTCCTTCTCCCTGGAGACAGAAACAAGGCAGTCAGAGAGGGGAGTCAAGGAAAGCAATCAATAGGCACCAGGTGTTTCACCTGCTGAGTTTAGTAGGGGTGGGGGTGAGAGGGTTGGCAGAAGGGCCTGGGGTGACTTGGTTGTTTGCTTAACTATTTTTTTCCCCACTAAAGGTTCCTCAGAGCTAACCAAACCCTCTTCTGTGTCTCATAACCACTCTTATGGGAGATATTATTATTCCCATTTTGCAGATTAGAAAACTGAGGCACAGATAAGCCCTAGACTTGTCTACAGCCATCCAATTAGAAGTTTGGAGGAGTTAGGATTTCAACCCAAGCCCTCCATCTCCAAGCCCATTATTTCGTGTGGGCCATTGCCAGGAGACACCTCTCAGCAGCAAAGCTCGGTTTCCCTACTGCAGGATCCACCCACTTTCTTCCCTTCCTCCTCCACGCAGCCTTGAGGAAATTGTCTCTGCTAAGTCAGAAAGATGTTTGGAAAGATCTGCCTGGCTTCCTCACTTTCTACATATTTAATAAAGAGGCCCACATTTAACCACTGACCTCCCCTCTGCACTCCCACCCCTGCCTCTCCCGCTCTGTCTGCCTGCGTAGTTCCTCAGCAAGCCATTTCTGAACAAAGACTGGTCAGCTGCCCTGTTTGCAATGTCACCCATGTCCCCACCACTTCCCCCAAGTTCCCCAAATCTACTCCAGAAGGATGTCCCCAAACACAACTGCTCACTTTCCCCAAATGCATCTTCCTCTTTCCAGCCTCCCCAGACTGTTCCCCGCCACCCCCGCCTACTGCCACTCACCGTGTCCACTACATTCTTTGGTACACTCTCAGTGTTGATGGGCTGCGGAGAAAGGGAGAAAACAGTGTGAGGAGAAACATCCCTGGACTGGCTCTCTCTCCGGGGCTGGTGGCCGTGAGGGACAGCATACCTCCTGAGGCAGGACGTGACGCCAACCCAAGACTCAGACGTCACCTGGCTGTCCCAAGCTTGGGAGGCACAGTTTGGAAAATGAAAAACGTCCTATAGGTACTAGAAACATCCAGCTTGACAAACCTCACCCAGGCCTCTGACTCAGTCACCGACCCCTCAAAAAGGAACAAGGAGAAAGTAATAGTCACTCTTGTTCCTACATGACAGGCACTTTCACCGACACCAGCTCATTTATTCACAGGAACCCAGTGAAACAGGTACCTTTATCACCTTTGAGCCCCACTTTACAGATAAGCAAAAGTTAAATGAGTCGCCCAAAGTCGTGGACTGCTAATGGGGACAACATGATTTGAGCCTCACCTTGGGCTCCGCATTTCTTGCTCTTTGTGTAAAATTGCAGCAGCCGGGGTGAGAGGCCTACCAGAGTCCTAAATCTTCAGTGGACTTTCAAGGCCCCCCACCATTGGCCCTGCCCCTTCGCAGACCTCAATTTTCATGCCCTAAAGCTCTGCTCCATCCAGACCACCCTAGACCCCCTTGCTTATTCCCACATCCAAGCATTTGCTTCTGAAACCGCTTCCCCTCTTTTCCTACAAGCTTTCCTCCTCCATGAAGCCCTCCCTGAACACCACAGCAAGGAGAATTCTCTCTCCCACTTGATCTCCAATAAGCCTTACTGTCTATGCCACTTATCTGGTCCTTAGCGTATGAATAAGCTCATCATGGGAACATGTCTTATTCCCTAACTATTGTTTTATTTCTGATTCTTAGCCCACTTGCCTCCAAACCAGATTCAAAGCAACACTTTTTCAACTCAGTTGCCATATTCCTTATGCCAAGGACTGTGATTTATGGATCGCAGGCCATCAAAAAACACCTGTGGACTGATCCTTTCCCTCACCCTGCTGCCACCCTTCCCCTTCCCAGACCAACAGAAGTGCTTCCTGCTAAAGGCATCCTGAAAAGTGGGCTCCTAGGACTCCCCCAAAACAGGAGGGAAACTTCCCATTCTAGGCTACCTCCTGACCACAGTCTCTAGGGTTCCATTTCCAACTAGGCAAAGTGGTTGAAGGGGCCCCTGAGCCACACAGAAGGATACGAGTACCTTGACAGTCAAGGTCATGAAACAAGCGTTTGGCAAGATAAGCGTGGACCCGGTTAAGACAAGTGTCTCAAAATAGGTAACACCTGCCTCAATCCCATCCCCGGGGCCTGAGGAGTGAGCTGTCTGTGTCTGAAGACGGGGATGGACAGAATGACCTCTGAAAGGTTCTGGCCCCAGGGAAGAGAACTGGGCAAAGACGGACATGGAGGAAGAAAGTTGGCTAAGCTGAAGACAATGGCGCTCTTTCTGGAAATGGCCCAGACTTTACCCCTACTGCCTAGAAGACCAGAGGCTGAGGCCAAAACTTCCTTCCAGGGGATGAAACCTCCTGAGTACTTCAGGGCCGACTCAGTTTGGAATGGATGAAGGAGGACAGCATCCAGGATCAGGGTAGGAGGTGGGGAGGTGCATCAGCGACCCCCCAGCCCCCAGGTCGGCTCACGTAGAGTCTGAGGATGGCTCTAGAGGAGTAAAGATGTCACATTTTGCCCCCTCCAAGCCCAGCCCTAATCCTCACCCAGCCACTTCCCAGAGCCCCGTCTTCTGAGCTACATGCCACTGGGCAGGGGGCAAATAAGCCCACCAGAAAATGCTGGCCCTCTGACCCCACCCGCCTCTTCCGGTCCGGGGCAATGTAACACTCCCGTGGAGAGAGCCCGTGGGCTGGAGAACTGCCTCTTCTCTGCCCCCCCACCCAGGGGAGGAGGAGCACTCCTGAAGGGCAGATCACAGGGACCTTCCAAGTGCAGAGTCCACACAGCAGAACTGAGTTCTGAACCCAACACCCCCAACTTCAAAGCCTCACTCTTCCCTCTGCTGAACCAGCCTCCCTGGACTGGGTGGCTCAGAAAGGACAGAACTGGGGTGAGATGGAGAAGTTGAGGAGGAAGTGCCCGGCCCAGGCCATGACAGGCCCTGAAGAGCCCTGTCAGCCTTTTCGGAGGCCGCGACTCTGCCTCCCCACAGAGCAGAGTGTGAGCCAGGGGGCCTTGACCTTGAGTGTGCCTTCGAATCGCCTGTGTTGACACACAAATGCTGGCCCTGCCCCAAAGGGTTGATCCAGTAGACCTCGGGCGAGACCCGAGAATGTGCATTTCTAACAGGTTTCCAGGTCGAGGGATAACACTTTGAGAAGCACTGGTCTAAGCGAACAGCATCAGCATCGCTGGGGTCACATCCGCACTCTCTCCATCGCTAACTGTGTGACCTTAAGCAGGTCACACACTTCGTCCTGACTGCCCCTCAACAGCACTGCATGGCACTGTGGTGAGAATCAAACGCAGGGCAGCACAAAGCACTTCGAACAGGACCTGGCACTCAGAAGGCTCTCAGTAAATGCTAGCAGTTATTTATCCTCCCCACCCCATACTCCCCAGGCCCAGGCCCTCCCCGGGCCCACCCTGCCCCACCTTGACCCTCCTGCCCCACCCCTCCCAGGTCTGGCACGAAGCTGACCAGGGAGTCGGAGTCAATATTAGAAACCACAGGCCTCAGCAGTGCAAGAGAAACTTCTCTCCCTGCCAGCAATCATCTGAACACCGTCCCTTTGGCCCCCACCCCTTCCCCAGTGCCAGCTGGAGGCCGGCCACAGGAAGACACTTGCCAGCCATCAGATGCCTTCAACTTACTGGTTGGATGCTTTCTGAGGAGCTAAAAATTTCCAAAAACCCCTCCTGACCTAAACACCCAGTGTTTTCCTGCAGTGTTTGCAAACATGGCCCAGTATGCATGCTGTGCTCCCCACCCCTCTCCTCTACCCTCGCCCTCCAGGGACTGAAGTCCTGCTTCTCTGTTTTCCCAGGCCCTGCCAGCTCTGGGACAAATGGGAATGAAAAAGGCAAGGGACTGGTAACATGAGGGTGGATCTCTCCTGAGGCCACCCTGCCCCAGGCCCCGCAGGGAGGCCTGGGTATGCTATAGGAAAGCTGTCAGGCCACCAGAGCTGTGATGTCCTGAGGTGGCAGCCCCAGAGCTATAAGACCAGTAGAGCCCCACTAGGCCTCAGACGTCACCCTACCTTCAGCATGCAGACACACACGTGCATGCACACACACATACACACTCACATATACACACACTCCCCACACCCATCCTTGTACACCATTCCTCAGAACATCAGCTCTGGGAGGGACTTCAGATTTCATCTCCTCCCTCCCCATTTCACAGATGGGGAAACTGAAGTAGGGAGAGGTATGACTCGCCCAGCCTCTCAGAGTGAGGTTCATGGCAGGAGGTTGGCATCAGATCTTGTAAAGCTCACCGCTGAGCTCACCTCGCTGCCCCTCAGCCAGTCCCCAGCCAGCCTGTCGGCAAAGGCAGCTGGGCACTTCAGGGTCCCTGATGGGTCTTCTCTTCCTTCCCCCTGAGACTCAGCTGCATAAGGACAGAGCAAATAGAGCCCACCCACTGCCCAGTCCCAGGACAAACCTGGATCTTAAGGACCCAGTCTCTCCAAAACTGACAGCAGCTGACCACAGCCTCACCAGGGGTCTTCCAGAATGCCCCTTGCCCCCAGGCAGGACAACTCGTATGCAGCTCAGGCACAGGTGGCAGAGTTTGGACCTCGTGGCACCAGACAGCTAAGCCTTGCTCTTCGTGGATCACTCTGCTCTAAGAACTGAACCCTGGAGTCTGGAGCAAGGCAGGGATTGGGATGAGACGCTAAGGGCAGGAAACTTAAGGAAGCATTCATTCTCAATTTGCTGGAAATGTGCCCACACTGTCCTGAGAGCAATGCCTCCTCAAATCTTGCACCCTGGCTGCCTAGTGGCCTGCATCTTCCTGGCCTTGGCCTGGAGATGCCTTTTCATAATGTTAATGCACTAACAACTCCCCATTAAGTGCTGATGCAGCCCTGGGCACAGCATTCGGCTCTTTACCTTCATGAGCATCTCTCCTCACAAGCACCCTAATAACCAATGTGCTCAAGGTCAGCGGTATCCCATTTTACAGGTGAGGAGACTGAGGGTCCGTGAGATTAAATAACTTGCGCAGGATTACACAGCTCGTCGGCAGGTAGGAGAGCTGGTATTTGAACGCTGCTCTTTGTATCCCCTCAAGCTCTGTCTCCTCTCCCTGGGGAAGATCTTCATTCAACTTAAATCAACTGCCCTCCTATCGGGAACAAGCTTTCTGTGACTTAAAGACTGACCGCCTCAGGTCTTGAGGAGAAAGAGATGTCTTCAATGCACTTCCATAGAAAGAAGAGGAAATGGGCTGCAGTAGGAGAGACTGAGATCAGACATCAGAGAGAACTTCCTGAATGTGAGGGGTTGTAAACCACAGGATGGATAAGGGAAGCTGCACATCCTTTCCTCAATTTGTTTTTCCAAAAAAAGACATGCAACCCCTCCCAATGCCCACCGCCAACTGCGTGGGCCCCAGGAGGAGCCATTCTGCAGAGGCTGGGGTGGCTGGGACGACTGCCTGGAGTTTCACACAGTAGGACATGTTGGTGGCCTGCAGGGAGGGTGGGCTGGGGAAAAAATGTATCTGTGGGCAGCTGTTTGGGAGGGAGGAAAAGGCAGAGGGCCACAGAGGATAGGGGGAGGTGCCCAAACTGGGGGCTGGGGGGAGGGGGTCTGGCGCAGAATGTAGACTCAGCCTGCAGAGGAACATTCCGTCCAGAAATTCCTCACACCCTCCCCCCTTCCATCCCTCCAGCATTCCCCACTCTTACCCCCTGGGAGGCCTGGAATCCAGGCAGTTTTTCATGCCAAAAAGACCCCGTGACATCACATCTACTGCCATGGCGACGAACTATGAGGACATGGGCAGCACTGCCTATCAGGAAGGGAAGGGAGCTGGTGGGTAGGGCCATGGGGGCTGGGATGTCCTCAGCCCCAGGACCCAGAGCAAGTTATTCCAGGCTTGCTTGTTCCAAAAATAGAACCCTAAGCAGATGAAGGGAGGGGGCTGAAAGCAAAAAAGAAAGGCAGGGAAGTGCCATTTACTGGGCACTTAGAGGGGGTGTGGCAGGGATGGCACATTATACACCCCATAGCCTGCCTAGGGGGACTATCAACAGATAACAAAAATAACTACAGCAGTGGCAGCAGCGGCAGCAGAAGGAGCACTTTGAATCAAATGAGGAAACTGAGTTTCCGGGGTGGTTGGCTAGCTCCATAGAAGCCCAGGTCTGCACCTCAAAGCCTGTGTTCACCCCTCGCCACATGTTATTTCCCACCATCCTGAGAAGGGGGAGCTGATGGGAGCATGAGAGTCAGGCGCAGGAGGGAGGGCGCAGAGCCGAGGGCTGGGTCTGGCCAGGGTGGAAGGGGAAACCAGCAGCCTCGGTCTCCTGAGTGTTTGGGTGAAGTCGCTGCAGGGGCCATATCCTCTCCCAGGCAGGCAGAGGCCACCAGAGAAAAAGAACAAGCTGGATGTGATTAAATGGAATGTGATGCCTGCTTTTCCCTGCATCCTCCCCCCCACACACACACACACACACTCTGGGGAGGGGCCTGGGCAAGCCCACTCCTGTCTTCAGGCCTTCCTCAATTCACCCTGAGGGTCCCAGCACCCAACTCCCGGCGGAGGCTGGGCAACTTCGGACACCCCCCAGCTCACACCCACTCACCAGTCTGGCCTCAACCAGGCTGGAATATTTCTCAACCCTCCTGCCAGGCTCCCCACTGGATCTGTTCTCCTCATCAGCCAGGTTACTGGGAGTCTGCTTCTGTAGAGCCTTCCTCCAGGCCCCTCTTCCCCAAACCTCTCCACCCCATGCTGAGTACCTGCACCAGCCTTATTTGGCCTTCCTGGCCCTCCTCCTGGCAGCACCCTCCCCATCTAGCCACATCCCACAGCTAACAACTGACTCCCGGCTCTCAAACCCTGCTTTGGGTCACTTCTCCACTCAAGGACTCATGATGGCTCTCAGTGCTTGGCTCTTCAATTCAAGTTCAAGTTCTACAACTTGACTTTTGGACTCCTCTCTTATGTGGCCCCTTCCTCCTGGGGTGGACTCCACTGTGTTTCCCTTTCTCCTCTACCTGCAGCCTCTGCTCACACCTCCTCGCTGCCCACCATGCATGCCATACTCGTTCCCACCTCCGTTTCCACACTCTGGCTGCTCCCACCAGCACCCCAACCAGAGCCACCAAAGTAAGACAACATTGCCTGCCCTCCCCCCCAACATTGCCTGACCCCCAGCAAGGGTACTGGATTTGGCCCAGCCCCCGTTAGGCTTGCTAATTTGTACTAAGGCCCTCCCCCATTTCTGCTTCAGCCCTGCCACTTTCTGGAAGGCCCTTTTTCCTTCTTCCCTCCTCTCTTTCTTTTGCTCAAATTCTTAACTGGACTTGGAGGCAGACTTCCTCCACCATCACAGCACAAACTGATTGCTTCCTTCCCTGCACCCCAAGGCTAACTCCAGTCAGAACTCCTGAGTCAGACCTAATTACTTTCCACAGTATAGCTGTCTCTCTCTTTCCCACTGAGCATGGTCCCAAGGGCAAGGCTCTTCACCCAACTGGGACCTCTCCCAGTGAGGGGGATACAGGAAGTGGTCAGCACATTCATGGGTGCCCTGACGTCCAGGACTTCAATGGGCCCTGAGGACGTCCACCCAAAGTCTCCCCAGGGAAGCAACCTTCCATCAGCACCCGCTTACTCCTAACAAGTGTTGGTGAGTATGTGTTCCAGTGACACACAGCAACTCCCCCAGACAGCCCTGTTGGGCCATTTTACGTGTTAGAGAGCTTTCCTTTACACCCAGGTCTCCTCCTCTTTATAAGAACCTCCACCTACTGTTGCTTTGGGGAGCAACAGAAAATAAGCCCATTCGTCCTTCAACGTGTTCTCACTCCCATTCTGCACCTGCCCCTTATTTTCCTTCTCCAGACTAAGCTGCTCCAGCTATTGCACAAACTGGGATTTCCAACCCCCCTCCCCACTCTGGGGGTCTTCTTTGGAAAGCAATGCCCAGAGTTGGCTCTCTTCTTTGAAAATCAAGGCTCTCTAGGGCTCATGTCTCCTGGCATTGCTCCATTTCCCAGAAGCTCCCAAAGATGGCCACCCATGGCCCACCCTGTATTCTAGAATGAAATTCATCAGGGCCTGGAGTTCAAATTAACTAAAGTGACCCCTAGCCATTTTCTATGATGGCAGTGCCAGGGTTGAGGGGTTAATGTACCAATTAACATCACAGCCTCTCTTCTTCCATGAGGCAGTATGATGACTTCTCGCCCAAATCTGACACTAGGATACCTTGGGAAAGTCGTTTGAAAACCTCATACCCATTTGGATACCTACTATCAACAACAAAGAAAGAAAGAGGAAGGAAGGAAGGAAGGAAGGAAGGAAGGAAGGAAGGAAGGAAGGAAGGAAGGAAGGAAGGAAGGAAAGAAGGAAGGAAGGAAGGAAGGAAGGAAGAAAGAAAGAAAGAAAGAAAGAAAGAAAGAAAGAAAGAAAGAAAGAAAGAAAGAAAGAAAGAAAGAAAGAAAGAAAGAAAGAAAGAAAGAAAGAAAGAATTTTAGCAAGGATCTAGAGAAATTAGGACCTTTGCACACTATTCGTAGGAATATAAAATGACACAGCCACTGTGAGAAACAGTATGGCAGTTCCTCAAAAAAAAATCAAAAATACAACTACCATATAATCCAGCATTTCCACTTCTGGGCATATACTCAAAAGAATTGAAAGTAGAAACTCAAAGAGGTAGTTACATACCCATGTTCATAGCAGTAGTATTCACAATAGCTAAATTGTGGAAGTAACCCAGTGTCCACTAACAGGGGAACGGATAAGCAAACTGTTATACACACATCCAATGGAATATTACTCAGCCTTTAAAAGGAAGGAAATTCTGACACATGAAGCTTGAGGTTATTATGCTAAGTGAAATAGGCCAGTCGTGAGTGAACAAATATTGTACTATCTTACTTATATGAGGTACTTAGAGTCATCAAATTCAGAGATAGAAAGTAGAATGGTGGTTGCCAGGGGGAGCGGGAGAGGAAGTTTAATCAGTACAGAGGTTTTTGTTTTTATGAGAGTTCTAGAGGTGGCGGTGGTGATGGTTGCACAGTGACATGACTGTACTTAATACCACCGACTGTACTCTCAAAAATGGTTAAGACGGTAAATTTATGTTATGTATATTTTACCACAGTAAAAAAGTTAATTAGATTTTAAACATCTTGGGGCCTCAGTTTCTTCATCTGAAAAAGAGCAGGATTTGACTAGATCAAATCTAAACTTTAGGCATCTAAAGTCCTCTCAACTCCTGTGGCTCTGTGCCTGATCCATGCCCACCTGCCTTCTAGAAGGCCTGGCACTCTGGTAGGAAAGAGCCTTGCGTGCAGCCCCATCATGAAAAGTGTCTGGCACCAGATGGGTGCTCAGGAAATGTTTGTTAGTAGAATGGATGGCAGACAGATGGATGGAGAGACCCTCCCCGAAATCCCAGGCCCACTGGCAAAGAGAACAGCTTGCTAGGTAGACTTCTGGCTAGTGCTGTTTAGAAGCAATCCAGAAGACGTCCACCTGGCAACCTCAGGTATTTACATTAGCAGCAAGCATAGAGGGTATCTGGGGAGAAAGCAGAACCAGGATTCCAAAACCCGACTCCTGACCCAGCCCCTGCCATTACCACATGACTGTGAACCAGTCACCTAGCCTTTCGGAGCCTGTTTGCTCTTCTACACAACGTGCTCCTCCCACCCACCCAGGATGGGTTCACACCTGCCCGGACTAAACACTTCACCACAAGTCACCATGGGCTCCATGGCCCAGTGTCAAGGGAAGGGCTTTGAAAAGTAAGAGTGACGTTTGTCATTATTTGTCGTTATTCGTGGGAGGTGCCAGATAGCTGAGGCAAAATCCCAGGTTCCCACTGAGTATCTCTGCGACCTTAGGCCTCAGGTCCTCTGTGATGCTGGATAATCACAGCACCTGCCTCACTGCGCTGTTGTGAAGAACACATGAGTTTATTTGTGTAAAGCTTTCAGATGAAGGTGGGCAAATGGAAAGTTCCACACAAGGGCTAATTTTTCCTATTGCTCTCATTACTATTATAAGAGAAACCAACCTGGCATTCCCATTCCCCATGCACCTCTTCCTCAACAGGCTCCCACCCTGACTTTGGATTCACAAGGACATTTCAAGCATTCTCCACGGGGCTGGCCTGTCTCTCCCAGCCCAGGTCCCCTGGATGCCAGGCTGCATGTGCAGAAGGGTTCAATATCCGGCCGACCTCGGTGGCCACTCCATTTGGCTATCACCCTAGGGAAATTCCTTTTGACTCTTATTTTTCAGAAGTTGAGAAAAGCTGCTTCAGCTCTTTCCAAGGATCAGGAGTGTCCGTGGCAAACAAGGCCTCTCCCCTCTCCATCCTGCCCCCACCAGTGGACCCTAGGACCCTTCCACCCAAGGTCTTGGGCTACGTCTGTTAAGTAAGACGAAAACATGGGTTGAAGATTAAGCCACTTTGCCCTGGCTGGCCTGGCACAGGCAGGAAAATGTGTTTGGACGCTAGGCCAAAATCCTGTGCCCAAAGATGATGCTCTTGATACCAGGAGGGTCGGATTTAAGCAAGATGGGTGAGCTGGGGACATAGAGAAAACATAACACAGACAGACAGACAGACACACAGTGTGAAGCCAGAGGGATAGGGCAGGGAAGGCAGAGACCAGTCCCACAGAGGCTGAAGGGCAGGCAGAGAATGGAAAAGGAAGGAAAAATACAGCCCGCCCTTTCCTCCCTCTTGTGAACCTGCTCAGAGCACTTGCCTCACCCGCTGTGAGGAAACAGGTGCTGAGTGCTCTCTGGGGAGAGCCAAACTTTCTCCGGGTACCCTCCCCCCCTGCCACTTTCCCACTCCCCAGGGACAACACAGAGCGCCCAGCTGGAGGCCCAGCCCTCTTAATAGACCCCCATGGCCCATCAGCAAGGAATAAGAGCAACAGCTGAGCTGCCCTGTTTATTGAGCCCCTAATCTGTACCAGGCATCCAGCTGAATACCTTTCTTCCAGACATTCAATGAACGTGCATTGAGTACCTACTGTATGCCAGACAGTGGGCATATAGCAATGAACACAACAGATAGGAATCCCTTGTCACCATGGAGTTTACATGCTGGTGTAGGGGGAGCCTCTTAAACAAGACAAGCAAGTAAGACCCTAGCATATCAGACAGTGATGCATTCTGGGGGGGCGGGGGGCGGGGCGGGCGCAAAGAAAAAAGGAAGGGAGATAGGGATGCTAGGGGAAGGGAAATGCTGACACTTGAGTAAGCCCTGGGGGAGGGAAAGAGTCCTGCAGGTAACTGCTGGGCGGGGCGGGGCGGGAAGTATTCCAGGCAGAGGGAGCAGCACATACAAAGGTCCTGAGGCAGCATCTTGCCTGGTTATGTTCAAAGATCAGCAAGAGGCCAGGTGGCTGGAGCAGAGTAAGTGAGGGAGAGATCTTCTCGAAGGAGATGAGGTCAGAGAGGAAACCTGTCCTGTAGGGTTGTGCAGTCCAGTGGAAGAACCTGGGGCTTTTATTCCAAGTGAGGTGGGCAGCCATTGGAGGGTTCCGAATACAGATGAATTAAATGGGTTAATTTGCTCCTTTTATTCTCTTCACCTTCCAAGGTAGGTCCTATTACTAACTCCCAATCTGCAGAGAGGAAAGTGAGGCCCAGAGATGTTAAGCAATGTGTCCAAGGTCACACGCCCAGGGACAGGAGAACAGGGACGCAGAGGGAGGTGGTCTAACTCCCAGGCACTTGACCACTACTGGGGGTGGTTCTGAAGAAGCACAATCTGGTGTCACCTCCGTGAAGGACAGGATCCCTGCACAGGTGTGGCATGTCACAGAGATGGGAAGATTCCATGAAGTCACTCAGGCAGGAGCCCCTTCCAGTGCTAACTGCAATCCCACCAGCTGGAATGCCAACCTATTCACTTTGCCCCAATCCCTGACCCTTCCTCATGTAAACGAAGCTCATGAGGTTCCCAGCAGCCAGGCATCTGCCTTCTGCCTGGAGATTCCCTAAACCCCAAACCCCCCAGCGATCCTAGACCCGCCAAGGACATTGTGTTCTCAGGGGCGAAGTGGCAATTGGGTTGGAACGATGAGCTGTCCACTCACCCTGCCTCACCCCTCCTGCCAGCCTTCCAAGGGTGTCCTTCCGAAATCCCAGAGAGATTTGTCACTGGCAGCTCCTAGCCAGGCCTGCTCTCCGGCCTCATCCCCGAAGCACCCGGTCATCACCCCCACTGTTGTCAGATGACCTTCAACTGAGCTCTGTGCGAATAACACCCGACATCTGGAGCAGCACAGCTGGGCAGAGCTGCAGCCCAGAAGGGTTTGAGCCCAGTGAGACCAGGGAAGAAGGGCCCCTGCAAAGAAGGGAAATAGCTCGGCAGGGCCTAGACAGGAGGGCAGAGAGCAGTGGCACTGCTCTGGGTTCATGTGGCATCTAAAAGTCACAAGCACTAACACATACTTTATTTTTTTTCCATTAACGAGCCTGAATGGAGAGAATGTGTATCCGCACTGAGAAGGCCTTTCGAGCAACTAGTTCAATCCCTCTCTTCAACAGAAAGGGAAACTGAGGCCCACGAAGAGGGCAAAACTGGCCCATTGCCACATGGCAAATGTGTGTTGGAGGAGAGAAGATCAGGTGGCCTGAATGAGATTCCAGTATCCAGGCTGAGCAGGTCACCACACAGGTGTGAGGACACCTGCAACTGCCTGGGCCCCATGACATCCTTGCCCCCTCCCCCAGAACCCACCCACATGTGTCACCACCAGCCCCTCCGCACCAGCAGATCAGGTTGTGCCCACAGGGGCCCTCCAAGATACACCTCCCCACATGCACACGTGCAAACGCACACACCTGCACACATTTCGACCCCTTCCCCTCCAGCCTCCAGGGCCCTGCCTTCCTCCATTGGTGGGTAGAGAGCAGGAGGGACCTCTGAAGGGTAAGAAGGCAGTGAGAGGGCATGGAGGAAAAGCTCCCAAGACTCCAATTAGCGCAGCTGGGATCAGTCTGTAGCAAACCACTCCACAGCCCACAACTCAAAGGAGCCCTGCCCCCGCCCATGCTTTTCTAGTAGCTAGACTGGGGGAGGAAGGGAAGAGTAGGGGACCTGGAGAGAGAGCAGGAAAGCAGAGTCAGCCAAAAAACTTGGAAATGGAACAGACCACCTGAATGTGAGCAACTTCCCAGGTAGATGAATTCTGTGGGTCATGCCATCCATCCCCCTGCCTTCAGTGGAAGGGTATCTGACCCTGGGCCAGGCGGATGGAAGGAGATGCCACCCCCTGACCCTGTAAGCCCCAGGACAACAGGCACCTGGCCAGGCCTAAAGGCTGGCCGAGATGCCCTTTTATGGGTTTTTCCAAGGACTTTAGTCTCCAGATTGAAATAGGAGGCCCTGCAACCCATCAGAAGGGACCTCATGACTCATTTCCTCCCAGTCCAGCTTCAGCTTCGGGATATGGCCCCCTCCTTCCCCTTACCTAATCGCCCAGCACCCTTGGGGGCTACCAGCATGCTTGGGTCTAAAGTAAGCTGCAGCTGGGAACAAAGGAAACAGGGGAGGAGGGGCTGGCAGTGTAGGGAATGGACTGTCACTCACCACCAGTTCATGGTTGGATGGAGGAATGCAGGGGGCAGCCACCTGTGGGAAGAACAGAGAAAGGGCAAGGTCAGCATCTTTCATCCCCACAGAACACCAGGGCCTCCTGGGATCACTCCATGCTGGACACCCCGTCCATCAGCTCACACACATTGACACTCTCCAGTTGGAGTTGTTGGAAGACTATTTGGCAACATGGAAAAATGCTTAGGCAACAATGCTTGGTAGGGAGGAGGAGAGGCAGGAGGCAAAAATGAAATGTACATCACAATTTTTAAATTCCATTTAAAAAAATGCAGACACTCAAAGACCTGGAGGTCAGTATACCAGAGGGGTAAAAGGTAATAAAAATACGGGTTTTTTTCTTTGCTCTATTTCCTAAGTTTTCTGCAATCTGGTAAGATTTGTTTACAATTTTTAAAAAACATGTTTAAGACCTCTAGAAAAGGAAGTCACCTCCTCTGTTCTCCCCAATGCCAAGGTGTCTCACCCAAAGGTCAGAGCTACAGACAGCTGGCAGTTTCCCAAAGCGTGTGGGAAACAGGTTGGTGAAAGGCCCCTGCCAGCTCTTCCAAAGAAAGCTGCCTGCGTCACTAATAAATGTGTAAGGCCTTGAGAGTTGAAAGTACCCTCTATGGGTGGTGAGCTATTATTTTATCATCATCCTCATCTTCCTCTCTAATTTTTTTTGGGGGGAGTGAGGGGGGACGGGCAACTGGGGCCTCCAGACAGACAGAGGGGGGAAGGAGGGAGGGCTGGATTGCTCCCTACCCTAAGATAACATCCCTCAGCCAAGCCGGGCAGCCAAACCTCTACCCTGACAATTAGCAGGAGCCTTTATCAGAGACTCAATGTGTTCCTTTTTTCTAGCTGGGACACGTTTTTCTTGGAGCTCATACCTCAATCTTGGCTCCAATTCCTGACCCGAGTACCAGGCAAGGGGCCCACAGAGGGACAAAGGGGGAGGCTCTCCCTGGGGCATAAGGGTATCTGGGCACAAGCCATGGATGACCAAAGAGGGAGTGGCTGCCTCCTGGGACAGTGGGCGACCGTGCCCCAGCCACCACCCCAGTGGAGCAGTGATGGGACAGCCCATAGCCCTGGCTGGAGGTGGCCATTGCCAGAGGCCACTCACAGCCAGGCCCTCCTTTCCACCCGGCCCCTTCTGTCCTCTGACCAGCCCAAAGGACCCCCTGTCTTGACACACCAGCCCAGAAGGGACAACACCCGCATGACAGTGTGCCCCAAGCTCTGGAAGGGTGGAGAGGCTGGGATTTAGAATGTCTGGTTCTTGACCCAGTCATGCTACAGGCTCCCTGTCCGCCCACGCTCCAGCCAAGAGGCCTGAGTTGAGTCTCAGTGTCTAGCGCCCTGTACTCAACATGATTCCAGGACTGGGGGGAATCACATACAAGGCCAAAAAGAAAATCAAGAATATCTAACACTTCCTGCATATGTACTATAGGACAGGCATTATCATCAGTGCTTTACCCCTGTTAACAACCCAATAAGGTAGGTACTGTTATCCTCCAGCCGAGGTGCAGGGCACGCAGTGAGGTGAAACTACCTGCCCAAGCTCACACAGTGTATCAGTGACCAGGGGTAGGGTGCAGGGTGCCAGGAGAAGAGATGGGCAGGAAGGGAAGGTCCCAGCGGTGGCTGTGGCCTGCAGGGCTGCCTGCCTGCCTTGCCACCAGACAAGGGCTCAGCCACAGGGGACACGGCTCTCCCCACCAGGCATCTCCAGGACAGGAGTCCTTAATCTAGCAGCGGCTTCTCATCTCTCTCTTCTTAGCCCACGGCCCCAGACCTCACTCTGGAGCTTGTAGGTTTCAACCTCCTGGGGCCAGGCTCCCAATGTCTCTTCTCTCCACTCCTGCTATCACCCGTGGGCCCCTCAGACTCTGAGTGGGAGCAGGTGCAATCCACAGGATAGTGCCCTGCTCTGCTCCTTTCTTCGTTACCCAGGGTGGGTTTCCTCTCTCCATTTGGAACTAGGGTTGTGAAAGTTGGTGGAGGGGGGATTACAAATACATTTGAGGCATGGGCAGAATGGACAGGGGTCCTCGGAGACGGACTAGGGAAGCCCTCTCTCCCAGCACCACCCTAAGGCAGTGGAAAGAATGGGGGCCCAGGCGTTCCGACCCCAGGTCCCTTCCCTACCCCCGAGACGGTGATACCCCATAAGGACTCAGAGCTGAAGGACAGCTGTGGACCCCCAGCCAGAGGACCTGGTGCCAGGGTGCCCCCAGCGGCCTCCACTACCTGCCGCCCACAGCTATGTATTCCAGGCCCGCCAGCCGGCCAGCCCACTGACTTTGTTGTGTGTTTCCACGTTTCTTGTCTCTCTCTCTCTCTTTCTCTCTCTCTGTCTCTCTCTCTCTCTGTCTCTCTCTCTCTCCCACCCCCCCAACCCTGCCCCGCCCCTCTCTCTTTTTAAGCAGAGAAATGTTTCCTTAAAAGGCTCTCTCCTTCCCTCCGGCACCCTGGCCCCTGGCCACCCTCTCAGGAGCCTGGAATGTGCCAGGGAGAGCCAGGGCCCCCTGCCACTCTGTGGCCCATGCCCTATGGCCCCACACTCCTGGTGTCAGCAGTGACCACTCCCACTGCCCTTTGGGGACCCAAGCTAGGGGGCAGACTCCAGAGTATCTGCAGTTCTCGGTGCCAGTCCTCACATCCATTCCTGTCCCCAGGGCTGGCAGTACAGGACTACAGGGCTCCTACCCAGGAACTCAGCCTCAGGTGACCCTCCTCCCCTAGTGTACCTCCAACGACCTATATACACACTGAGGGCCAATCAGGCATGATGCACTCCACTCCTCAGTTTATATTAACCTCTCTTTGCCTCAGTCAACTCATCCACAAAATGGGCAGCTCAGGGTTGTTGGGAGAATTTCCACTCCAAAATAATCTAACAACAATAAAAAAAGGCAGCGCCGAAAATACTCCCATCACACTTGCTATATGCCAGGCACTGGTCTTCAGTTCACACTTTGGGTAAATTAACTCTAATTCTCCCAACAACCCTGAACTGCCCATTTTGTGGATGAGACGACTGAGGCACAGAGAGGTTAATAAACTGAGGAGCCGGATGCAAACCCAGCAGTCTGGCTCCAGAGAGACATGTTCCTGCCCTCTTTGCTGACTCTCCTGTACGCACTAGTTTCCACAGAACTATGCACAACTGTGACAGAAAGCTTATGGAGTACAGGTGTGCGTCTGCTATTGTCCTGAGCCCTTTCCTCGGACTCATGTGATCCTAATAAAAAATGTAGGGAGTAGATACTGTTATTATTCCCGTTTCACAGATGAAGAAACTAAGGCACAGAAAGGGTAACAATTTGCCCGAGCCCACTGCAGCAGAGCAGTCTGTCTGCAGAGCCTGCGAGGTGAAGAGCTGGGGGGTGCGGCTGGGAGGTGAGTATTACCAGGCCCAGACGAGGGCCGATGCCTGGTATTCATCAGCCCCCACTCATTAGTATTTTCTGAACTTCAAAGGTCTCTGGGCACAATGCCAACAACAGGGCACACCCGTGGAGCTCATTCCCACCCCAGGACATAAGGATCTAAAATGCCAGAATGCAGCCAGCCCAGGCAGAGAGCTCACTGCATGACCTAGCCCCTACCCTCCTCTCTACCGGCATTTTCTACCCACCCTCCTTTGTCCAGGACCCACAGCCACACAAAAGGGGTGGGCTCCTCTCAGTCTTTCAAACACCTAGCTCTGTTCTTCCTCAGGGCCTCTGCATATGCTGTTCCCTCTGCCTGAGATGCTCTTAGCCCAGCTGGGAGCATAGCTGGGTCTTTCCCATCCTTCTGACTTTGGCTTAAATGTCACTACCCCAGAGAGTCCCTCCCTGACTCTCTTAAATTACATACACACACACTCACACATACACACATGCACACTCACACAAATGTAATATTTTCTCTCCTATACCCACATCTTTGGCTTCACAGACCTAATTACAATTTGTAATTGTAGATGTGTTTGGGTTTTTTTTGTCTGTAATCTGTTCCCCCCTCTAGAAAACTAGTGCCACGAGGCAGGGAGCATCATACTAGTGCCAGCACACAGTAGGTACACACTAAATATTTGTGGAAAGAATGAAAGCGACTCAAGGCCTGAGGAAGGAAGACATCTGTAATAACCACGAGGGGTAAAAACATCACTGCTAGTTGTGCAGCACCTACTATCCTCCAGGCAGGGGTGCTAATCCTGCCATATGCCTCTCTGGGACCCTCCGATCTGTAGGTTCAATAATATTGCTCCCATTTTACAGATGAAGAAACAGAGGCTCAAAGAGGTCATGACACTTGCCCCAGGTCAATCAGCTGGGAAGAGGCGAGCTGCAAGTGAAATCTTGGTCTATGGTCTCCAGGCACTGTTCTTGGCAGAGCAAGAGAAAACCCAAGCACACGCCCAGCACTCCTCTCATCAACTCACTGTCATGTAAGTGACAGGACCTGGTCCCCAGCTGGGTGAGACTCCCACCCGCAGGTCTCAGCCTTGGTTTCATAAAACCCCAGACTCCTAGACTTGTCTGGCCCTCCCCACACCCGTGTCCTTCTGGTCACTGGAGCTGGAGAGGACGACCTTGCCCTCAGACAAAACTAGAACCACCTGAGTCTCCGAATCCAGTATTTCATACCATCCTGAGCAGAAAAGTTCTCTTTTTCCCCCTAACTCTTGCTAGTCCTTTTTTTTTTAATGGTGGTAAGATATAAATATAAAATTGACCATTTAAACCATTTCTGCGTGTACAATTCAGTGGCATTAAGGACATTCAGTGTTGTACAATCATCGCCACTATCCGCGTCCAGAATCTTTTCATCTTCCCAAACAGAAACCCCAAGTCCATTAAACAAAACTCCCCATTCCCTTCTCCCCCAGCCCTTGGTCCCTCGAAGGTACTTTGTGTTGCTATGAATTTGACTACTCTAGGTACCTCATGTAAGAGGAATCATACAACATTTGCCTTTTTACGTCTGGCTTCTTTCACTTCGTGTTACGGGCCCAAAATTCACATGTTGAAGTCCTAACCCCCAGCACCTCAGAATATGACTGTATTTAGAGACAGGGCCTTTAAAGAGGTAAATAAGGTTACAAGGAGGTCACACAGGTGGGCCCTAATCCAATCTGACTGGTGTCCTCATAAAAGAGATGAGGACCCACACAGAGGGAACGCCACGTGAGGACACAGCAGGGAGGCAGCCGTCTGCAAGCCAAGCAGAGAGTCCTCAGAGGAAACCAAACCTGTCAGCACCTTGGTCTGAGACCTCCAGGCTTCAGCTCTGTGAGAAAATACATTTCTGTTGCTGAAGCCACCCACTCTGTGGTATGTGATCATGGCCGTCCTAGCAAACTAATCCTTAGCGTAATGTTTTCAAGATTCCTTCATGTTATTGCATGTATCAAAGTCGCCTTCCTTTTTCAAACCGAATACAATTCCACTGTATGAGCATACCACATTGTGTTTATCCATCCATCCGTCCGCCGACACCTGGCTTGTTTCCAGAGTTCTTGTGGCTATCCCTGCCCCAACAATTCCAAGCACCCCCCTCGAACAACACCAAAAGGTACATGGAAGAGAAGGGAACTGGCATTTGGAGAGCACCTACTGTGTATCACTGGGCTGGGTGTTTTAGCTACGTTACTTTTTAAAATATTCTTGACAAGTGTTTGAGGTGAATAGGCTCAGAGAAGGTAAGCAACTTGCCCAATGGCAAAAGGAGAAGTGGCAGTTGCTAAAATGTTTTCAACGCTCACTGTTGCCAGCACAGTATATATTATCCCTTCACTCTTCATGACCCCCCTGAGGTAGGTCATTTATCTCCTCATCTTACAGGAGCTCAGGCAATGGTACCATTGAGACTGCCTGCCAGAGCCACGAGATGCCTAAGTAAGTAAACCCCAAGCCCAGGAGTCCAGGTTCATCCTGTGCGATTCGAGACGGCACAGCTACCAAGGGACGGTGCCAGGACTGCCACTTGGGTCTGCCTGACCCACTTTTCCCAGCATGCCACCTGCCTCCTCAGCTGAACGAGGCACACACACTGGGGCAGGTGTGCCAGGGGCTGTGACAGCACAGAGAGCACTTGGGGGATCCCAGGAAGGCTCCATGGAGGAGGGGGCGCCTGAGTGAGGCCTCCAGGGCGCATCGCTTTCGTTTATCTACTGTATGGCTCCCCCGCTCCCCTTGTAAGCCCCTTGTGAGGGCAGGAAGCACATCAGTCATTTTCATGGAGAATCCCTGATGCCTTGCTCAGAGCCTGGTGCTCACTAGGTATGAGGATAAGGTTTTGAAAGGTGGAGATTGAGAGAGGGCATTGCAAGTGGAAATAATCACATGCACAAGACATAGAGGTGGGAACGTTTCACGTGTCCAAAGAACCCCTTGTGGCTGCGACACAGAGTGGGCTAAGGGAAGGAAGACAGAGCACTGAAGGGCGTCTTGAAGGAGATAAAGAAAGAAGCCAGGCCGCAAACTCTTTCCCAGCTGGACCCTGGGACACTTTGAATGCCCAGCAAAGGAATTAAGACTTTTCCTGCTGGCACTGAAGAACCACTGAAGGTGCCTGAGTAGGAAAGTGACTTGGGGGGAGGTGAAGGTGGGGTGCTTATAAGGCAAGAAGATGTGTAGTAACACCAACAGTCATGAGGGGAAGGAGAAAGTGGGGAGGAGGAGCCCCAAAGCTCAGAGACAAGGGGCTATTCATCACCCTGAAACCTAGGCGCTTTCATCTCCACCCCAACAAAACACACATCTGGGCAGACCCCCGCTCCAGCCTCTACGCTCCTTCCCCCACCCTGGAGCAGAGGAGGGCACCACTCCCCCACTCCCAGGGTGGGGAGGCCCGGACTTCGCTTCCTGCCCATCACAGAGCGGTCCACGCTGCCCACAGCTCTGCCTGCTCACACTTTGGGCCACGCTCAGGGAACTGTGACCAGGACACAGCCATCTTCTGAGCCCTGGTCACTGAGGTGATACCAGGGGTGTCAGGAATGATACAGAAAATGACCCCAGAGGAATTCGGCCCGCATTGCCCCAGGACAGAGGAAAGCAACACCCCTCCTCTGTGGACAAGCCAGCACCTCAGAGCTCACATAACGGGTCCACTGGGCCCCAGTGAAGAAAGCCTCAGCAGCCTCTGTGAGCTAGGCAAGTACAGGGTGGGTGGGTCAGACAGGGGACCAGGGGTGGGCTGGGGAGCCAGGTCAGGGACGAGTTTGCACCCTTTAGGACCCGAGGGAGCTCAGCAGTCCGGCAGCTACAAAGGGGTATCAGCCAGAGGGAGGCGGAGGGGGCCAGGCCAAGGCCAGGGGCCCACGGGGCAGAACCCCAGCCTGGCTCAAGACACTGGCCTCCCAGGCTGTGTCAGGCCCTGCGCAGGGGGTCCTGGGAAGGAAGCGACCACTGTCCTGGCTGCATTTCCTCCCTAGGCCTGTGCCCTCCCTTCTAGGCTGCCTGTATTCACCAGAACTTGCTCTCCGCCTGCTTGGCTGTTTCCTTCCCTTATATAGAGTTCTATTCGGGATCAGGAAAGGAAGTTCATCGAGTTCCTAGAGGCAAGAAGGGGCCTGTTCCCAGGGACACCTCGAGCTGGGGAGGGGGGGAGGGGCGGAAGCATGTCCCAGCCCAGAGTCCCCTCCAGAGCTAGGGACCCAGCTGGGGGCAGAAAGGGGGCCCAGCCCTTCCTCAAACCCAGCAAGGCTCCGACTCAGAACCAGGAGTAGATGAGACACAGAGGAGTCTGAGAAGACGAACTTGGGCACGGCACCCAGGACCCCAGCCCCCTCCTCCTCCCTGAAATCCTCCTGGTCCACAGCCCTCTTGGACCACTGACCCAATCAACCTGCTCCCCAAACTCCAGCAGCCCCCTTCTCCCCATTCCTCCCTCTTGTCTGTGACCCTCCTCTCAAGTCCCACTCACTGGCCGCTCCAGCCTACTGCCAGCCCCTAGATCCTGCGACACACTCAACACTAGGCTCTCCAGACAGGAAGTTTCTCTGCAGGCAAACACCTCTGACTCTAGCCACACCCACACACAACAGCCCTGACCCATGCAGCCCAACCCTACACAAGGGGAGAGCTGAGTGTACCCACCCCTCTTGAGCCAGGAGGAATGTGGTGTCTCAGAGCCACCTTCAGCCAGAAGGTCCTGGCAACAGCAGAGGGGGTGGGGTGGGCTTAGCAGAGCAGGCTACGGAATCAGTGGGCCACACCCACTGAAGATAGTCCCCTTCAGAGCCCTTCTGGCACATGTCATTAGACAGCTCCCAAATAGGCCCACGCTGGAGGCCTAGCTGGTTATAAAACACCTCTGAAGATTTGCCTGCCCTCAAACCCAATCTGAGATCCCAAGGGCCCAGCTCAGGAGTGACACCCACACACCCAGAATCAGTGAGGCCAGATCTGTTCCAGTGCAACCCTAGTGAGCAGGAGAATCAGAGAGGGGGAGTTCAGCAAGCTTGTACCAAATGCCTAATTTGTGCCAGGTCCTGGGAGCACAACAGTAAGTCAGGAGTCTGAGAGGGGCCTGGCAATAGCCACAAGACAAGGTTGGGACTCATGAGGCCACAGGGAAGCACCAGCACAGGCAAGAAGGCCCGGCTGGGCCCAGGGCTTGACACTGGTCCACGTCCCGGAGTCACAGCCCCACCCCCACCATGCCGCCTCCTGGGTGCCCCTGGCTCAGCCTCTGACAACCACCCCATGCCCTGACCTCTGGCCACCCAAGGTTGTTAAGCTATTATAGAAACCAGAGTGTCCGCCTTGACTCCTCCTTCCCCCCACCCCACGAAGCCTGGACAATGTCTCTGCCCAAATATCTCTCCCAGGCACCCCAACCCCCAGTCCCCTTAATCATGGCAATTACTGCAACAGCTTCCTAACACACATCTCCTTGCCCTCAGCCCTGCCCCGCTAATCTAGTCTGCACTCAGCAGCCAGGGAACTATTTCTACAATGCACATCCAGCCGTGTCACTCCTTTGCCTAAAGTCCTTCATGGCTCCTAGCTCCATAGGATAAAGTCCAGATGCCTTGATATGGTCCTCATGGCCCTGAGGGAACCTGGCTGTGGCTCTCCTTTCAGTCCCATTCCCCACCTCTCTGTCTCAAAGCCCTTGCTCCAGCCAGAGAAAACCACTATCAAGTTCGCTTTCATTCCCTATTGTATACTCTGAGGTTGGGGCTATCAGCCCATTTTACAGATAAGGAGATGAGCTCCAAGAGGCCACATGCTTAGCCCAAGGTCACACAACTGGTAAGTAATAGAACAGGGTTCCACTCTGGTGGCACCGCCAGCCTCAGCTCTGCCCAGGGCCACACCAGCTTGCCAAGTTGGGTGCTACAGAAAGAGTTTCATGAAGGGTATGGCCTCTGAGGTGGGTGGGTGGGAAGATGTCAAGGGTAAGAGAACAGAGAGGCCCAGGGCACACACAGCAAAATGGAGAAAGCGGGACAGAAAGGCAATTTATGGCCACACTGTGCATGGCGTGGAGGCCCAGGCCGAAACAAACGCCCAGGGCCCGAGAGGAGCCAAGTGTCACCAGAGCCAGTGAGAGAAGGCTTGGGCGAGGAGCAGGCCTGGAAGCCAGGAGGCCAGCCTGGAATAGTCAGCTACCACCGAAGAGAGATGTGGAAAGGCTCTAAGCTGGGGCCAGGAGCAGAGGCAAGAGGTTACTGAAAGAGCTTCAGGGAATAGAAGAAGAAGGCGGAGAAGCCAGACAACACTGTGGGGTTGAGTTCTCAGCCTGCAGAACTCAGAGGCAGCAGGGCCTCTGTCATACAAGTAGACAGGCAGTTCGACACGTAGACTTCAGAGCTGCCTTCTCCTGAGATCCAAAGAACAGGGGAAACTCCAGCTCTTTTTCCTGCCTGGAGAAGGGCCATTGATTCTGAAGCTGGGGGCTGGGTGACATGACCTTCAGCACAGACAGCATAGCTTCTAGGAAGTTCCTAAAAGGATCTGGTCAAAGAAAGGACTGTGGTCTGTGGTGAAGGTGCTAGTGGAAGAAGGGGCAGGGGGAAGTGACCAGCATGGGAAAAGAGAGCATGCATTCACTCAACACCACCAAGTGTGGGGCCCTCGGTGCCAGGGTCCCAGCTAAGCAGAGACATGGATAAGAACGGCCTGGCCCAGGAGGGGCACGTGCAGCTCAGTGGAGGAGGTAGGCGTATAACAGAGAATTCTAAACGAGCTCAGTGACTGCGGTAATGGAGGTATGAAGAGGGCTATTATTTCCCTGGGATTCAAGTCCATCTGTTTTTCCAAAACTTACACCCAGAGGGAGAATGCACACCACACCCCCCTCGCTCCCCACCAGAATTTCTATCCCTAGCTTAGAACCGTAAGAGACAAAAGTTTTTGGCCCTAAGCTGCACTATGACAGTAAAGCAAGAAGGATGCGGGGGGGGGGGGGGGAATCTAAGCGCCAGGAGGAAACCCAGGAACCCAGGAAGGCAAAGGGCTTGGGAGCTGCTGGGGGGTTGGGGGAGGTGGCAAGGTCGGGGACAAGAGCTGAGCTCGGCCCCCAGATGGAGAATTCCAGGTCTGGGGGCCACATTCAACCCCCCATGGATATCAGAGTGTCCCCTTGCCTTTTTAAAACGGTCCAGAGTCTGCTCACCAGCCAAGACAACGGCCTATAGGCCTCTCCCTTCCACACATGCTGGTGCTATGCAAACTGCAGGTGTCCATTGCCCTGTTTCCAGATCTCAAAAATGCCATTGCTGTCTGAGGCACCATCGATGGGCTATTATTAGCTTTTGAGGGTGAAAAAATGCTACATGAAATGTACACTTCAATTTTAAGATGCATTCCAATTTCAGAAACATTAAAATGTGGAGAGAAAAAGACAAAAGAGTTGAAGAAACATCTTAAATTTTTGTCTGTTCTTCAGGCTCCCCAAACTGCCTACACCACTGCCCTATGCTGCTGACCATCAGAAGTCCTTCCCAATGTCTACCTACCTCCTTTTTAAAGATATAACATTGGACAAAAGAGAGAACAGGGTGAAAAGCAAAGCCAACCTCATCTTACCCAGGAGAAAATTCCCACATTCTCAAGCCGCATCTGTGGTCTTTATGTTCCCTGGACCCCTAAAGGTCATTTTGTCTCATCGCTTGACTCCACACCTCTCTGAATCTAAATAAAACCAGGCAGCTGGTAGCAGTTTCAATCCTGAAAGTTCTTAACACCTTCTGTTTGTAGAGCCTCACTTCCAAATTCCTAAACTCACCGAGAGGCCATGAGTTTCCAACCAAAGGGCGAAAGGCACGATAGAAAAAGCCCTGCACTGGGAGTCAGGCATGGGCTCAAATACCAGTTTGTCACGGACCAGCTATTGAGACCTTATTGAACCTGCCCAAGTCTCAGTTTCCTCATCTATAAAATGGGGGCAAGCTGACCTACTTTGAAGAGTGGTTGGAGGACTAAATCAAGTTGACTGAGAAGACACAAGTCAAAACTCCTGGAGCATAGCACACGCTTAGAAAACATTCGTTCCCTTCTGTTTGAGCTGGATGTTATCATTGCTCTTCTCTGTGCCTCACGATCCTCATGTATAGAGTAGTAAATTGCATGGTACGTACCGTACTAAGTGCCAGGCTCCGTTCTAAGCATTTCATGCATCTCAACTCATCTAATCCTCACTTCAACCCTATGAGGTAGGTTCTGTTCTTATGCCCACTTTACAGAAGAAGAAACTGAGGAACAATAACAGAATAAGTAGTTGATTTCTAAGGTCCCATCTACTGTTAAGTCAGAGCTTGGAACAGTATAACACAAAACAAAAAATTCCCATCAGAAAAAAATCCACCTCTTTTTCCTGAGCTTTTTACAATGACCTAAGCTTCAGTTATCTGAAAATTCACTCATGTAGAAAACTCCTGGACCCCAGATGGCAGCGACAGGAGAAGTGAGTGTAATCGTTCCACACAATTAGCACAAGTCAAGGGCCAGTGTTCTGGAAGCCCATCTGCTCTGATGGACTAGGAGCCCCGGAAGCAGGAGGTGCCCAGGGCAGAGCAGCCAAGATCCACGCTGCTCCTTTAAATCCATCTGTGGCCCTGTCGCAGGAAGTCCCCTCTCACTCCCAATTAGCCAGCAGCAGAGACTTGAAGCAAAGCCAGCACTGAGGGCCAGCGGAGGCCTGGCTGTCACCGGCATTGTTCAGCTCCATCTGACGTATATCCACCCCACTGCAATGTTTCCTTGTTCCCCCAGAGGACCTCTGAGATGCATGCATCTGAAACCAGGTCTGCAGGAAAGGCGGGTGGAGGGAGGAGCAGTGGAAGACCTGGCTTTATCTGGCTCTGAAAACACAGGCAGATTTGAAATGGGAAAGAGAGAGCGCACATCAGATGGAGACACAGTGACCCAGAGATACTGCCAAGGTGTACACGCGCAGCTCAGACACCCCAAGGCACACACAGAGCACACACCAGCAGGACCACTGCCAGGTCCAGATGCAAAGTCACTGCCTGGTGTTTCTGGCCCCACCCCAAGCAGAGCTACCCCGACAGAAATACAGCAGCACCGCCAACACACCCACTGGAGAGGGCACCCTGCGTGGCCCTGAGCACAGCGGATTTCAGGAAGCCCCTGTTGGGGAGCAGACAGAGGAGTGCAGGGGGAGAGCATGAACCAGCAGAAGTGGGGGGTGAGCCTGGAAGCTCCCCCAGATCTCCAAGGATGTTCTTTCAAAGTGCCCACAGGAGCTTGTCAACCCACTGCAGCTGGCCAGCAAGGGACAAATTCCCCTTGGACTCGCCCTTCCCACCTGAGTCCTGCCCATCCTTCTGGAAGAGCAGGTGAGAGGTAAGGCATGTGAATAGAATCTGGGTAGCAGGTGTCAGACACGGGAGGGCAAGTGTACAAACCCCAGAGGGATCTGACAGTGGATAAACATCCTGAAAATGATGGGACGCAGTCATGGAACAGGAAGGTTAGGGGTGGAGGTGGTGAGAACGGCCAAACAGTGTAGAGCTTGTGGGACAACTGTAGTTGAATACCTACTACGTACTGTCTCCTTCAGACACTGTGTCCCATATAATCCTTTCAACAATATGTGCAACAGACAATGCTCCCTTTTTCCATGAGACCACAGAAACTCGGCAAGAAAAAGTAAGGTGTCCGAGGTCACACGGCTATGAGCAGCTCAGCTAGGACTCACATCTAGGACAGCCAGACTGCAAAATCTACACTCCTTCAGGCAAGCAAGTCACCTGGGGGCTTAGAAGACAAGACAGGGAGCTATGGGACGAGGTGGCTGAGGAGGGACGGATGGCGGGAGGAGCTATGCAGAGAGGCACAGAGAGGCAGAGGGGGCAGGGGGCGCGGGTGTGGGGCCTGGACCCCCAGCTCCTAAGAAGGGCAGGGACCGTGGAGGAGCTCGGGCTGTTGTGACTCAGGGGATGGGCCTCCGGGTAACATTTCCGGAGCCCCAGACAGCTCTGCTCAGTCTAGGAGCCACCTGCCCAGCAGAGACATGGAGCCATTACTCACAACTGTTACTCACGCTTCTCTGCACCCCCGCCCCCCAGCACGTCGCTTGCTCCCCTCTGTTCCCTGAGGGTGGCCAAGGGGGAGCCAGCAGATGTGCCCGGTTTCCTCCCTCGCTTGGCTACCTCCAATCCTGCCAGCACATCCCCACTTGAGTCATTGGGACAGAGACCCAGAGACTCTGGCCAACTCAACCCTGACAGCTGTTACCCCGAACTCTGTTCCAAGGAATGGAGCTGCCTGGAGGAGTGGTCACTGGGCAAAGAACCTTCGGATCCCAGAGCATTGCAGCTGGCTTCCCAGCAGATGCCTACAGGCCCTCCAGGGCCCCCATCTCCAGGCTGGATGTCTCCTCCAATGGTCCCAAGAGCAGGAGCCTCTGTTCAGAAAGATCGTCTACGGACTTGCAGAAATTCAGCGTTAGTTCGAAAGACAGGACTCTCCCAATTCATCTCACCAATGAGGAAACTGCAACCCAGAAAGGAGAAGTGATTTGCCTAAGGTCACACAGTGCCAAAGCGGGACTAGAAACAGGCCACCTGACTCTCCTGCCACCAATCTCTCCACTGCACTGCCTAGCCCCTGTCCCCTGCCCTGAATCAGGGCAGCCCTCTGAAGTGTACCCTCACACCCTCCTGTTGCAAAACAGCTGCTAATCCCACAACACTCGAGATGGGAGATCTGAAGGCAATATGGAGAGGGTGGGAAGGAGGTGCAGCCAGACAACACTTAGTGCAGGCAATCACTTTCTAACAGAGAAAGGGCATCAGCAGCATCTTCCCGGGAGGCAGGGACATGGACCACAGGCCTTCTGGAGGCCCTGGAGCTAAAAGGCCAGGTCCTCTGGCAAGAGATGATGGGAGGGATTCCTGGCCTCCTCTCAGCTCACCTCTCCTGGCCCCAGCTGGCCCCTGCTTTCCCAGGGCTCCAGCCTGGAATCCAGGCCTGGCTGCTGCGTCTGCTCCCACGCTCAGCTCAGCTCAGCTCAGCTGGCCACAGCAGAGGGAGCCCCATGTGTGCTGGTCGAGGCAGCCCAGAAGGCATCTCCAGAGGAGCCTCATCTATCTGTTGCGCTCCCCCACCCGCTTCTGGCAGCTGCACTCATCCCTGCCATGAAGCCCCTGCCCCACTCTCTCCCCCTGCACCAACAATAGTAAGAACAATAACAGTAATAATAACCAAGGGTCACACGGCACGCCCTGCATGCGGGACTCAGTCCTCCTGGTGTCCCACATTTTACCAATGAGTAAACTGAAGCACAGCCAGTGAGGTAAGTGGTCCACAGTCACACAGCCTGCGAGGTGGGTCAGCATTCACACCCACAGTGTGGCTGCAGAGTCCATGAACTTGGCCGCCACGCCACAGTGCCTCAGGACAGGACCTCGCTGCATGAAGTTGAAGCTCCTGAAATCCCCGCTTCTCACCCGCGCAGTCACTGAAAACCTGCAGCAGGCCAGGCACCCAGCTTTCGTGACATTCAGCACTCCTCTGGCCTCTGCACAGGCAGCCCTGCACAGACGCTCACCTTTCACAGTCAGGCGAGGCACCCCTGCCTCTGTGCAGGCAAGCCCCTGCACCCTGGCTGGGGGACACTCCTGTTCATTCATTCGTTTAACCACTAGTGAGGGCTCACTGTATGCCAGGCAGATGGCGACGGATTCCCCCAAAAGGAGTCGTTTGCTTCCTTAGAAATGCGAGCTGCCTGCGGTCTACCTACACTCCCACCTGCTACAGTCTGTCTATTCCAGTCTTGTGGGAAGCCTTGCCAAGGAGGGCTCTTTTCTGGCCTGAAAGATCTCCTGGGAAGGAAATGTCAGTGCTTCCTCAGTCTCCTGATCCAGGAGGGGAGAACAGCATGTGCGAAGGAAGCCCAGAGAAGTGAGGTGATTCAGGGGAGGATTTGCCATCCCCAGGGGCTTAGGAATTCGAACATGGGATTCCAGGGGACTTGGCTTATGGCTTGTCCCCAGGTTTCCTTGGGAGCCTTCACAGCTGCCCAAATCACCCTCCTAAATAACACGTTTCTCTTACGTTAAAGCTCTCTGCTGCTTCCCTCTTTGACTTCGCCTGGAAAATTCCCCATGGCCAGACCCCAAGCTATACCTCCAGACTCTCTCCAAAGCCGTCTTCTCCACCCACACCACTTCCTGTAAGCTTGCCCTGTGCCAGGTACTGAGCTGAGCACGTCACAGGGTCTCATTTCACCCCCATCATCACGGAATGAGGTGGAATATTAAGCCCATTTTACAGATGCACACACCACGGTTCAGCCCAAGGTCACACAGCTAGCAAGCTTGGGAGGGCAACCCAAGCCTGTCTGACTGTAAGATCCATCCTTACATGTGTGCCACTGTGCCTTTGTGCATACCTTCCCCTGTGCCTGAAGAGGTCTTTATCCCTTTTCCCTCCAGCAGAACTCCTTCTCAACCTTCAAAACCCTCCTCAAATGGCAACCTCCTCTCTCTGAAGCTTTCGCCACTCCACCAGTTCATGTGCACTGCTTTCTGCTTGACACACCCTCTGCACTTACGCTCCGTCTCCCACTTCTCTCCCACTAGACCACGTCTCCCTGGCTTTTCCAGCCCCATACTCCTAGCGCCCTGCCTGGCAGAGGGTCAATGTCTAAAAAGGCTTTTAAGTGAACAATCAGGTTATCCATGTGACCAGCTGGACTCCACCACTGTCACACAGCCTCCACAGTAGGTGCACAGGCACTGCCCCTGGTCCAAGGAGCTAACCCAGACAGCTCCTGGGTAGGGGCTTCTCCCCTGCCCACCCCACTTCCTGGCCTGATGGCCCCTCTCTGCTTAACCAGCTGGGCTGTTTCTGGGAGTCTTAGCCGGTGATTAGGGCCCTAATCAGCAGGACTTCCTGCCAGCCACTGCCAGAGGGGGGGGCGGGGCGGGAGGAAAGCAAGGTCAATCCAAGGTGAAGTTCGAAGCCTGGGACCAGGGAGGCTCCTGCAGGGAGATGGACTCAACAGACTCTTCCAGCCCAGAACCTCTCCAGCCCTTTGTCTTACAGGTAGTGACACCGAGGCCCAGAGAAAAAAGCAACTGATTCCGAGTCCAGGGACACAGCAGGAGCACTGCTCTCCCCTGCCCGGGGCCACAGGGACCCCAGGGCAGACACACTCTCTTACACTTCCCTTGAAGCCCTCTTCCCCCACCCCAGCACCAAGCCCAGTGCTGAACCCACAGACTGAGTGCTCCCAATAAAGGGTTGTTGAGAGACAAGCGGATTGCTCAGGTCTGGTCAAGGTCAAGGGTCAAAGGTGAGCCCCTCCTCTAGAAGAACAATTGCCTAGAAAGGGGGCAGAGGTGAGCAGGAGCTAAGGGAAAGCAACATAGGGCCGGGCTGGGTCCAGGAACCCTCTCCCCAGCTGTCATCATCATCAACCCAAGTCCATTCTTTGTCTGAGAAAAAGCGGAATGCCTTTCGCAGCTGCACCTGGGAGGGGGGCTCCAGAAGTGGAGCTGAGCCCAACCCAGAGCAAGCCCAGGCTCCCTGGGTGGGAACCAGGCCTAGGTGGATAGTGGCGCTTAGCAGGCCTGAAGGGCCCATCCTTATTCATAAGGAAAGTCAGGGGCACCAGAAAGCAGAGGCTCTCAGAGAGAGCAGAGGCCTGAGGATGGAGAGGGAGTGTGGCCAGAACCCCTGCCTCCTGGATTCAAGCTCCCAGCGAAATGGCATGCAGGAAAAGTTGGGTGTGGTTCCCCACCCCCACCTCCTACCAACAAGGAGATGCAAAGTAGACTTCAGAGAGGCCTAGAGAATACTTAGAGCAGTTATCTGAGGAACCCGCTTTAAAATATAGATGCCACCCCTATGGGTGCAGCCCAAGGTCAAGAGCAGCCTGCCCAGAGGCCAGGCGGGGTCCTGGCCAGGCCTGGGAGTCTCCCATCCAGTGACTCTCAGCAAGGGATGGGACAGGAGCCAAGAAGGGGAGTTCGGACTGGCTTATAATAATGCATCGTGTTTACAGTGATGGCAACTTTCTCAGAGTCCTCCATAAACATAGATTTGCATCAGCTCCCAGGACAGACAAGGCTTCTGGAGGTCCCCTTAGCTCCCTGCCTCCCCCCTGCAATCAGAGAGAGAGAGAGAGAGAGAGAGAGAGAGATCTACTCTGGGCTCTGATTGCTAGGACCCCTTGAGGGAACACGATGCCACCATCTCCTCCATTCTCTGGTCCCATAATGCTCTTGTCTGACGGATGGAACAACCTTGACAAGAGAGAAAAGGGCCAACCCAGAGTCAGGCTCCTGGAAGAACACCGTCACCACAATCACCACCCATAATAATAACAATTACTAACATTTATTGAGCACTTACTATGTTCTAGGTACTGTTTAAAGTATTTTAAATAAACTGATTCATTGAGCCTCACGACCACACCATGAAGCAGGTACTCTCATTATCCCACTTTACAGCTGAGGAAACCAAGGCTCCAAGAGGTTCGGTCACTTGCCAAGGCCACACAGCTCGTCAACAGGGTCATCCTGAGTTGAACCCCAGCAGTCTGGTTCCAGAGTCACATTTTCTGCCTCACTCTAGATCTCTCATTGAACACAGCCCTGTTTCCAGTTCTAGCCAATCCTCCCCAGGATCTGTCTGAAAACCTCACCCTTTTGCCCCTCCGTAGCCAGTCCATTCTTGCTGAGCAGCACTCTGCCAGGCCCAGCAAGGAGCTCCAGGGAGGCAAAAGGCACAGGCCTGCCCTCCAGGAGCTTGTAATCCAGCTAAACACAGGAAGCTTGCAAGGACCCGAAAAACTGAGGGGCCCCACATTCTCTGCTGGAGAAGGCCTAGGAAGCTTTCTGGGGGAACTGGATGTAAAACTGGGACCCCCACCCATAGTGAAGGAAGAATAGGAGTGCACTCAGGCACTCCTGGAACCCCTCATTCCCCATTAGTTCCCCAGGACCCCGCCCTTCTGGACCAATCCCTCCCACCTCCCGGAACACGGCCTGAGCTACAGTCCTCCAGCCCTAAAAAGGCAGGGATTACAGAGCCCAGACTAGCCCTAGAAGAGGCAGTGCCAAGGCCTGGCTCAAGCACACCACCCCCACCCCACACAAGCTCCAACTCCAGGGAGACCAGCCACACTCCCTGAGGGAGACCAAGTTGTGGCGTGGAGAAGTAGGAAGGTGGCCAAGGTCACCACACTAGGTAGAGGCAGGCCATGGACCCAGCTGCACCTCCTGAGGCCTCCCCACTCAGTGATGGGAAAACGCTTCAGGCAATTTGAAAGGAGGAAGCAGGGAAGGGCCCTGCCTGTGTGACCATGCATAATGGAGGGGGCACCCAGGGAGTTGGGCATGGCCCACAAGGCTGGCAGCCCTACTGCCTCCATTACCCTTGTTCCAGCTCACTGGTGCCCACGACTCTGCATGCCTAACAGCTCTGACAGCTAAGAGCCCGGGCCTTGGGGGTACAGCGCTGGGGACAAAAGCCCTGGCTCCAGTCTCCCAAAACCACTCTCTCCGTCCACCAGGGCCATACACATTTCCGATTTGTTTTTCTCCGAGTCCAGTAACTGGGAGGGCTTTCCTGCCTGAATCAGCTGCTTCTTCCAATAATACATCCTTCACCTGGGTCTCAGTTTCCTTTTCTGGGGTGAAAGAGACTTATGGCCCCAGAAATTAGCCAAGAAGCCAGAAGTGCCTGCAGCTGAGAACGTTGGCCAGCCACCCCAGCTCTGTCCCTGACTGCTCTGAGCTCCAGGGCACACTTAGCATCTCACAGTCCTGCCCCCACACCTAGCCCTCTCTCTTTGGGTCTCTGTCGGACTAGAAGGAAGAGCACCCTAATTAAGCAGCCTCATCTAGTCGCTGGCTCAAAACAAGGGATGCAGTTAGACACTAGAAAGGAATTCCTCCTCAGGAAAAGCCAGAAGAGCCAGCACTGTGCAAGGGGCTGCCCTGACTGGAGGCAAGGAGTGGGCTGGGGTGACCTCAGACCCTATTTCTTCACTCTCTGTCATGGGGCATCAGCAGGGGAGGCACTGGAGGGAGAGGCAGTCTGGGACAGGAAGCCCCGTGTGGGCCCTGAGTCCACCCCAGACATCCACCTTGACTCTCCCATCATGGGATGCCCAAGCCTCCCACGGTTTGGTGTTCAGAAATCTTTAATGGCACCCTCTCCTGCATCTCCTCTCACCCTCTCCTACATCTCCTCTCACCCTCTCCTGCATCTCCTCTCACCCTCTCCTGCATCTCCTCTCACCCTCTCCTGCATCTCCTCTCACCCTCTCCTGCATCTCCTCTCACCCTCTCCTGCATCTCCTCTCACCCTCTCCTGCATCTCCTCTCACCCTCTCCTGCATCTCCTCTCACCCTCTCCTGCATCTCCTCTCACTGCTCACCCCAGAAAATAGGTCTGGAGAGGGGGGTAGGGGAGTGAGGTGACCTGTGCTTCCCACACTCCTCCTGAGAGGCCTTGGAGAACACCCCCTTGGCGCATACCCCCCACTGCTCGGTACACAACCACTTCAAGCTACCCTGACAACCCTGCATTATTTACAAATTTGGAAACTGAGGCTCAGATAAGAGTTGCCCCCTGGGTTTTTCTGCATCTCAGATCTTGGCACTGCTCCTCTACCGACCATCTCCAGGCCCCATTTTGGGGGATGGGGGGGGCAGGGAGACAAAAATTGAAGCAGAAACTGAAGTTCTACCAATGACCTGCTTAAAAACAAGACACTTTTGTATTAAAATCGCTTGCAGTAACCAATATTTTGTATTTCCTGATTTTCTTCTCATCCATTATCTTATATGTAACATGTTACTCTGGGATATGATTGTATTTTAGGTAGTTCAATGCATTGTTTAAGTCAAAATGTCTTGATGGATAAATTATGAAGCTTATTAATAGATTTTTTTTCTTATTTAAAACACGGCGGGAGCGGGTGGGAACTCAAGCTGCCCAACCTAAAAGCAACCCTGCCTTCCCCCTTCAGGCACACTGGCCCCAGTGAGCCCCTCCAGGATCTAACTTCAGAAGGGGTGGAGGCCTGTGTTGCTTCTGTCCCCTCTAGTCCCCACCATGACACAGCCCACAGGTCTGTTCCAGACCTTGTGGGGTTAACCAACTGGACAAGACACGGAGTAGGCCAAAAGGAATAGGAAGAAAACTCAGAACCTTTTCAGGAAGCAGCTGGGGCAGACCCAGTGGGTGGCTGAGCAATGGGTGTGAGGGCAGAGGTCAGACTGTCTATTCCCCAAACATTGGCAGGGAAGAGGAGGCCCCTGCCCTTTGAGGTCCTCCTCTGTGCCCACGCCCAGGCCAGAGGCTACGGCCCTTCTGCTCCCCTATTCTGGGTGTCAGAGAATTTCCCAACTCCAAGAATCCCAGGACCTCAGCATCCCAAGAGACCTACAAGTTCATCTCTTCTAACCACATCCCAGCTCAGGAATCCTTCCGAGCTGTTGTCCAGCCTCTGTCTGAACTCTCCCCCGCAAAGACGGGAAGCTCACTACCTTACAAGGCAGTCCATTCTCTCAAACTGCCAGGCTTGTTAGAAAGCCCTTCCTTAAACTCAAGCCAAGCTTCCTTCGCAAAACACAAATCCATCCTGCCCCTCTGCTTCTTGCTCCTACCTCGGGAGAAACAGGGCACTGAGAGCTCCCAAACTCCACGGCTTCAGTCATCGTCCATCAGTGAGGAGAAGATGGTCACCAAACAGTAACCTCATGTCCGAATTCAGCTGCACCCACATCCCAGCTCCCCTCCATCTGAACACCGGTTCCCTGTGTTTAAAAATCTGGGCACCACAGCCTCCATGGGAGAGTCTGAACTGGGACTTTGAGGGAAGCAAAGTATGAAAAAGAACGGGATGAGGGATTGGGAAGGAAAGCCAGAAGGATTCAAGGCCAGAGGTTTGGAAGCAGAGGTTCCCAAGTTGCCACCTCCACCACCCAAGAATTCTCTGCTCCAGATCAAAGTCCTGGGTCCCAGCTCCGCGGTCGTGTTAGACAAGCAGAGACCCTCCCAGGCCCCAGCCGTCCACAGGCAGCAGAGTCAAGGCCAACCCCAAGTGGGATCCCAGTACTGGTGCCATTTTAAGCTTCTCCCCATAGGGGTCATGGGCAGTGGGTGGCTCAGCTGTAGCAAGCTCTGAGGTCCTGGGGGAGAACAAAGGTCGGGGGGGGGGGGGAGACAGGAGCAGCCACCAGTTGGCAGGGGTAGGAACAACATAAGGCCAAGTCAGAGCCACCGTGGTCCCCACCCCACCCATGCAGCTTCAGGAAGGGGCCAGGAAGAGACGTGAGGAAAGCGAATGCTCCCTCCACACCCTCCTGACCCTCCTGGCTTGGTTCTGCCACATGGAAGAGGCACTGGGGCTTCCAGAAGACGCCCCTGTCCACAAAGACTCGAAACCTAGCTCTAGTTTCCCTCCTGCCCTGCCCTCTCCTGCCCAGCACCCACCCTGTCCTCTAACCCCAATCCACCCCCTGTAGAGAGCACTGCTTGGGAACACAGCAGGCTTCTCCTGGTCACCCCTTGGTCACCCCCCTCCCAGTTTCCTCTTCTAGGACAGTGGCCAGCCTGAAAACATCTGGGCAGGCAGTTCTGGCCCTGGTCCTGAATTGGGGGTGGGGGGTGAGGGGGACAGACACTGAGATTATCTCTGCATGGATTCTCCAGCTTGGGAAGGGGTGGCAGGCAGGGTATCAGAGGGTCAGGGGTGGGGGGAGAAGAAAGAGGGGGGTGAAAGGCAGCTGTGTGTGTCTGTTCATTAACCACCTGGATTAGCTATTTCTGCCCAGAGGGATGAGGAAGGAGTAAGATGCTGGTTGGGGGAGGGCAGCAGGGGGCACTCATGCCAGGCTGTGCCCATGGGCAAGGGAGCACGGACACAAGCTGAGGGGAGTGCTTTTAACTCCAACCTTTCCAGGCCTGCCAGACCCTCCCTTGCAGCTGTGACCAACTCTTGGGAGGTGAGACATGGGAGAACCCCAAGGAGGAGAAAGACGCTCAGTAACAGCTCCAGTGGGCAGTAGGGAAAGAAATAAAAAGGAAAAAGTGCCCACCCTTCTCATGGGCCTCTCCCCCAGGCAGCCCTGTGATAGGCAGGCAGGTGGGCAAGAGAATGCTGGTGAATAAATGTTCCCAACCTCCCCACTTCCTTGGTAGATGTGTCCCTTCCCACTCACCCCCACTGGCCTGGGTCTCAAGGAGCCACGGACACTAGCAACTTCCCCAGCAAACAAAACTCCTCTCACTGGCGTCTCTCACAGCGTGGACAACAGCACCTTGGACATCTCTGCCCAAACCTCAGACACATCTGCAGGGAAGACTGACAGGATGGCCAGAGGGGCTAGCCTAGCCATAGACATGTGACCAGGCAGGCTGGCTTCCTCCTGCCCTAATGAATGCCCTGATCGGTGGTCCTAACAGCATCAGGAGAGCAGCCCCGCAGCACGTACACACCCCACACTCACCTTTCCGGCAGGGGAGCCCCTGGTGGGGATGGGTGTCTAGGCTCACGAGACAGGCGGTGGGCAGTGAGTGACAGGGCAGCAGCTGGGGCTGGCAAGAAGCTGGATGCCAAGAGGAGGGCGTGAGTGAGCCTTGTGTCCAGGTGGGGAGCGGGCGCAGGGAGCAGAGCTGGCCCCAGGGCCACTGCTGGGAGCAACTGAGCAAGGGCGCTGCTCGCCCGGTTCCCTCCCCCGGAGGCAGGCGGGCAAGTGCGCACCGCCTTCTTCCCGGAGCCGGAGCCGGCCAGCAGCGCCTGCCACCGCCTCCTTTAACCCCTGCGGCACTCACGCCCAACTCCAGCCAGGCTGGCAGTGACAGGGCACTGAACCTGGGACAGGGCATAGCAACAAGTGTGGCCTCCCCTCTCTGTCAGCCACTGGTCCAGCAGCTTTCCTGGGGACCCTCAGGAAGGGGCCAGAGAGCTTGGGGGTCGGGGGGCACAGATAGTGAAGGGGGGCAGGAAGCCATGGAAGAGACAGCTGCAGAGAAACGGCCAAAGGGCCCCTGGGTGGGGAATGATGTTTGGTAAGTTGGTGATCATGATAATGACAGTCATGAACAGAACTCCCAACTTTTGTCTAACACTCTGTGTTATGCTGTTTCCAGCTCATTTTATGACTCGAGACCTAGAATCTCACTTCTGAACCTGCTTTGTCCTTACCTGTCAAATACAAGATAACAGTCCCAGCCTTTTTCTCTGTCTGGGCTGAGTTAGGGTATTTGTGACTGTGTATGCAAAAGTGATTTAAACTGAACTCTAGTTACTAAAATACATGCTTCAACCTTCTTTGAAATGCATCAAAAAAAATAAGATAAATTAATGGATGGAGAAATAGAAATGGGAGAAAGCAAATATGCCAGAGTGTTCAGTATAGAATCGAGGGCGTTTACCATAAAGCCTTTCAACTTTTCTACATGTACAAAATGGTTTTATAGTGTAAAATATTAGAGGCAATGAGATTTGAAAAGTTTGGAGTGCCGTGTAAACGATAAACGTGAAGCACATAGGATTATTTTGAGGGGAAGGGAAAAGCCATTTGCTGCACACCCATTACATGCCAGGGTCTTAAAAAATTTCCCTCTCCCTGAATCTTGGAATCACCCTGTTATTTTAACTGCAGAAAGTGACCTTGGTGCAGTCAGGTAACTTGTCCAAGACAACACAGGATGGTATACAGCGGGAGCTGGGACCTGACAAACTGGTTCCCAAGCCAAGCTCCTCACCAGCCAGCCCTCCAGAGAGTGAAAGGCCCTTCCATCCCCATCCCGGCCACCTTCATATGAGGTCCTGGGCCAGTGACCCAAATGTCTGGGCCTCAGTTTCCCCTACTGGATCATGAGTTTGGAGCCACAGGTCTTCAAGATCTCTTCCAGTTCTAATACCCACTGATTTTATTAATTAACCCCTCCCCCCCCCAAGTTTCCAAAGAGTAAAGTGACAGGGGAGGCCCCGGAGGGACAAACAGCCTCAGGAAAGATTTGGGGGCATCTAGGATCAGTGCAACAGGGAAGATGATTAGCACGTTAGAGGGCCGCTCCTGAACTCATCAGTGACAGCGACACCCTTAAGGATGGGTGGGAAAGGGGCACCTTCTCAGGACCTCCTGCGGGGAGGATGGACATAGAGCTGTCATTGCACCCACTCCCTGCCTCCAGAGCAAAATGAGCTCATCCCTCCCCAGGTGGGAACAGTCTGGGTTGCCATAGTCCCAAATTCCAGCATCTCAGGATCCACCAGGCTTCACAGCAGCCTCAGTCTGCGAGTGGGTGGGCACTACCAGAGATGGAAGAGACGAGGCCCCACAGAACTGGCCTCCCAGGCTGTTGGACTAGGTAGGGAAACCTGACCCAGGCCCTCTCTGGCCCCTACTCTAGGGCAAAGGTGTCTCCTGACAACTTAATCCTGCCTAACCGCACACCCCCTGCAGACCAAGGGCCCTGGTAGGCTTGGATCAGCCTTTGTCAGGGGAGGGAAGTGAGAGCAATCTAGGCTCTTCTAGAAGTGGGTGGGAGGGTCTCAGGTCACTGCACAAGTGCCATCCTCCCCCTCTCTCCCTTCCAGCACACACCCACTATCATCCTGCTTAACATCAAATAATCCTTGCCCCCCCACCCCCCAGCCCCCGCCTTCCACCCCCATCCCCCACCTGGCACCTATCTTTACAGCAGAACATTCGAGGCCCTCTTGATACAGGCCCTCTTGATACAGCCCTGCCTCTTCAACCTTCTCATCGCAGGGTTCCCTCTTCTCCCCATCAGCGTTCAGGGCTCAATTCAAAAGCCACAGTCTCCACAGATGCTGCTCCAGCCACACTATTTGGGAGGCACTGGCCCTCCTCTGAACACCCAAGGCTCTTGCTCCTACACTAATGCCAAGACATACATTCGTTGGGTGCACTCCTGTATCTCCCATTGGTTGAACAAAGATTTATTCATCTTTTCCTTCCCCTTTCCTACTTTATCAAGCGCCTATCACCAGGTCGACACACAGACTCTCAATAAAGGTGGAATGAATCAATGAACAACGAAGAGATGGATTGGATGGGTGATTGGTTAAAAACTGAATAAAGGGGCACTTTAATGCTTAATTATGCACAAGGATATACCAAGATAATTGTTGGCAGACTTTTATCTTCAAAACTGTATGATCGCAGACAGAAAAACTGACTCTGCTATGACATGGGGACCATTAGACAAGATATAAAGTGTCCCAGGCACATCCCACCCTCCCCAGCTCTATGGCAGATCCAGGTAGATCTGAGAGACACCTCCGCCAGCTGCTCTCAAGGAGTCTTTGGTGGCGAAACACTCCACCAGCCCCCACCCCAACAACACCCCCTCTTTCCCAGCACCTGGACAGAGAACCATGGATTCAGCAACTCTCTAGAAACCACACACACAGGATGGCAAGAGCTAGAGGATTTCAAAGAAGAGCAGCCTTCCCCTTTATTTCCAAGAGCTGTCCCACAACCCACCATCCACCCCCGGCTTTCCCCAGTGTCAGTCCTATCGTCAGTCACACACACACACACACACACACACACACACAGTGAGAACTGCTTTGTGCAGAAGCCTGCTCAGCCCCTTTTCTCTCCCCTCCCCTCCCCTCCTCCTCCTCCTAGCCAATGAAGACTCAGAATTCCCAGGGTTTCCCATCTCCCATCCCCCAGTCCCCTCCCCACCTCCAGAGCCAGCCCAAACCCCTTTCCCTCCTCCCTCCGTCCCCCCCCATCCCCATGTGCAGCACTGCACATCTGGTTCCAGTTGTGGTTGGTCCTTTCAGGGGTAGGCCTGGGGGTTTCTCATAAAACTCAATAACACCAGTGTTGCAGCGCAGTGGAGCTGGGGGATGGGAGGGCAGGAGGCCTACGGGGGCATAGGGAGAGAAGCCTGCGGCAAAGAGGCAAGAAGACACACAGAACCCAGAAAGGAGCAGGGCCGTGCCTGGCCTCAAATGAGTGGTCAATGGATACTTGTTAGTGGACGACAGAAGCTGGAGAAACAGACGGCAGCAACACCAGGAGGAGAGAGAGTGGGACAAAGAGGGGATCAGAAACAGAGATCCAGAAGGAGGAAAGACACAGAGCTGGGGGTGCTGGTGGCTGTGGAGCCACAGAGAGGCCATTGAGAAAAGCAAGGAAAATGAATTGTGTATGTTGGGGCCAGGTGCTGAGTTAGGCAGTTCCATGGGGAGCGGAGGGGACAAGACAGAAAGACAGAGGGACACAGAGAGACAGAGAAGAAAGGACAAAGATAAAGTCAAGAGAAAGATGGCAAAAGAGTGTGGAATCCAGATTTCCCTAGACTCTCAGCCCCACCAGGGAAGCGACTGGGGGCCAACCCAGAGCTGCTCTCATTTCTTCCTTCATTTTATTTTACTCAATATTGAAGCGCCTACCCTGCACCAAACGTTTTCCCATGTGTGTTTCCTCACAGGCCCTAATTAAAACCTGGGACGTGACTATAAGGCTACGATTCTTATCCCAATCTTAGACATGGGCTCAGAGCAGTAAGCGATTTACCCAAAATTACAGAGCAGCTGATAAAAAGGACGGAATTTCAATCCATGTCTTCCAACAAGTCTGTGTCACCACATAACACAATGGGGAATTCGGGGCCTCAGTGCTCCCTCTGGAGGGCATCAGATCATGTGACACCCCCCCAATACTCTCTCCCTCCCTCTCTCTCTCTCTCTCTCTCTCTCTCTCTCTCTCTCTCTCTCTCTCTCTCGTTCTCTCTCTCTCTCTCTCATTCTCTCTCTCTCTCTCTCTCTCTCTCTCTCTCTCTCTCTCTCTCTCTCGTGTTCTCTCTCTCTCGCTCTCTCTCGCTCTCTCTGCCAGATTCCCAGGTTCTTACAGCACTAAGGGGAAGCTCCTCTGAGCTGGGCTAAGAGCTGACCACAAACACTCAGCATCCTCCTAGGATGCAGGAGGGGAGTGGTCTCCAGGGAGCTGCAGGAGCTACCCCCTTCTAGCGTCCTTGGCCCCCACTGTCTTCTGCCCTCTCCACCACAGAGAAGGCAAGGCCACATGCCCAGGTCCCAAGGGGAGAGACCCTGGGCTTCAGAATCCTGATGAATCCAACAAACAGACGGCTGGGAGCCAGGCCCTGGGGGTCACACAAGGCATTTGGTCAACGTCTGTGCACTGGGGTTGCGCCCTCCCACTTCTGACCACTACCTCCCCTCCACCTCTGCAGCTATAGATGAGTTTGGGCTATCCCCCAGGGAGCTTTCATCTCAGGGTCACACTCTAGGACCCTCCCCTCACCAGGGCTCCCCCATAGCAAACTACGGAAGCTATACTCCACCATGCTGCCCCACAAAGCCCCTCTCCCTCCCTTCCTCGCTGAGGCCTTATAGGTTCCACAGCCCAGGTCACTTCGCTTTCTGTTCATCATTCCTAATACTCAGGCCCAGACTGAGGCTGGAGCAGGGGCACCTCCTCATCATCACCGATGTCCCTACTTACATCTCATTTGCATATATTCCCATCATCTCTCAAAGTGCAGAAATGGGCACAACCTCTGGCCCTTTGCCACACACTCCCCCAGGGAGAGAGAAGTGCCAGCCTGCCACATTCCAGCTTCCTACTCTCAGATTTGCACCCTAGTCTGAGGGTAAAGGATCAGAGGACAAGGAAAGCATGGGGGAAATGGCCTGCCAAAAACTGTCCCCAAGACACCCGTCAACAGCCTCTCCCTCCTCTGGGCCTGCCTCAGTTTCCAGGCAGGATTCCTCTCAGGTCAACCCCAGCAATGATCACTAGCTTCAGCATCCTTTCAGGGACCCCACAATGCTCCCTCACAGAGCTACACCCACCAGCCTAACCCCAATACTGAGGTTTCTGGACTGGACAGTTGGGGAATCCCCCAGACCTAGATTATCTAGAATTCAGGAAGGTGTTGGCAGGATCTGTGATGAAATGCTTGAAGACGAGATAGAAAGTCAAGTGGATTCCTCACCAGCAAGCCCAGGGGTGTTGATTAATAGATCAATGTCAACTTTCTGACTCGCCAAAGGGCTCTGTCCTCTGCCCTGGCTTGTCCAACATACTTGTCAGTAACGTAGGTGAAGAGTTAGAATGGAAGCTTACCAAGTACACAAATTTTTCAAAAAGCAGGAGGAAAAGCTAAGACGCCGAAGTGAATTAAATGCAAAACTGACTTTATAAACAGGCCAAAATTAGCAAGGCAACATTTCTCTCGGGATAAAGTCCTGAACTAAAGTTCAAAAGTCATTTTTAAAAAAAGGAATAAATAACAGTTCATGTAGGGAAAGCACTAAGATTTAGTGAAAACAGAAATGTATTCCAGCTGCAGTAGGATATGGCTGCCCCCAAAAGGCAAATGCACTTTGGGTTTCATTAACAGAGATATAGAACCTAGATCAGAGGAGGTGAGCGCTCTACTTTACTCCACGCGGCTCAGACACCATCAAAAAAGGTGAGTTCTCCTATATTCTATAAACCAAAGAGCATCTAGAAGAGGACAGCAGTAAACCGTCAATAAATATTTGTGGAATAAAAGCACAAGGAAGGTTAAAGAAATTGTGTCCAACTTTTATTTCAGATGATAAAGAAAGGAGACAACAGGCATCATCAAATACTTGAAAAACTTTTAGAGAAAGTGAGCTAGAGCAAACTCCACTGCCACATACACCTCCCTGTCTCTTTGCCTCTTCATCTGTGAATTCCTTGAAACCTGGGACCATTTCCCATTTACCTCTGAATGTCCAAGAGGAAGACACAGCCAGAGGGTGAGCAGCTGCTAAGGGTAGGATAGCATACTGACAAGGCCAGGCCTGCGGCGCTGATCAGTCAGGAGCATGCTGACCCCCGTACGAGAGCCGACCCTTAGGCTGCCAGGCAGGAAGAGGTAAGGAGCCAGGCTGGTGGCTGAACTTTTGGCTTGCACACACTGTCCCAGGCTGACTTGTGTGCTCATCAACTGGCCTCCCACCCCCCAAAACTCCCCCTTTGCCACTGCCCAGTAGCCCTGCGGGGACTGGCCCAAGACAGGCAGCCTTGCCCAAAGTCTGGACTCCCCACGGGCCTGGCTCCTGCCAAAACTTGGGCTCCTCTCCATCCTCTCTCATCACCCACACGGCCTTCTCCCAGCTCCTCACTCTTTAGTGCGCCTCCTTCCCTTTCCTTCACCTGCTCAATCTACCCCTCATCTCACCAGTCCTTCTCCTTAACAACCAACTTTACTCTTCCCATGTTTCTCTTAGGACTCTTTCTTCTTACCCTGTGCTCTGTGGCAATGGGTTGCCGAAAATTTCACCCCCACCCTACTCTCACCCTCTCCCCATATTTTTTTTTTAATTCTTTAGCACTTTCAGAGTTGGAGAGAGCTGGAGACTTCCGTCCTGAACACTTAGATTCCACCCCTATAGATAGTCATAATAATCATTTTGTTCCACCTTGAAATGAGTTGCCATCCCTCCCGGGGCATGAGGATCACAGAAACTTGGCCCCATCTACCAAAGCCCAGGAGTGGAGGGGAGAGAGTCCAAGCTTTAGAGTTGCCTACCGGTGTTCGTCTAAAGCCTGAACACCCTATTCACTGGCTGTGTGACCTCAGGGAAGTTACTTAACCACTCAGAGCACTGAGTGCAGAGTCTGGCATAGAGCAGCCCTCCATGCTCCCCCCACATCCTCCTCCTTCACAGAAGCCATCACCATCCTAAACCCCGTCACGATTTCTCTCTCCTTCCTGTATACTCTTTGGCCCTGTTTAATAAACACTTGAGTTTACTGAGTGCTTTCCATGTACCAGGCACTGTTCTTAGAGCTTTGTGGGTATTAACTCACTTTAATCCTTCTAACAACCCTCTGGGTAGTGACCATTATTCATCCCATTTTGTAGATGAGAAAACTGAAGTTCAGAGATACCAGCTATGATTGTTACTACTCTTCTAACTGAAGAGGCAGCATTGGGTCAGGGCCTTGCTACTCAACACCACGTACAATGCAGGGCTTCCTTGGGCCTGACAAACACTCCGCCAGCCCTGCTTACACGCATCAGGCCCTCAGAGCTCCCGCCCACACCCAAGCAGCTCCCATCCCTAAACGGAAACTTGCTTCCTATGGCTCCTGGTGTTGCCTCAGAAAGCAAATCCCTTTGACGCTGTATTCAGAAATCTCTCGCACACGTACAATCGCTCACCATCTCCCAGAGTAGTCCCTTCACAGGCTGGACAGTCCCAGGTCTTTCACAATTTCTAGATCTTTCCCCATTCCAGGTGCTTAGCTGTTTCTCTGGTTCTGATGCTTTTCCAGGTGGCCCTCGTGTGTTCATTCATTCACCCATTCACTCAACAAATGCTGTTGGAACGCCTGCCGTGGGTCAGGCCCTATGCCGGGCCCGTGGGTGGAACACAAGCAAAGCCCAAGGGAGTGCCTGCCCTCAAGGAGCACTTGGTCCAGAAGAGGAGAGACACTGAACAAACAAAAGCACAAACACATCACACAAAGAGCACCAAGTGACGTGAAGGGAAAAGAACCAAATGCCAGAGCAAGGAAGTGCTGAGCTCCTAAGAGCTAATGAGCACTTCTCTCATGCCAGGCCCTGTCAGAAAGTCCGTACATGCATTCGCTCACTCACTCCTCACCGCAGCCCTGGGAGTAGCTGTTATTCTAACCCTGCTTTTGTACAGCAGAGGAAGCTCCCACATGAGAGGTGAAGTCACTTGCCCAAAGTCAATAATAAGACAGCAAAGCACTGGTGATAAGACTGAACCCCAGTCTGTATTCTTAACCGTTATGCTCTGTTATCTCTAAGAGGTTCAAAGAGAGTTCCTTCAACTCAGTTCCCAAATGAATGAGCCCCACATGCATGCTAGTGGCAGCCTGACCATGGGGATGGCAGTGGCCCACGCTGGCATGAGCTGGACCCCATACTGTGCTTTTATCTGTGTACCCTAATGCTGTGTGGTCCTCATCGAGATGACGGTCATCTTAACTCCAGTGGGCGTTCACCCACTTGATGTCACCTTCAGACCTTTTAGCCTTTACCCTGGTTGGCTTCAGGGTAACTGGAAGGACTGTCAAAAGATGTGAATGGGGCCAGTGGCCAGCCACTCCTAGCAGGGCCTGTTTGAGACATGGCTCCATGATGGGACCAGGAAGGGGGCAAGAAAGGCTCCAAACTCTGGGAAACAATCATCCCAGGCTCTGCCCAGGCCACCCAACTGGGACTCACAAAATGTTGACAAGAATTTAAACTTGACTGGCCAAATCCTCTCTTTGTAGTGTTGTGGAAACTAAAGACTAAGGAAGACAAGTAGAGCGTCCCAATGTCATCATAGGGAGGAACTCAGGGGAATCAACCCTAGAACCAGGTGTCCAGTTCCCAGCCAGCATTCAGGCCTCTGCATCACACCAGCCCCCAGGAGAGCCAGTGCTGGTGTTACTTGTGAGGGGAGAAAAGCAGGAGCTTGTCCACTCAACCACAAGGAGGGAAAGGGCATCTCCGGCCCTTGGGTGATGAGGGACCCACAGGGATACTTGGGCTCCAAATGCAGCAGTTTGGTCTCTAAAAGATGATCAGAACAGGCTGGGGTGGGCAGGGGCCACAGCTGGAGCCCTTCCCTCTGGGTGCTCCTCCCCAGGGACCCCAGGGTGACTATTTTCCTAGGAACATTGTGTTCAGGCTGTGAGTCTTGGCTCAAACACCCTACACTGGCAGAGCTCCAGCTGCCTGTTTAATAATGTACAGCCCATCGACCATTAACAGCAGATTCCAACAACAACAAAAAAGTTTGGTGGTTGTTTTTGTTGTTGTTGTTGTTTTTCCTTCTTCCTGGTAGTTGGTGGTGGTTCTGAAAAACGAGTCTTCTCTGGCTGGCGTCCAAGGCAAACACAGCCTGCCCAGGATTATCCTGGCAGATCCCACCTGCCTCTGCCCACCCCCGCTCCACCATGCCCAGGCGCCAAAGAGCCCGCTCCCACCTCCACACTCCTGGCGATGCCCTGGGCCTGCTACCCCAGGAGCGGTAGCAGCCATGCTGGCACCTGGGAGTTCCAGGCAGGCCTAGAAGGATGTGGGATGTGCTGGCAGGGGCAGAGGGAGGGCAGGTGGGGGCCCAGCTCTAAACGGGCCTGATGCTTCCTAGGAATTCCACTCCTGTCTGGCCAGAGTTGGGAGCAGGTGAAGCTGGGGTAGCCCGAGCAGGCAAGAGGACGTAAGTCCCCAGCAGGATGGCCAGCTCTCCTGGGCAGAACCGAGCAAGGCAGTGAGGAGCCGGAGCCCCACTCCTCTCCATCGGAGAGTCAGGATTCAGGGAAGGATGGAGAAGCTCCAAAGCAGAAGTCTCATCGGAGGGGAGTTAAGACGAGGAGAGGAAACTCACTCCTGGAAGAAGCTGCATGATGAACAGATAGGTCCTGGGCTGTCTGTGCCAGGGGGCCTAGTGGAGAAAGCCTGCCATACTCTCCTTACCTCTCCAGCCTGGCAAGGAACTGCCAGAAATATGAGCAAAGGAGTGCAATGGTGGCAAGAGCTGCCAGGAGCCAGGGGGCTGGGTCTTCTTAGCTCCACCTGGTGACCCTGGGCCCATCTTGTGCCCTCTCATCACCATGCCATGAGAAGAATTAGCTGGGGGTACCCCATGCTGCCTGGGGATCCTGGCCAGAGAGGGACTGCCAAGGCCATATGCAAGGCAAACAGAGGGGTCCATAATCATGACGAGACGGTGATGTGTTATCATTTATCGAGTTCTTCGTATGCTCCAGGCACTGGATTTTTTTTTCTCCCAATTCTGCTAGGCAGGTACTACAGTTATTACCATCACACAGAGGAGGCAACTGAGGCTTGTAGAGGTTAAGTCACTTGCCCAAGGTCACAAGGCTAGTGAATGATGGAAGCAGGATTCGGACACAGGCCAGCTAACCCAGGGCTCTTAGACATGCTACCTTGGAGATTCCAGTCAAGGGGAGTGGTCCAGACCCCAAATGCTGAGGGCCCCAGCAGCCCCGTATCTGCCCTGCACACCTGCCTGCTGTCCCCGTCTCTCCCTTCCAGCCTTCCAGCCTCTCAGCATGTCCTGGCAGGGGCATCAGCCTCCCATGGGTCCTTTCTTTCCCTCCCATTCCCTAGGCCCCCTTGCAGCTTCCTGCTTCCCGCAGTAGGGGCACATAGTCATGGACACTCACACTTACTCATACACATTCATGCACACGTGCATGCACAGGTACCCATGCACTATACACAAGCACATGCACTTACACTCATGCGCGCACACACACACACACACACTCATTTCCTCCCACCGCGATAGAAATCCGTGTACAGATACACATGCACTCTTTGCACATACACTTCCGTGCGCCAAAGCCCCCAAAGATCTACACTAACACACACACTTATACCCACATAGGCACAGGGCCACGCACATTTACACATGGGTCCATGCACACTCACACACACACACTCCCATGCATGCACATGTGCGTGTGCACACACACATAGGAACACACATGAGCTCTAGTCACAGGTTTAATGCAGACAACCACGGGTGGTCTGGGCAGGCAGAGCTGGACAGGTGTCTGCCTTGCTACCCTGGTGGTTATTGCAAAGGCAAGAACGCTGCTGGCTAATCATACCGAAGTGCATTCCTGGTCTGAGATAAGCGGCCCAAACATCCTCGGCACGTTCCGGCCTCAGTGTCTCACCCCTGTGGATTCCACCCACCCGCAGCGCCATCCAGGAGGAGCCCCAGACACTGGCGCCGCCAGCACAGACACCTTGGCCAGGGGCCTGCCACGCTCCCCCCATTCTGTGTCTCCTCTCCAGGAACCCCAGGCCTGCTGTGAGCCTCAGTTTCCCCTCAGAGACATCCACACAGGAAAGAGAGGAGTTCGATATTCATGCTGCGAAGTGGGCTAAAGTACAAGTTGTCCTGCCCGCATTCCAGTCTCTCCAGGCTGGGCAAACTCACATCACATGTGGGCTCTGGTATTAAACACACACCACCAGGGCAGAGCCCGGAGTGGGGGAAAGGGAAGCTAGGGGAGTCCTTCCACTACGGGGTGCTTCAGCACCTCATCTCACCCTCCTCTCCACAACCTAATGACATCATTGTTATGGCCGCTGTTTTGCAGGTGAGGGGACTGAGCAGCACTAAAGAAGGGCTAGGAAGTAAGAGACCCTGAATCTGAACCCAGGTCTTCCAACTCCTAAGCGAGAGCTCTTTCCAGGACCTTGAATAATCTCCCCTCCTGGCTGACTCTTAGAATCAACCTATTTTCAGTACCACGGGGTAGGTCAGGGACATCACAGATTGTTTTTCTCAGGGAAAAACTCGTGCTCATTACAGGCTCAGGAACAGGGGCTCTCCATCACACACACACACACACACACAGAGGCACAAAGGGGTCAGGCATTCGGGGGTTATTCTAGGGTACCTACAGTTGCTTCAAGGAGGGTGGGGTGTCCTAGGAACAAAGGACAGGGAACAAGAGCCCTTCAAACCCCCGAGTCCCAAAGAGTTTGGAGGAAACTTGGGCTGTGAAGACAGAGAAAGGGGTGCTCTATCCATAGAGTCAAGAGGGAGGGGTCTTTTGATTGTAGGGCTGAGGGGTTGGGATGAAGGGCTGGGACTTGGGGAATGAGGCAGGACCCCAAGGATGACAGACACACACATACAGAGTCCTGAGGGACACAGAAGGGAGGGAGTGACACGGACACAGAAAGAAGTCAGACAGAAGGGAAAGCAAAGAGAGACACGATGGTAGAACCTGAGACACTAAAGGCAAGAGGCAGCAGGAAGAAATGTGGTCACACACAGAGGCAAGGCGCTGGAAAGTTATGCTGAACTTTGTGATCCCAGGCAGCCCTCATTTCAGTCTCTTCCGCACACTGTAGCCCAACCAACGTTCTAGGGCCGCAGTTCTAAAGTCTGTACACACACACACCCCTAACTCTCATGTGTCCCTATTGGCAACTCAGTCAATAAGGTCAAGAGCTGTTGCAGGCATTGCTCACATGCGAACAATGAGGCCCAGGGAAGGGCCAGGGCGTACCCAAACGTGCCCAGGAGCTCAGGGAGAAAGCCAGAAAGAGGACTCAAGTATCTCCTTCCCTTTGATAGCCCAGGAGGCGACCCCACCAGCCAGCAGAGCTGAGGCATGAGATCTCAGAAGAAAGCAAGGGGAGGAGAGAAAAGACAGGCCCTGGGGACTCTGGGCATGACTTTCCCAGCCCCAAGGGGATGGTATCAGGGAGGATCAGAGCAGTGTCCCACGCTGGAGGCCAGCAGCCAGGCTCAGAGAGGGCACGACCTTGGCTGGCAATGAAAGCAGAAGGTACAGGGGCACAGGGGGCAGGGCCACAGTGGTGAGGATGGCTGGAAGAGGGGGTGTGTTTCCATGAAGGCTTGGCCACCCCAGCCAGCGGCCCAGTAAGGCAGTCTAGCCATGCTTAAGAGCCGCGCATGACCTCTCGGCACTGCCCGCTGGCCCCCACTCTGAACAAGGCAGGCAGCCTTACATGGACGTCTCAGGGACATGGTATTCATCAGCTGAGAGATCAAGGAAGACAGGCGCATAAGCTTCCCCCTCCCCTCCCAACGTCACCCCAAGTGCCCTTCTCTCCCCACTGTCTCTCCGTTCAGAGCTCCCCTCCTTCCTGGAGACAGCTCAATGGTAATGGCAGGCCAAGGCCAGAGAGGGGAAGCTAGGAAAGGGAAGGCTACTGGGCTCCAGATTTCACATCTGGCTGGACAGAGACCCCAGCTGGGAGCCTGGGGGTGGGAAGGGGGGGGGAACCTGCGCTGCAGGGAAAGATGAAAGGGAACGGAGAGGGGTGGGACTATGAAAAAAGCTATCCCACATCATCAGTTGATTGGTGAAAAGACAGAGACAATGATATATGTAGACACATGAGTATAGTAGAACTAGAAAGGCTGAGCATAGTTTCCAAATTCATCTGCTTGATTCAAACCAACCAACTAAAACAAGACATTTTTGAGTTAATCAAGGAAAATTGAACAGACTAGGTATTAGCTGCTCTTAAGAAATTATTATTAATTATGTTGACTGTGATAATGGTATTACGGTAATGTTAAAGTTAAAAGTCCTTATCTATTAATGATACATACTGTAGTATTTACAGTGAAATGATATAATGTCTGGGATTGGCTTTAAAAACACGCTGGCAAAAAAAAAAAAAGGCAGGAGGGGGAGTGAGGGAGGACAAATGAATCAAAAACAGCAAAAAGTTGATGGTTGTTGAAGTGGGGGGTGGGTACAAAGGAGTACAATATACTATCTTTGCTACTTCTGTATGTTTCAAATCTACCATAATAAAGAATTGACCAACAAAAAAAAAAAAAAAAAAAAGAGGAGAGGTTCAGCTGGTCCACGTTTCCTAAAGTGTGGTATACACGAGGACCTTAGTTGGAAAACATGGCTCAAATTTTTTATTTTAATATTTTTGTATTTAGGAAGGAATTAAGAATATATAATTGTAGACTAAGCCCACAAACTCTATCATTAGAATGAGTAAAAGGCTCAAAAAGCAAGTCATATTTTTTTAAACTGAAGTCATAGCGTAGGATGGTGATGACTGATACGGTAAAATGAGAAAAGAGAAGACGCCTGACAGCAGTTGGGAAACCGCCACGCTCGCCCAACTGCCCCTGCATGGAAGCCGACACACCGTCCCACCAAGGGTGTCATTCACCCACTGCCCGAAATGTCATCTGTTTCCTGACAGTGCAGGTGTGCAGCCACCCTGACCCATCAGCCACTAAGGATGGGCCGGGCTGTGACGGGTGGATAGCTGGGATGGCGAGGGAATAATGGTTGCTTGCTGTTGCTTATCAAGGACAGCTCTGGCCCAGCTCTGTGCTTCCATTGTCTCCAATCCCCCACAGGCCTCCAAGGTAGACATTATCATGCCCATTCTACAGATAGGGAAACTGACTCAGAGAGGAAAGGTGACTTCTCAAGGTCCCAAGGCCAGTGGGTTACAGAGCCAGGATTTGAACCTACATCTCTCTGACACCCAAACCAGTTGGATCTCGAAGGCAGGCAGGGAACCAGCCCAGTAGGAGCATAAGGCCCAGAAGAGAGCTAAAGCATTGAAAGAGGTGGGAAGGAAGACAATAACAATATGGTCTATGAGGAGGAGAGGAAGGAGAAGGCAGGGAGGGCCTGGGCTACACAACAGGTTTGGGGTGTCTGGACAGTTGTTACACAAACATGGCAGAAAGAAAGGGAAAGACTGCAGCAAGCTGACTGGAGGTTAGATATCTAGGGGACCTGGAATGTAGAAATGGAAGGTTCCATTTCTCCTGGAATGTAGAAATGTGGGCCTCGGTCAACATTTCAAAATATCACACTTCGCAGGGCGGCCGGATGGCTCAGTTGGTTAGAGCGCGAGCTCTCAACAACAAGGTCGCTGGTTCAATTCCCGCATGGGATGGTGGGCTGTGCCCACTGCAACTAAGATTGAAAACAGTGACTGGACTTGGAGCTGAGGTGCGCCCTCCACAACTAGATTGAAGGACAACTTGGAGCTGATGGGCCCTGGAGAAACACACAGTTCCTCAATAGTCCCCAATAAAAATTTAAAAAGTCACACTTCTGAGCTTTGAGCTGGAATCATACCAACTCAGTATGGGAATGTAAGTTAATGTACATTATTCCTGAAAGTTCTGTTTGGTAGTCAAATGTGTTTAATTAATACAAACAGGGAGATGAGTGTAATTTCTCAAAATGTGAGGTTCATGGGGGAAATATTAATAAAAGAATCCTTTCACTGTCCATCAGAGCCTGAAATAGGCCTGGAGAGGAAGGGGGTTAGTGCCCTGGAGAGGACTGCCTGTTTACCCAGGTTTCTGACTTCTAGGAAAGTGGGTGGGACCATGATGAGAGACACAAACCCTCCTCTACCAAGCTCTCAGCACCCTGGAGGTCCCCACCCATTTTCCTGGCAGCTGAGAGGCCCCAAGGAAGCCCAGGCCCCTAAGCAGTCTTGCCTCCCATTCTTGCATCTTCTCTCAGGACCAGGGTCCCGTGTTGAGGACCAGGGTTAAGGGACCCTAATGCGTTTGGGGAAGGGAGGAGGTTAGAAGGGGTGTTGGACGTTTAGCGGCACAGAAGTTCTGGCTCCACGCATTTATTAGCTGTGTGAAGTTGGGCGAGTAGCCTGACCTCTCTGAGGCTGGTTCCCCTCCTCACCACCTCCCCTCCCTGCGCATGCTAAAACTAGAATAATAATAGCAACTTCTTCACAGGGCTGTTTTGAGAATTCACTGACATGATCCATGTAATACACTTAGCATGGAAGCTGGTACTTAACTGCTTAATAAATAGTAACCACCATTATTATTATTATTATTATTATTATTATTATTATTATTATTATTACTGTTGTTACCATTATTAACTATTTTATTTGAGATCCATAGTTGGGCTCTTTGGTATTCAAGGCTCTGATGAGACTGGATCAAGGAAGCTGCAGGGTGGGCAGCAGCCAGCAAGACAAAGGAGGCCAACAGGGGTGAGTGGCAGCAGCCCAATCTCATCCTCTCCAGGAATGCAGTGCCGGCGGCTGGGGGGTAGGGGGCCAGGGGAGATGCCTCGCTGCTGAGGTCAGGCCCTATTCAGAGCTGGCAGGTAGGGAAGGAGGGAGATGGGGAGGGGGAGAAGGAGAAGCAGCTGCAGAGGGCAGTAAGAGGGCTGCCTGTAGGGGAGGGACCCACTCCTGTGCTGGGGTCCTGAGAGACCCCCCCCCCAGCCTTCCACTAAACGTCAGTGAGTAGGGGCAGGAGTGCCAGCTTTGCACAAAGGAGACCCCCACTCATTGCCCTAGCCAGGAACTGTGCACCATTTGTGCACCATTTCCAAAACTCTTCACAGCAGCCCAGCAAGCTAGGTATTATTTTCACTATCCCCATCTTACAGATGAGGAAATCCGAGGCTGGGGCTGGTCAAGTTCACTACCCAAGGATGCTCACTGACACCAGCCCCGTCTCCTGCATCTTGTCACCGCACAGAGCCTGGGCTCACAGAGGTGGATGCAGGGGTGGTGTGAGAACAGATGTGGTCTTCAGGGGGCACAGTTGGCCAGTGCTGCTTCTCCCCAGGTCAGTGCAAGGCAGGCTGGGACTCCAGGATTCACCCGGCAGCTCAGCTCATCTTCCTGCCACTAGAGACACACATACCACCAGTGCAGGAAAGCTCGGCCCTTTCCTTGCCACACACAGACACTTCTATTCTTGAGATCAAAGGCTACCAGCTGCTCCTACCATCCCCCTGGGGCACCTTCCCTGGCTCCCTACCCCCAGAAGGCACCCCCTCAGAACTGACCCAACTCCCTCCAGCTGTGTTTTCAACCTGTTTCCTCCTAGATTGTCCTCCACAAGAACAAGAAAATAATCTGGTTACCCTCAGTGATTATGTCTGGTACCCACTCCTCTACTGAAGGTAGAACCAGCCTGGGCCTCAGTTTACCCACATGGAAAGAAGGACAGGTGACACACAGGGAGGTAGGAGGAATGCCAAGGTCCTCAGCAGGAGAGATCTTTGGGGCTATCTCTGAGGTTTTCCCCTTGCATGAAGGCCCCTTACTCCCTAGTTTTCATCTCTCCTTCTCCAATTCTGGAAAAGTAGGGCCTCTCACCTCCGTACCCCCAGCAGCCTAAAAAACTTCAGGAACCCTGCCCAGTTAGAGAGCCTTGCTCAGCAGCTATGACCCCCTTGCAGGGCTGTGGTGGGTGGATAACTGGGATGGAGGGTGATAATGGTGAGTAAAACAATGGTATCTTTTGGACCGTTTTATGCTCTGATGGAATTAAAAGAATAAAATCAGTCCAAAATGTCTCCCTGTATCTCCAATTATTCTCTACCTGTTCTCACAATAGGTCTCTCTCTCTCTCTCTCTCTCTCTCTCTCTCTCCCTCTCACACACACACACACACACACACGCGCGCGCGCACAGGCAGGCACATGCGCCCATAGCCACAATTCCTGCCTGGGCTCTGTGGTTAACCCACTTTGGTCTCTGATTACCCTCTTCCAAACTGATCAGATCAGAGAGAGGAACTGCCGCTGCTAACACCACCTTCTGGGAGGGGTACCCCAACTGTGTCTCCAGAGGTTGGCTGCTAGTCCTGGTAGGTACCTGTAGTCAAGCCCTCTGGAGGGGGTGTTCCCACTCCGGCTTCCAAGGCAGACATTTGAAATCCTTCTTCTGATTCCCCCTAACCTCCCCAGAACAATAATGACTCTCCCACTTTAGAGGTGAAAGGAGCGATTTGCCCATGTCCTCAGAGAGGACAGGCATCCAAGGTCAAATCTGGAAACTAAAGAGGCCTGGCTCAGAATGGTTACTTCCATCCCAAACAAGCCGGCTGGGACCCCTGCTTTCTCCATCCACCCACCCATGTTGACATGTGGAAAGCTAAATGACTTTCACGCTTCTGATAGAATGGGAGGGTATAAGTGTTAGTTTTGTGTGTCAACTTGGCTAGACTACAGTGCCCACGACTTAAACACTAATCTAGCTGTTGCGTGAAGGTATTTTATAGATGTGGTTAATAGCTCCAATCAGTTGACCTTAAAATTACTCTCCATAATGTCGGTGGGCCTTATCCAGTCAGTTGAGCAAAAAACTGAGGTTTCCTGGAGTAGAAATTCTGTCTCAAGACTGCAACGCCAAGACCTACCTGAGTTGCCAGCCTGCCAGCCTCCCCTACAGATTTCAGACTTGCCAGTCCTCTATTGGGTCTGCTTCTCTGGGGAACTCTAATAGGGAGTAAATAAAAGAGGTCAAAAACCATAGACCCAACCAACATAAAGAAACTCCCTCTCACTGGCATCGCTAAGTCATTCTGATCCAATAAAAATAATGATAACATTGGATTATAACCAATAAAATAATGTACATATCCAGGTTCCACAGTGACATAAATAAAAAAGTGAATAAATAAACGAATGAGGAATAAGGGACAATTCTGTACAGTAGAATTCCATTTAATAAATGTAGAAGGAATGACAGAAATAGAAAACCAAATAAACCCAAATTCAAAAGAACTGATCAGTACTCTTCAGAAGTGCCAAAGTCACAAGAGACCAAAAAAAATAAGGGTTGCAATGGAAACGCCGGCCAAATTCTACTAAGATCTGTAGATTAGTTACCAGCATCAGATCAATGTTAATTTCCTGGTTTCGATAATTGCGCAATGGTTCTGTAAGATGTCAACATTAGGGGAAACCCATCTAAGGGTACATGGAAACTCTTTGTGCCATTTTTGCATACTTTCTGTAAGTCTAAAATCATTTCAAAAACAGAAAAATTAAGTGGGTCCTAAAGAAGACATAGATTACAGGGTCAGAATGAGAGCCAGAGGACAGGTAAGAATTAAGTCCTCAGAAGGGACGAGGGATTCAGCCTGGGAAGGTCCCTCAGGTGTATCAGGTAATCAGACCAGACAAGGGCTACTCAGACGAAGAAGGCAGAAGAGGAAGAACGTAGACTTCTCAGAAGTATAGTAAACAGACCTGGCCTAGGGACAAGGTGGGATACACGAGTATTCCAGCTCTGGGACCATCACCTGGAGACAGCCAGATTCAGCATTCAATTATAATAATAACCATGATGCCATCATGACAGCCCCCGGTGTCACAAGTCACTGGCTACCACGCACCAGGAGCTGGAAGCAGTCTCCATGTCTAGCTAATTTAATGCTCACCACAACCCTGCAGGAAGGTCTTTATGACCCCAGTTTATAGATGAGGAAATTGAGAATCGGGACACTTCAGAAAACGGCCCAAGATTATTCAGCTGTAAGCAGGGGAAGCAGGAAACAAATCCAGTTCTGATTCCTGAGCTCCCAAATCTTAGAACAAAAGAAACACTGACTGCCCCCAGTCCAACCCCACCCACCCCCCCACCTCCCAGTGCAAGATGGCTGCTGAGAGCTCACCATCTCACAAACAGCCTGGTCCAGTGGGGACTGTTCTAATTGTCTTCCCTGGAGGTTCACGGGGGCTCAATGCAGAACTTCCTCCACATAAGCCGACTGACTACAGCCTCGTCCTGAGACCCCATTCACAGGGGAGCGAAGATAAAAATTGCTGGTATTTATCTACTGGTCTAAACACTTCATAACGTATTCAGTCATTTAATTCTCACAACAACTTTATGAGGCAGGGACTCTTTATGACTCTTACAGATCAGAAACCCAAGTCACAAAGAGGCTGAGCACCTTGCCTGATTACAGCGAGAGTGAGTGTTGAAAAAGAAAAGTCAGACATGCGTGGGGTCGGGTCTATAACCACACCACCTCTGGTCCCACTCTCCCCTGGGGGCTCTCCCACACTCTGAGTTCAATTCCCGGGTCCACCACCATCCCAGCTGTGTGAGCACAATGCTCAACCATCTCAGCCCTTTCCTCCTCTGTGCCCTAAAGGATGATATGAATGCCTATCTTTTAGTGTTGTTGTAAGGGTTAGATTAAATGGGTCCTGTCTGTGCAAGGATAGAGGATCTTTGTAAACCAGGCACTAATGGTAACATTCAAGCCAGTGTGATTTTCTGAGTACAGGAGAGGGCACTGGAGTTTTCCTGCTGTTCCTCCAATCACATATGACCCACGAGTGACCTTCCTCCCTTGCTTCCTGAACAGAACCCGGTTTGATCCCAGACACCTCTGGACACCCTCGCTTGGGTGCCCTGGCCCAGCAGATGGAAACTGGCCAGGGGGTTAATCTGTGACTTGCTCTGTGCTTCGCTATGCCCCAGGACACACACACCCTCTCCTCCTAATGGTCCCCCACTAACGTCCCACCCCGCCTGCTGGCTGCAGGGGACAATGGGCCAAGTCACTCATCAGCCAGGGGCCAGAACGTGCAGAGAGAGGGAGGGTGGCCTCATAGGTCCTGGGCAGAGCAGAGAGGAGGATGCAGGGGCCAGCAGGTGACCACAGGGGGCCAGCAAGGGACTTCAGTGGAAGAATCAATGTGGGGGACAGGGTTAAGGGAGTGTGGGCCATGGTCATTCTTGTGGAGCTGGCCAGGCCTGCTGGCTGATAGATTTCTGGGGCACTTAGCTGTCTGTTATCCTTGGGTCTCAGAATCATAGAATTAAGAGTCACCATCTATTGAGAAAGAGCCAGTCACACGCAAGGATTTCACTTATATTTTCTCTAATTCTCACAGCAACCTGGCAAGGTTGGCTGTCATCAATGTCACCATTTTTACACACATGAGGAAACCGTATTTTGGAGCTTGAGTGACTTGTCTGCTATAACACAGCTCAGGTAAATGACACAGTCATGATCTATGTGAACCCAAGGCCAGCGGGGTTCCACCTCCACCAGGCCCCATCTCAGGACATCCAGGGTCTGGAAACGGTTCTAAGTCACTGGCTTGGAGGCTAAGATTGAGTTGTGGTCTCCAGGAGCGAATGCTGGGTTCTCAGGCAGCATTTCAGGGCCCCCCTCAGGACCAGCAGCTTCTCTCAGGCAAAGGCTGGTGCCTGAAGGGGCAGGGGGCTGCAAGTCCTAGCTACCAGGCTCACCATGACCCATGAGAAGGAAGCCCACCTCTCCTCACTCCTCCTGCTTAGCTGATTCCAGCGGGCGCTGCAGACTCCCAAGCTAAAAGCTAAAAGCAGTCAGGGAGGCTAGAGTGGGCCAGGGCTCCAGGAGTCACCGCCTCCCCTCCCATGCCACTGACAGGGCTCCTGATCTACACTGACTCTCTGCCCTCCTTGCACCCCAGACACTAGTCCTCACCAGATCCCTCACACTCAGGAGGAAACCACTGGCCTTTGTTCCCCTCCGCATATTTCACCGCATGTCCTCTTTCTACAGGACCCCCGGATTTCCCTCTCCTTTCTCCCCCTCTGGCTCCAGTTCTCCATCTCCCATTTGCCCTTCTCTGCCTGCTCGGGGTTCCCACCCTCCTCCTTACTAACTCTTCCAGTCTCTCAGATGAAGCAAACCACCCCTCCATGTGATGTTTACACAGCCCCAGAGTCAGAACCGCTGAAAAATATGAGACCTTTTGGGAGCTACATTCCAGGAAAATGAGAAGCCAGTCACAGCTCAGTGTCACTTTCTCCCCCAACCTTGCCCCCTTGCTGCAATAGGGAGCAGGGTGTGTGTGTGTGTGTGTGTGTGTGCACGCGCGCTTATGACACACTCCAAGCCTACTTATTAACCCCTGAAGGGCCTATACTCTATTACCTGAGAGAAAACTTTAAGAAGATTGGGGGCAGGGGGAGTGGTTGTTACAACTTCTTGCAAATTTTTATAGAGCAGAGAGAAAATGGCTTCCAACTCAAGACTTAACCTCATCCTTGAGCCCCACCCCAGAAGAACCAGGAGAAAACAGAGGCCAGAGGAACCCGGGGCTTCTGGGGCCCTGGACCCAGTGGAGTTGAGGAGGCAAACACATGTTACTCAGGTGCTGTCAGAGGACCCCAGCATCAGAATCATTGGGAGTGTTAAATAATAATGCAAGTGACGGGGGCCAAGCCCAGATCCACTGCAGCGAGGTGGAGGGTGGTAGAAATATACTTAATGGGCTCACCAGGTGAGACTGAAGCCCACTGACAGGTGATGCAAAGGAATGGTGACTTATGGCTCTTCCCCTTCGGAATCAGACAACGAGCCACAAAAGCAGAAAATAGAGCACCTAAAGTGGAAAAGGGGAGGTCCTCTGCTATAGTGAGAACCCAGCAGGCTTTGGAGCCAAACACTCAGATCTGAGCTGGAACCCCAGGTTCACTCCCTGCTAGCTGCAAACTGGTGCAAGGCGTTTCATCTCAGTTTTCTCATTTGACAGTGCGGTCAATTACATCTGCTTTATGTGTGAGATGAGTGTCAAGTAGTCACCATGCAGAGGACACTCAATAAACAGTGGCTATAAATAAAGCAATGACAATGGAAAATGCTGTAAGAGTAAGAGAGAAAGTAGGTTCTTTGAAAAGGTCAACAAAGTTGACAAACCTTTAGCTAGACTGAACAAGAAAAAAAGAGAGAAGACTCAGTTACTAGACTCAGAAATGAAAGAGCGGACATTACTACTGACCTTACAGAAATCAAAAGAATTTTGAAAGAATACTACGGTATGAACAATTGTATGTCAATAAATCAGATAACTAAGATGAAATGGACAAATTCCTAAAAAGATACCAAGTACCAAAACTGACTCAAGAAGAAATAGAAAATTTGAACAGACTTATAACACAGAGATTGAATTAACAATCAAAAAAATACCCACTGGGCCGGCCCGGTGGCTCAGGCAGTTGGAGCTCCGTGCTCCTAACTCCAAAGGCTGCCGGTTCGATTCCCATATAGGCCACTGGGCTCTCAATCACAAGGTTGCCGGTTCAATTCCTCGAGTACCGCAAGGGATGGTGGGCTTGCAACTAAGATTGAACACGGCACCTTGAGCTGAGCTGCCTCCCGGATGGCTCAGTTGGTTGGAGCAAGTTCTCTCAACCATAAGGTTGCCAGTTCAATTCCTCGACTCCCGCAAGGGATGGTGGGCTAAGCCCCCTGCAACTAGCAACGGGCAACTGGACCTGGAGCTGAGCTGTGCCCTCCACAACTAAGATTGAAAGGACAACAACTTGACTTGGAGAAAAGTCCTGGAAGTACACACTGTTTCCCAATAAAGTCCTGTTCCCCTTGCCCAATAAAATCTTTAAAAAAAAAAAAATACACGCAAAGAAAAGCCTATACCCAGATGGCTTCACATGTGAAGCCAAACGTTTAAAGGATCAGTATCAATTCTTCCCAAACTCTCCCAAAAAGTAGAAGAGGAGCAAAAACCCTCAACAAAATATTAAAACAGAACTCAGCAGTATATAATAAGAATTATATATCATGACCAAATGGGATTTATCCCAGGAAGGCAAGGTTATTTTAACAACTAAAAATCAATTAATGTCAGTAAATAAATATCAAGAATAAGATAAGGATTTCTGTTCTTGCCACTTCTAGTCAACAATGTATTGGTGGTGCTCGCCAGGACAATTAGAGGAAAAAGAAGAAATAAAAGGCATCCAGGTTAAAAAGGAAGAAGTAAAACTATCTCTATTCACAACTGACATGATCTTGTATATAGAAAGTCCTAAGGAATCCATTAAAAACTACAAGAATTAATAAATGAGTTTATCAAGGTTGCAGAATAAATTATCAAATACAAAAAATCAATTGTGGGCCGGCCCGGTGGCTCAGGCGGTTAGAGTTCCATGCTCCTAACTCCAAAGGCGGCCAGTTCAATTCCCACATGGGCCAGTGGGCTCTCAACCACAAGGTTGCCGGTTCAACTCCTCGAGTCCTGCAAGGAATGTTGGGCTGCGCCCCCTGCAACTAAGATTGTACACGGCACCTTGAGCTGAGCTGCCTCCTGGATGGCTCAGTTGGTTGGAGCAAATCCTCTCAACCACAAGGTTGCCAGTTCAATTCCTTGACTCCCGCAAGGGATGGTGGGCTGCGCACCCTGAAACTAGCAATGGCAACTGGACCTGGAGCTGAGCTGCGCCCTGCACAACTAAGACTGAAAAGACAACAACTTGACTTGGAAAAAAGTCCTGGAAGTACACACTGTTCCCCAATAAAGTCCTGTTCTCTTTCCCCAATAAAATCTTTTTTAAAAATCAATTATATTTGTATACACTGGCAATGAACAATTTAAAATGAAATTAAGAGAAACATTCCATTTAAAATAGCATCAAAAACAATAAAATACTTATGAATAGATTTAACAAAAAAAAAACATTCAAAACCTATCTGAAAGCTACAAAACAGTGTTAAAATTATAGAAGATCTAAATAAATGGAAAGACATCCTATACTCATGGGTCAGAGGACTCAACATTGTTAAAATGACAATACTCCCCAAACTGATCTACAGATTCAATTTAACCCCCATTAGAATCCCAGCTGGCTGCTCTGTAGAAATTGATAGGCTGATCCTAAAACGAATAGGGAAACTCAAGGGGATGCAGAATAGCTAAAAAATCTTGAAAAAGAAAAACAAATTTGGAAAATACGTTTTCCAATTTCAAAACCTACTACAAAGCAATAATAATTAAAATAGTGTGGTATTGGTGTCAGGATAGACATATATATATCAATGGAACAGAATTAAGAGTCCAGAGATAAACCCTCACATCTATGGTCAAGTGATTTTTGACAAGGTTGCCAGGATCGTACAGTGGAGAAAGAATAGTCTTTTCAACAAATGGTTCTGGGACAATTGGATAGGCATGTGCAAAAGGATACAGTTGGGCCCTTACCTCCTACCACACATAAAAATTAACTCAAAAGTGGACTGTAAGAGCCAAAACTATAAAACTCTTAGAAGAAAGCATAGGGGTAAATCTTCGTGACCTTGGATTTGAAAATGGATTCTTAGATATGACACCAAAAGCAGAAGTCATAGAAGAAAAAACAGATAAATTTCACTTGATCAAAATTTTAAAACTTTCGTGCTACAAAGTGAAAAGACAATCCACAGAATGGGAAAAAAAAATCTCAAATCATATATCTGATAAGGGACTTGTATGCTCAACATTTACGGAACTCTTAAAAACTCAGTAATAAAAAGGCAACCTAATTTTTTAAAGGGGCAAAGAATCTGAATAGAAATTTCTCCAAAAGAGATAAAGTGACCAGTAGGCACATGAAAAAACACTCAACATCATTAGCCATCAGGCAAATCAAATCAAAAACCACAATGAGATACCACTTCATATCCACTAGGACGGCTCTAATCAAAAAGTCGGATAAGTGTTGAGGAGGATGTGGAGAATGAGAACCTTCATACATTGCTGGTGAGAATGTAAAATGGTACAGCTTTGTTATGCGTTGAATTATGTCGCCCAGAAAAGATATGTCAAAGTCTTAATCCCAGTCCCTCAGAATGTGAGCTTATTAGAAAGTTGAGGTAATCAAATTAAAATAAGGTCATGATCGTGGACCTTAATCCAATATGACTGGCACCCTTACAAAAATGTGGAGACACAAAGACAGACAGACACAGAGGGAAGATGATGTGAAGATAAACAGGGAAAATACCATATGAAGACAGAGAATTGGAGTGATCCATCTTTAACCCAAGAAACTCCAAGGATTTCCAGCAAACCATCAGAAGCTAGGAAGAGGCAAAGGATTCCCCTACAGTTTTCGGAGAGCATGACCTGCCCATACCTTGATTTGGGATTTTTAGCCTCTGGAACTGCGAGATAACAAATTTCTATTATTTTAAGTCACCCAGATTGTGGTACTTTGTTACAGCAGACCTAGAAAACTAATATAAACTACGTTGAAAACAGTTTGGCATTTCCTCAAAAAGTTACACATAGAGTTGGCATATGACCCAGCAATTCCACTCACGGGTATATACCCAAAAGAAGTGAAAACGTATGTCCACACAAAACTTGTACATGAATATCCATGGCAGCATTATTCATATTAACCAAAAGATGGAAACAATTCAAATGTCCACCAACGGATGAATGGATAAACAAGATGTGGTATGCTCCTGCAGTGGAATATTCGTCAGCCATACAATGGATGTGCCTTGAAAACATTATGCTAAGTGAAAGAGCCTGTCATAAAGACAGTACTTTTTATTACTCCCTTTAGATGAAAGCCCCAGCATAGGGAACTATGCAGAGACAGAAGATAGATGAGTGGTTGCTTAGGGCTGTCGAAGGAGTCGGGGGATGGCTAGAGGGACTCAGGAGCTATAGTGGACGGGGTTTCCTTTCAAGGTGATGCCAATATTCTAATGTTGATTGATGATGGTTGCACAACACTGAATATACAAAAAAAAATCGTTGAATTGTACACTTTAAATGGGTGAGTTGTATGGTATGGGAATTATACCTCAACAAAGGTGTTACAAAAAAAGAAAGAGTAAGAGCGGCCGTTGGCCCCAGAAAGCCCCATGATGCACTTGAAACTGTGCTCGCTGCTGACCACGGCGGAAAGGACAGAGGTGGGTCTTCAGAAGTGGTAGAGCAGCATGTCTCAGATGTGGCTGCAAAGAGACTCATCTGAGAAGCTTTCATTTAAATCAACTTTATTGAGATATAAAGTACACTCAATCCCTGCAGCCCTTTGAAGCACATAGTCCAACGAGTTTGACAAATGTTAAAATGTGCATAGCCAGGGTGGCTGGTTGGCTCTGTGGTTAGAGCGCAGTGCTCATAACACCAAGGTCGCCAGTTCGATTCCCACGTGGGCCAGTGAGCTGTGCCCTCCTAGACTGAAAAAACAACGACTTGACATGGAGTTGATGGGTCCTGGAAAAACACACTGTTCCCCAATATTCCTCAATAAAAAATGTTTTTAAATATGCATAAGCACCACCACAATCAAGAACAAGAACATTTCTCTCACCCAAAAAAAGTTCCCTCGCATCCTTTTGCAATCAGTCTTCCCACCACCCCCAGTTCCAGGAAACTCCTCGTCTGCGTTTTGTCACGATAGTTTTGCCTTGTTGAGAATGTCATAAAAATGGAATCACCCGACATGGACATCTTCTTTTGCTTCTGGCTTCTTTCGCTCAGCACAACGTTTCTGATATTCATCCAGACGCTATGCATAACAATAGTGTGTTTCTTTTTATTGCTGAGTGGTATTCGACTGGACCATTATATCAGAATGTGTCCATCCACGTGTTATGGAATATTCCAGTTTCCCCAGTTTGGGCTACTGTGAATGAAGCTGTTATGACTATTTATGCACAAGTCTTTTTGTGGCCACGTTTCTATTTCTCTTAGGTAAATACCTAGGAGAGGAATTGCTGGGTCACCTAGCAAGTGTATGTATAACTTTTACAGAACGGTCAGACTGTTTTCTGGAACGGTTCTACCATTTGACACTCCCACCACTGGTTGCCACTTCTTAAAATTCCAATGCCTGGGTCAGGCCCCAAACCAATTAAATCAGAATCTCTGGGGACTAGGACCCAGACATAATTATTTTTAAACCACCCAGGTGATTCTAATGTACAGACCACGTCTGACGGGCTGCTACAGATTTCAGGTGCCCTGAGGCAAGCAAACAAGCAAAAGACACATTATATTCGCCTACATAATTTCCTCACTCTTCCTTGAAAATGGAGAGAGAGAAGAGAAGCAAAACATACGCAGGTTTCCAGCCTTGACACTAGTACCCTCAGCAAGCTTTGTTGGTCTCACAAATTCTCCCCACCTTTTATAAGTTGGGAGAAGTCAGGAGAAATACAAAATAATAAATATTAGCAACTTTTTGACCACTTAATTTTGAGCTTGGTATTCTGGCTGGTTTGTCATTCTCTGTGCTCACAAGAGTCCTACAAGATAAGTCCTACTATAATTACCCCATGTTACACATGAGGAAACTGGGGCTCAGAAAGGTGAAGTAACTTGCCCAAGGTCACACAGCCAGTTATTGACATAGTCAGGATTTAAACTCAACCTTCTGTCTCCAAGGCCAAAGAGCTTACACACGCCACTGGGCTCAGAGCAATTGATGGGTCCCGGGGCCATGAACCTCCCCCAACCCAGCTATTCTTAGTAGCAGGAGAATACAACAAGCCTCCAACACAACTGTGAAGGAAGGCTGCAGGTGTGTTTATGAGAGAGCAGGAAAGGTGATGTGTAATGTGACTAAAAGGTGGGGGTTAATTATGGGATTTCCTTTCCTTTCAAGCTTAAAGAATGGGATTTAAACCCCTTCGGTATAGGGGAGACCAAGTTATCCCACAGCCTCCCCACTCCCTTCACCCGTTGCTTAGGACAGGGAGGTGCAGAGTCTGAGAAGAGGGTAGGTGAGAAATTGCTGCCCAGAGGCTGCGGGATACCTGGTCAAAAATTCATGTCTGGTTCTTTCATTTAACTCTTACCTGACCTGGGATGGACAATCGGCATTTTGCTGGAAGGAGCTGCTTTTGTCAGCTGGGACTAGTCTTTCAAATCAAGGGGGCAAATCAGGAGTTAAAAAAGCATTTCTCAAAAATGTATCTGGGGATTAGAGGAAACAGTGTGGGCTACGCAGGTACTCTCTGTATTACCTTTTGCAACTTTTCTGTAAATCGACTCTAAAATTAAAAATCTCCTTAAAATCATAAATACATGACTAAATAAACTGTACCGACTGGAGGTTGTGGAATCATAGTGGGTGAGGGAAGAGAAAAGCCAAAGAGAAGAAAATCTACTGTGTATATACACTGTGCATGTGCTAAAATAAAAGTGGAAGGCAAATCCTGGACCATTCATTTTAAATCCCCAACAGGAGAGAAATAATTGGGGCCAGATAAGAACCCCTATGTCACATAACGGTGGGGACTAAGGGAGGCTTAGAATTTGCTTCCTTCAGGAGATTTAGGAGGAGAGCTGGGGAGCGGGGTGCCAGAACCGGCCCCTTTTCTCTATTCATCTGTTTCTCTTGCTCGCTCACATTCTCTATTCCCTTCTCACTTGTTCCCCACCCATTTATCCCAGGGCAGTGCCAGAATCGTGCAGAAGGCCACTGTTCCCAGATGCCCTCATTCAAGGTGGTTACCCTCCCTGTACCTCAATTTCGGATCTATAAAATGGGCTTACCATGAGCCTTGCCCTCCTCACAGAACTGAGAAGGTCAGTGGCAACATTTTGTGTATTACCAAGTTCTGTGTAGACACAGGTGATTCAATATTCAGCAGGTCTATTCATAACAGCCCAAAACTGGAAATAGCCCAAATGGCAATCAACAGTGGAATGGATAAATAAATTGTGGTTGATTCAACACAGGGAATACAACATAGCAATAAAAAAGAATAAACCACTGCAACCCGCAAGAACACAGATGAGCCTCTCGGACCTAATGTTGAGTGAAATAAGCCAGACGCAAGAATAAACATTCTGCATGATTCAAGTTATATGAAATTCAAAAAGAGGTAAAATGAATCTCCGACGGTACAAGTAAGAATAGCAATTACTTTGGGGGATGTTGACTTTGAGGGGAGTATATGGGCTGCTTCTGGAGTGCTGGAAATGTTCTAGATTTTCATCTGGTTCATATATATGTACTAATTTATCAATTTGTGTTCTTGATAGTGTGTGAGTTATACCCCAACTAGAAAATGTAAATGACTAGAATTACTATTTGGAGCATACCTGTGTCAGGAGATAAAGGGCTTTTGGAAGGGGAATTAAAAAATGGTTTCACTGTTCCTTCTTTCCTGCTCTCATTTGCTCCCTGCCCCAGCCTCTCCCTAAATAGGAAACTCATGTTTTTCGACATTCCTTTATACCCTCCTTTACTCCTTCACTGGAACCCCTACAATAGGCCAGGCACTCTTTTAGAAGCCGAGGATACACTATACCTATCTACCCTTATTTGTGCAATAAACATGTATTTAACATCTACTCTCAGCTGAGAACTGAGGTCCCTCCTCTACCAGCACTGAGCATTTTCTCTCAAGCAGGTCCAAGTGGCAAGGAACTGGGCACAGACTATCTGGGCTCCTTTCCAGTCTTCTCTTGTGGTTCCAAAAAAGGAGAAATGTGCCTACTATATGCCAATGTGCAATTCATCCTCTACAACCCAGCTCACATAGCTGGAGGGCGGCAGGGGTAGAGTTTAAACCCAGGTATGCCTGATTTCCAATCCTGTGGCTTCCCGGGAGCCAGGTCAGCATAGCCCTCTCTGGGCATCGATGGCCGTCAGCCTCTACGATGGTGTCCATTGATTCTTGCCTCAGGTATTTATGCCCTCATATTAGGCCCCTCCCACACTCAGTGAGGATGACCTGTGTAACCAATAGGATATTGTAGAAATAACAGCGTTTGTCTTCCAAGGCTAGTATATAAAAGAGATTGTGTCTTCCGCCTTGCTCCTTCTTGAATCAGCCGCTCTGAGGAAGCCAGCTGCCATGTCATGAGGACACTCAAGATGCCCTATGGAGTAGTCCATGTGGCAAGAAACTGAGACCTCCTGACAACAGCCAGCCCCAACTTGCTAGCCGCATGAATGACCCACTTTGGAAGCAGATCTTCTAGCCCCAGTCAGGCCTTCAGATGACCACAGCGCAGCCGACATCTTGACTGCTACTCCTTGAGAGACTCCAGGTCAGAATCCCCAGCTAAGGCCCTCCCAAATTTCTGACCCACAGAAACTGTATGAGATAATAAAAGTTTGCTGCTGCTTTAAGTTATTAAATTTGGGCGTACTTTGTTACATTATATTGCTACGTATAAATATTACAGCCCCTCTCTGGGCCATGGGTTTATGCTGCAAGAATAGTCTGGAAGGTGGGAAATAAAGGCATCCAGAACCAGCCACTTGCTGGAGGGGTGTCCAGAGTAGAATGAATTTTAAGAGGATAGGAATCAACCTCCGCAAGAAATCCCCAGTGTGTGGGAGAACTGTGAAATAAGAGACTAAGCAAAGCAGAAATCCTGGCACCTCCTTCCTAGAAATTTCTCACACACTTCATCTATCTCAGTACAGTAAATGGAACCACGTGCACCCAGTCACTCTGGCCAAGAACCGAGGAGTCATCCTTGAGCCCATTCTCTTTCTCACACCCAACATCCCATCCATCAGCCAGGCTCTGGGCTCTACCCCGGAATGCATCCCAGACCTGGCCCCTTCTCACAGCCTTTCCTGTAAGTGCCACGGACGAATCCACCAGCCTGTCTCACCTGGGCAACATCAGTGGCATGTTGGCCCATCTCCCGGTCCCTGCTCAGGGCCAGAGTGGCCTTCTCAGAGTGGAGATCAGATCGCGTCTTTCGTGCTCAAAAACCCTCCAGGGCTCACAACTCTCCAGCATGCGGCTCTCTTTCAAGCCTGGAAAGCTCCTATCACCTCAGGGCCTTTGCATTTGCTCTTTTCATCTCTCAGATCATCATGTAACATCAGTTGGGTCTCATCTTACACAATACTTCCTCTGAGAAGTTTTCCTAGGCCACCAGAGCCTAATCCCTCTCTAACCCACTGCTCTAACTCATTTCCTTACATGACTTATTTTCCTATTTGTTGCCTGTCTCCCTTAGTAGAATGTCAGCCCCATGAGGGCCAAGGCCTTGTCTGTCTTATGCAGCTAGAACAGTGTCTGGCACATGGGAAATGCTCAGTAAACATTTGTTTAATGAGGCCTGTCTGAAGGTAGGGGGATGGTTGAGGGGACCTCTAAGTTGACCTGGTTATAAAACCCAGAGGACAGAGCTCTGCTGTGTGCTCTGGGGCTCACACTGCCTTTCCCAGCAAGAGGAAAAGGCAGAGCAATAGTAAGAGTTGCTGTGGTTTATGGGGAGACTTGCCAGCTGGGTGGGGCTCACCCCACCAATGGGTCCCATTTCCTATAGAGGAAAATCTTATAGCAAGCCACATCTGTCCGCCCGGCCACTGTCCTGCCAGTCCACCTCTCCCCTCCTGGTTGGCCTTGGCTGGGTACAACATATTCCTGCAGCCTGGTGTATCCTGAGCCCCCAGCATATGCCAGAATTGCCAGCAGTCACACCCCCAGAAGTCACCTTTAGCACCCCTGTTTCCAGAGAGGAGGCAGCTATACAAACGCCACCTTCTGTCCCACCACTCGGTGTCTCTGGGTCCCCCATTGGCCCTACTCGACCCTTCACTGCCAGAACGTTCATCCCTTTATTCCTTCTAACTGTATCTGCTGCTGCAAGAAAGGAAGGTAAAGGGGAAGGGGCAGGTGAGGATCAAGAAATGTCTGCTGGAAAACATTGAACAGTTGTGTGACTTGGATGTGAAATAACCAGAGAAGGAAGTCTAGGGTCAAATTAGATGTAAATTGTGTTGTGGTATTTTACTTTACTGTAGAGCCCAGAGACCCAAGTTATTTTCTTTGTCTCTTGGGCACAATGGAAAACTCGGATTCTTATGTTTTGCTCTAGCACATTAATAAATAATGTTAAAATAACATAAAAAAAAAAGAAGAAATGTCTGCTGGTAGGCAAGGAGAGATAGTCAAAAGGAAGCACAAAGACCCAGGGACAGAAATAAGTGAGGAACTACACTGTGAGATCTTAGGAAAGTCATTCAATCTTTGGGTGCCTTGGCTTCCGTATTTGTAAAACAACAAGATTTTTCAGCCCATTTTATGCTCTGATGGAATTAAAAGAATAAAATCAGATAATGTGCTGAAGTGCTTTCTAAGGCCTGGGGCACTGTACAAATGTTCGTTGTTATTAAGAGAAACAGGTGCAGGAAGGAAGGTTGGAAGGGGGTGGACTGGAGAGAAGCAAGAACACTGCAAGGTTCTGGGGTGAAGGATGGAAAACGTCTGCTCTGGATGAAGAGAACAATGAGGGAGTTGGAGGGAAAAGCAGAGACTCATTCTCCACCTGGAGACAAAACGGCTGAGGGAGTCAGAAAAGTAGAAGACAACGCAAGGGGAGACGCTGTACAGATGTGCCCACTGTGACCCAGGCCCCTTCCACCTGCACTAGGAGAGCACTCTAACCTGGAGTTTACTGGTGGGGAGATGCCCCCAGCAAGGCTGTGTACTTTGCTGGAGCAAGGTCACCCAGCAGGAAATGGATTCCCTCGTAGACCTGCCTGCTCCATCAGCACCCTTCTCCGAGGTAACACTTGGCCCTCGGAACGACCAATTGCTATGTTTCTGAGTACCTACCATGTGTCAGGCACTTCCCATACATTACCCCAACTCATCCTCATAACAACCTTTTCTTATTCCCATATCCTTGAGGATGCGAGGGAGGCTCAGAGAGGTTACGTGACTTGCCCAAGGCCACCCAGCAAGTAGAGCATGAGATGCACCAGATCCAGGGGCTCAAGGGCTCAATGCTCCTTTCTGAAGCATCCTCCCTCCTCTTTGCATTCACTGAACTCCTTCCTGGAAAGACCAAGTGTTAACAGCAAAAGTAGGGGTGAGAGGGCAGGAGGGATAAAAGCAATAACAGGGACAGTGCAGAGATTGGCTGCATATGAAAGGTGAAAGCCAAGCATTTTCATCTCCAGAGAGTTAAGCCCATCTGACAGAATAATTTCCTTCCCAAATAATCCTTCATAATCCATCCCCCGCCCTTACTCCAAGAAGCCACCATCAGCTGATCCATCACTCCTCCGTCCTGGCCTGAAAAGACGCAGCATGGGTCCAGCCAGCCTGGCCAACAAGGACCCAACAATCCCTCTGGTCTTCTTGCCTCAGTTTGCCTCTCCCACCAAGACCAGCCAGGAAACACTGATGGGGAAACTGAGGACCAAAGTGGGACCTCGCCAATAAAGAGAGTAGGATGGCAGTTCAGGAGGTTCCCCGCGGAACGTGACCTTGACCTTGGAAACTTGAGCCCCTAATCCACATTTGCCCTCCTATCCCCTCTGTCTCCAGGTCCTGTGGCTGTGGCCCCATCCTGACTTTTTCTAAACTGCACAAATCGGGCCAACCAGGGCGCTGTGCGGCCCGCAGGATAACTGAACTGCATCCCCCTCCCCCTACTTACCCCCACCCCCTTTGAAAACTAGGGGAAATACCTTCAAAGGCCCCTCTCTCGGAGCTCGTCCCCGTCCCCGCCAGCCACCTCCAGAAGACACCGAGACTTTGAGCCATGCTCCCCAGCCCATCCCCCGTTGCTCCCGTACCCTGCCCCCCGGCCCTCGCCTTCACCTTGACCTGAGACCGATCTACGGCCGAAGCTTTGCATAAACAAAGAGAGGAGGAGGGGACGACCCGGGCACTGCCCCCGCCCCTCCGGCGCGCCCCCACACACACTCCAGTCCCAGGACCCCACGCCCGTCTCGTCCCCACGCCCCCCCCCCACGGGGCCAGCTGGCCCGCGGCCCCTTACCTTGGCCTGGCATTTCCGATGACAGGAGAAGCTGCAGACTGCAAGAGGGCGAGACACAGAAAGAAAGTTTAGCCGCGAGGTATGAAATGGAAACTCCGGCGAAATCTCCTCCCACCCCGCCCGCAATCGCGCGCTTGGGAGGGAAGGAGGGACGCAGAGAGGAGGGGGCGGAGGGGGCGGCTGCCGCAACTCCCCGGGGCCTGCGGGGCGGGAACGCCGGAGACTGCGGACCCCGGGCCGGGCATGCACTGAGCCCCCGTTGCCAGCGCCCCTCCAGCTGGCTGGGGGCAGTGGGAGGAGCAGGGGGAGCGAAGGGGACTGAGTCCCCACACTGGATCCTTGCCAGGGGCCGAGGTGGCCCGACCCAGGCCCCACTTCAGCCGCTCCGAGGAATAAGGGGGGCTTTCTCCCCTTACACGCACACCAGGCAGGCAGCTGGCACCTGGGAACCACCATCACACTCACTGTCCCCCAGAGGGAGATGCACAGACCCAATTCATAGTCCAGCAGAGACTCAAGCACACACACATACCCTTTTACACCCATACACACACACAGACACTCACTCATAACCACTTACACTCATACACTCAGCCGTATATGAACTCAGCCGTATATGAACTCAGCCATACACACAGCCTCTCGCATGCACACCCATGCCCAAGGAGAAACCTGTGACGGGGCACCAACACACACACAATTTCATGGGAGACCCTTAGAGTGCGGCCTGACACAGACATGTGGACAGATTTTCACAGACTCACAAACTTCACATGCATGGCTTGAAACACACACACACACACACATACCCACACACAGGACTTGCTACTCCCTCCCACTACCAGAAGCTGGAATCAAATTTCCTAAGGGGTTCCCACAGCCTGGAATGTCCTAGCCCTGCACGCCCCACCCTCAGGGCCCTCCACCTAAGGACTTGGTGGTCCCCTCCCACCAGGTCCCATAGATGGGGTGAGGGGTACGTGAGCTGATTTCCTGCACTGAGTAGGCCTTGTTGGCTCCCCAGGGCCTGCAGAGGCGTGTGGGTGGGGGGCACTGGGAAAAGGGGACACTCTAAGGCTTCTGGTTTGTGGGAATAGGGGTTGGGGAGAAGCTGGGAGGCATGCTGAGTGGAGTCTGGGATGTGACCTTGGCCACTAGCCCTAGCCTGGGACCTTGTTCTTCCAGAACCTAGGCCTGGCCCCAGCTCAGTCCTGTGACTCAGCTGGTGCTGAGCAAGGCTTTCCTGACCCCACCAGCCAGCCAGCCCAGCTCAGGGACTTCTCCACCCCTGGCCACTCCACCCCTAGTTACCAGGACATACCCACCCCTGGCCACCCAAGTCAAATCATGCCCATCTGGTGAGGCTCTCTGTTTCTCTCTCTCCCCCACCCCCACTACCCCAGGTGGCAGCTCCCCTCCAGAAGGTGTTTCCACTCTGACAGCGGCAGCCTCCCCAGCCCCACCCCCATGCCTTCTTTTCTGGCCTTGGAATGTGGAATTCAGAAAGCCTCAGGCCATGTGGCCTGAGCTTGGAAGGCCCTTCCAGCCAGACAGGTCCCCCACTAAGCCACTGCCTCCAGACAGAGGGACCATTCCCTTTCCTCTGCTAATCAAACCTCAGGCCTTGCAGAATAAGTCCTGGGCTCTCACTGTTCCCTAGCTTCTTGAAGAAGAAACCAAGGCTGTCTCTATCACCAGAGTGCACATTTTCCACCACAACTTTGGTTCCTACCGTTGTAGACTCCTTCAAGATCTCTCTCTCTCTCTCTCTCTCTCTCTCTCTCTCTCTCTCTCTCTCTCTCTCTCTCACACACACACACACACACACACACACACACACACACACACACCACAATACGGGTACACAGTAGAGGCTTAATAAATATTGGCTGAGTTGGACATGACTGAAGGTCTCTCCGGGAGTGTATGTGCACCCCCATTTAATCATGCCCACCACACTCTTTTTCGGAGCCACATCCTCCCCCAGCATCTTATATCCAACCACAACAGCATCCCTGTGTCTGCTCCGACCTCCCAACCCGTCTAGACACTAAAAGGACAATGGGAGCCAGGACTCCATCTCCCTCCAGCATCATACTTCATACTTCTGACAGTTCCCAATGCACTAAGCGTTTTCCTACGTCCAGGCACTTGCACTTGCTGTTCTGGATGCCTGGAAAGCTCTCCCTCCCCTCAGCTCTCCACTGTTCACTGAGTCAAATCTTTCTTCTACTTCCGGAATCCCCTGAAAGCCATCTCCTCAAAGAGGCTTTGCCTGACCATCCACATTACAGTAGGCTCCCCCATTATTCTTTCTCAGCAGCACCCTGATAATTTCCTTCTTATCTGAAGTCATCTGGGGTAATTCTTGCTCAAGTACGTATAGTATGTCTCCTCACACCAGACTCATGAGGGCAGGGAGCATGCCTGTCTTACTGAAACCATATCCCTAGTAGCTAGAACAGTGTCTGCTCCAGGCCCACAGCACCAAACAGCATCTTTGTGCAAATGAGATAAAGTCCCACCCTCTGGGCAGACCAGTTCCATGGACACACCGCTGAGAACAGTGTCTTTGTGGGACCAGCAAGAAAGTTTCTCCAGGTGGACTCAGGTACGTGGCTTGGTGAGAAAAGCACGGGCTGATTCCAGAGCTCTCTTGAGGAGGCACCTTTGGCAGTGAAGGGCCTGCATGACCACATAGGGCAGCCCTGCCTGTCACACAGTGGGCAGGCACTCAACAAATGCCCTTGAATGGAGAGCAGATGGAGACATCACTGGGCACTTGCAGGAGAATGAGGTGAGTGCTCCCCGCATGCTGGAATGCAGAGCTTGTCCTTGAAAGCTCTTCAGTGGGGAATGAAGGAAGACCTCCTTCAGCCCCCAGCCCAGAAGACAGAAGCTCAGCAAACTGAACTCAAGTGACAGACGCGGACAAGTCCAGGAGGATAGGTTTTTGCACCTAAAGAAGCACCTGCCCCCAGACCCCAGTATGCCCTCTTGCCCTGGCTCCCCCCCAGGGAGGGCGCCTTTACTACCTTAGTCACCTTTCTCAGGTCTTCTCCCACAGGACAGTATTTCCTACTCTTTAATGTGAGTCTTCCTGCTGTACTTTGGACCGTGGCCATGCCATTCTGCTGGCTTCTTTTTCCCCAGATCAGTGGCACATTCAAATGTGCTACAGAAAGGGAAATTGTAGCGGCCAGCCTCCAGGGTGGCCCTGGTATTTCTCACCTCCCGGTATGCACACCCTTCTGTAGTCCCCTCCCACGGTGAATCAGGCTGGTTTATGTACCCAGTCAGATATTGTAGAAATGATGGTGTGTGATTTCTGAGGCTAAGTCATCAAAGGCATTGTGGCTTCAGCCTTGGTCTCTTGGATCACTCCCTCTGGAAGAAGCCAGTTACCATGTCATGAGGACACTCGGGCAGCCCTACGGGGAGGGCCATGTGGTAAACAGCTGAGGCATCCTGCCACCAGCCAGCACCAACTCAGCTGGCACATGACAGAGCCCCCTGGATGTGGATGTCCGAGCTGCAGTCAGGACCTCAGATGACTGCAGCCCTGGCTGACATCTCGACTGCAACTTCATGAGGCACCCAGCGTCCAAACCCCCCCACCCCAAGTCACTCATGAATCCCTGACCCACAGAAACTAAGTGAAGTAATAATTTTGTATTTGCTTTAAACTGCTAAGTTTTGTGATAATTTGTGCAGCTACAGGTAACTAATACAAAACCAGGACACGGGATCCCTCAGAAAGCAAGAAGCCAAAAGGGAACTGAGACAGGAGCCCATCTCCCGGGCCCTTCCTTGCTCCCTGGGTACCTGCATGCTCCTCTCTGTAACTCCTTCTTTTCTTTCCTCATCCTACCAAACAATTAGTCATCCATCATGGCCCAGAAAGTAACTCCAATGACACTGTTGAATCTCAACCTTCCTCCCCAGCCTGCCACCACTGCACCGCTTCAGACCAAGTGTCCTTCCACCAGCCTTGGCCCCTTCAATCCACTGTCACAGACCATTCTCAAGGGCACACTGGTCACATCACCCCCTGCTTAGATAGCTCTGTCCAGCTCCTCAGCATACTTATAAGGCCCTGCATAGCCTGGTCTTGCCTCCACCTCCAGCTGCTGCCCCAAAGATATCTATTCTTACCACACCAAACTCCCCAAACAGACTTTGAGTCTGCAAGGAGCAGGTCTGGAGTGATGAACTCATAAACATCCTTCAAGACCCAATTCAAAATGCCCCTCTCTGAATAATCAGGCATTCCAAAATGGTCCCTCCCTTCTCTGTGCTCCCAGACTCTTCAGGTCACACCCCTTGGAAAGCTCTTGTCCCCTGAGAGGACTATGTAATCCTTTATGATATGTTCTCCCTCATATCCAACTGCTTCTCTAAGGTGGAAAGGGAGGTCCTATCCAACTTTGCAGCTTTGTATCCTGCCCCTTCCCCTAGCTCAGGGTCTGACATACAGGTGGGGCTCAATAAATGTGTAATAAATTCAAACTGGAATGATTCTCCCTAGCCTAAAACCCTCGGACCAGGGCTGACATTCCGGGACAACAGGACAACAGCGAGGGTGGATGAGCACCCCCCCATCCACCCCCCCACCTCCTCACCCCCCCACCCCCCCACCCCCTACCCCTCCCACCCCGTTCAGCTCCAGCCCTGCTGGGAGAGGGCAAATAGGGCCTGTGGTCAGTGCTTCCTGACAGCTTCAGTGCAAACACCACTTATGCTCAAGCCTGGTGAGGGGTTGGGGAAACTGAGTTAATTGATTCTTCATCCACTCACCCATGGGTCCTGCTCTCCATCTACCCACTAACCTACTGCGTGAAGGCCCGCACTCACAGCTCAGATGCTGGTCGCGCACTGGCTCTGTGATCCGGGGCAGGTTACTTAACCACTGTGAGGCTTCCCTCCCCGTCCCTACAATGGGGATCATAATAGCATCCACCTCACTGGGTTGTGGTAAGAATTAAACGAGTTAATATACACGGTTGGCTCCGAGTCTGCTGTCTATACTGGTTTGCTATTAGCTGCACATCTTTGTCATCTTTGTCTTGTTGTTATTTCACGGAAGAGCCCCCATCTCCTAGTCAGGAGACTCGGGTTCCAGGCCTGGCTGCTATCACGTAGCTGTGTGACATGAAGTAACTCACGCCCCCTCTCTGGGTCTCAGACTCCAGCTCAGCAAATAAGGCAGTCCACTGGCACCTTCGGGGTGGCAGGGCTTGCACCCGTGTCTTTATTAGCTGTCTCAATGTTGAAAACACAAAGACTTATGTTCTTAGTTGGGATGCCTTTCCAACTAAGAAAGAGCAGCTCCCTCCAGATCGCTGCGGTTCCCACCACGCTCTGCTGTCTCTCACTCATTTGCCTGCATTTCCCCTGAAGGCCCTTGCGTTTCTGACCCCTGGAATAGATGGTCTCCACACCCTCTTCCAGCTCTGAGGGCCTGTGCTAACCCCAGCCAGTCTCTCCATCAGTCACCACCTCCTTGTTCCTCCTTGCAACCAAGAAATGGGGAGAAACCCAGGTTCAACCCTGAAAACATCCAAAACGCTGTTGAGGAAACCCCAGCCCTTGGCTGACAGGGATGCCCACTGCACAAGGTACCACTGCTCATTGGGGGGAAGCAAAGGCAGGAATGTCCCAGCCTCCCCCTTCCTGGCGTCCCTTAGATGCCCGAGTCCTCCCAGACACACATCTCAGGATTAATCCCACGTGAGCAGACCATGGTTTCCCTCAGCTCCCAGGAAGGCAGTGGCCTCTTAAGCTGGTGACCCTGCAAAATAAAGCCCTCTTGGAGTGACCCTGTCAAACTAAGATCCCCACTTCCACCCACAGGTGTCCACACTGCCCCCACACAGGGGTGTCCAGCCCGTGGCCTGAGAGGAGCTGACAGCCGCATAGTGGGGAGGGGTGTATAGGTTACCTGCAGGTTGGAGAACTGCACCCCCACCGTCAGCCCTGGTCTGGCTCCTGCCTCACTAGGCTCCACATACTCAGTCCTGGAGTGGCTTCCTGCCTCTCGGGAACACAGGAAGCCAACATTGTTGAGATCTAAATGGCCTTTTCCTCCTGGCCTCGAGTCAGAAAATGAGCACAGAGCCTCTGCGTGCACCTGACCCCAGAGATAAAGGCCCACACGCCCAGCCAGCCTCAGCTCCTTCCCCAGCTGGCAGAGAGACTGGCCCAGCCATCCACCTGCCCACCTGCCCTCATCACCCTGCCCTGCCCTACTTATCTTCATAGCCTGGCCTGGAGGTGTGTGATGGTTTATATGGTGTCAATTTGGCTAGGCCATGGCACCCGAACATTTGTTCAACATTATTCTAGATGTTTCTGTGAAGGGTTTGTTTGTTTGCTTGTTTGTTTGTTTGTTTGTTTGTTTGGATGAGATTAACATTCAAATCAGTAGACACTAACTAAAGCCATTACCTTCCATAATGTGGGTGCGCCTCATCCAATCAGTTGATGTCCTGAACAGAACAAAGCAAGAAGGAATTCTGCCAGCAGCCTGTTTTTGAACTTGAACTGCAGCTCTTCCTAGGGGCTCCAGCCTGAAGGCCTACCCTGCAGATTTTGGATTTGCCAAACCTCCACAATCACATGAGCCAATTCCTTATAATAAATATCTATCCATCCATACATCTTGTTGGTTCTGTTTCTCTGGAGAACCCTGACTATTACAAGGTATCGCGGGGTGGTCAGGGGAGTGGGCATCGTGTGGCTTACAGTTGGAGCAAGAAGAAACCTTTAGATCACGCCGTCTGTAGTTTTCAAACTTTCGTGTTCATAGCCACGCAGATGGATTCTTGTGTGGAATCTCAGTGACATTGGTTAATATTTATTGAATGCTTGTTATGTGCCAGGTTCTGTTCTGAGCACTTTATTCTATTATCTCATTTAATCTCCACAGTAACCTGAGAAGGAGGTTTGCTGTATGTCCCACTTTAAAAGTGAAGGAACCAAGGCTCAGAGAAGTGATGCAATCTACCTAAGTTCCCACAGTTAGGGGCAGAGCTGATTTGAATCCAGGACATCTGAGCCACACCATCATGCCTCTTCACATATTTAACTCCTAAAACCAGAACTGCTTTGATTGAAGGGGCAGGGGTTCAAGGTCCCAGCCCCTTAAGTCTTCCTTTGGATTTCCCCCTTTCTCCTGCCTTCTTAGGCCCCTAAATCACCTCCAAAGAACCTTACTACTCCTTTGGAACATGCTTTAGGACCTCTGATCTCGTCCAACCCCTCCTTTAGAGAAATGTGGAAGCCTAGCCCAGAGAGGCTATGTCTCGCCCAAGATCACCCAGTAAGGCAAGACTAGAACCCTGGGTCTTCCTACCTTACGCGGCTTTTGTGAGGACTCCAAGGAGGTCCTCAGACACGAGGGAGAAGCTGGGCTCCCCAGGTAAGTAGCACAGAAGAAAGAGCTCCTGAAATAAGGCTTCTCCAAATCTAATTAGTAAGGGCTTCTGGGTAGGTTTGTCCCATAAAAGGCTAGATTGTCTTCCCAGGTGCATCCCACCCTAGGGAAACTACAAGTGATTGTTCCCACCTTCCAGGCTGACCAGAGGCATCGAGAAGGGAAATAGTCTAAGTCTGGGCTCCAGTCCTGGCCCAGATGTCAGCCCTTGGGCTCTTGAGCTGGCATTCTGGTCTCTTCCCTTGGGTTTCAGCCTAGCGGGAGACTAGGGTCCTTGGGCAAGGCACTAGACTCCTTACAGCAATGCCCCAGGGACACGTGGGAAACACTGAGGAATTCCTACACATCCCTCAAAACCCAACCTCCCTGTGCCTTCCCTCTGAAGCCTGACAGGAAAACACCTGCTACGTCAGAGACAGCTGTTCACACACATGTCTGTATCAGGTTTGCCACCGTGTTCTGTGATTGTCTGGTGGCATGTCTGTCCTCCCAGGTCAGGGGCTGGCTCTGGGCCCCAGTGCCCGGCACAGCATCCACCCACAGGGAGCTCAGTTCATGGCTATCAGATGGATGCTCGCGTGAATACAGGAGATGCAGTGACCGCCTACGTTGGGAGAGATCTCTAACCTTTACAGACTCCAACAAGGAAATTTTCCAGGCCCTCCCACTCTATGGGCCTCCGTGAGCAGCCCCGATCCAGTCCCTTATCCAGAGATGAGGAAACTGAGGCCCGAGAGGTGAAGTGATCTGTCTGAGGTCACGCAGCCTGTCAGCGGCAAGACCGAAACAGAGGCTGGGCCACTGACAGAGGCCCGAGGCGTCTCCTCTCATCCATCGCTGTCTCCCTCACAGGAAGCCTTAGCCCCTAACACAAGCACTCATTTACAGTCGCACAGAGAACCTCCGTGTTCCTCACAATAAGCCCCTGTGAGGCGTAGGACAGGGTTTGTTATTAACCCCATGGTACAGCGGAGGAAGCAGGCTCCGTGAGGTGGAGGACCGGCCGTGGTCTCACGGTGACCTCTCCTCTGTATGTGTCACACGTATGCCCACGTATCCCGCCACCTCAGCTCGTGTCTGCTTTGTTTCTCTTGGAGTCCTCAGAACCAGGACTAGTCCTTAGGTTCTTTGACTCCCTTTCCTGCCCCCATCTCCCACCCACCCCCCTTCAGCCATATTACATTAAACAGTGAAATGCAGGAGGGCGGGGAATGGAAGAACCATGGAAGCTATAGAGCAGGGCAGCCAGAGGCGATGGGACAAATGCCTAAGTTTTAGATCTACCCTGTTTCCCCAAAAATAAGACCTACTGTACAATCAGTTCCAATACATCTTTTGGAGCAAAAATTAATATAAGATCCAGTATGATGTGATATGATATGATATGATATGACATGAGACTGGGTCTTATATTATTTTTTGCTCCAAAAGATGCATTAGAGCTGATTGTCTGGCTAGGTCTTATTTGGGGGGAAACACGGTAGGAAAGTGTCTACACTGCCCCCAGTCTGCAGCAGAAGTTCCCTCAGCATTGCATCCCGTGGAGATTGAATTCAGAGGCTTGATGTTCCATACACACCACACCACCCATCACCTCCAACCACTAGTCCAGAGAGTTACTGGGTTGTAACCCAAGACTTGAGGACTGGAAGGAGAACCAGTGAAAACAGCAAACTCTTTGGGTTGAGCTTGGTGAATAAAACGTGGCCTGGATTTTAGTCCACAATTGCCCCCTCAGCCAGGGAACAACCCGTACAACCAAACCTGCATCTCTGGATGGATGGATGGATGGATGGATGGATGGATGGATGGATGGATGGATAAGCGGGGCTATCCATCACATACCATGACAATTTCCTGGTTCCTGGCTCTGTGTTTTCCTGGCCAAACACAGAGTTGGCCCACACCTACATCTCCCACAGTAAGCCCAGTGACCCCAACCCTTCCCACAGGCTTGGTGACTCCAACCCTCTTACTAAGGGACTGTGAAACTATGGGCCTCCCTCTCTTGCTGGGCTGGCGCTTGGTCCTTCCATGGCCCAGTCCTGACACCTGGTGGTGCCTCTGGAGAGTGGCCCTGGCTTTCTTCCCTCTTCTCACTAACACCCAGAACTGCCAAACCCGCCTGGCAGCTCACTGGCCACCTGCCCTCCACTCTGGTTCACACCAGCAGAGCCAGGCTCTGAACCAGGTAAAACTGGGGTCATCCTTGCTCACCTTGGGAGCCGTCCATTCACATGGGGTCAAATCCCCTCCTCAACCCAGGCCCTCAAGCCTCGTCAACTAGGGAGCATAGGACCACAGACTACCTCTGAATGTAAGGCCAGAGATGTGCCCAAGGTCACACAGTTAGTGTACTGGGACTTCCTTCTACCCCACCCCTTGCTGCCTCCTCTGAGAGCAGCGATGGGGGTCACTGAGGTGAAGGGAAGTGACACTAGGGAAGGAAGGAAGGAACTGGGGGGAGGGTCAGGGGCTAACTTAAGCAGATTCTCTGGGCAGGGTGGGGTGGGGTGTGGCAATGCAAGCAAAATGCAAAGGCCTCAGCAATTCCTTCCTGACTTCTCCTACCCTAAATCACCACTGACCCAGCCAGACCTGTTAGGAGGAGGGTGACACCATGCGGCTGATTTCTGTATTGCAAAAGTTCCTGTCGGCCTCCTAAACTCAGCCCTTCAGTTAGGAAACGTAACCTTCTCCCTGCGCTTTGCTATAGCAGGCTTTGCCTGGAATAGCCTCCACACGCACATTCCATCCACCCATCCACCCTCCAACATCCAGCTGAAATGCCTCATCTAGAAGCCTTCCCTCCCGGAGAGAACACATACCCTGAAAACCCCACTGCAACCCAGCCAGCTGTGTGCCTTGGCAAGAGACTTACCTACTCTGAGCCTCAGTTTTCTCCTCTGGATGGAAAAACAGGATGACCCCAGCCCTCCTGGATGCCAGGAGCATTACATGAAATCATGCATGCAAACGCTCTAATATTAAGTGCTTTATAAGTGTTCACTAGGCTGTGCTGCCCAGCTTCCCAGCCCACCTGGGACTCTGGCACAGAGCGAAGGAAGAAGGGGAGAGTCCAGGTGGAATAAAGGCTCCAGGGCAGGAAGGAGCCCAGCCCCTTTGGCATACCTGACATAATTGGCATTTCGGGAGCTGTACAAGGTGCAGCTGGTTTGAGTATGGGGTTGAGGGGATAGACCAGAGAACTGGCAAGGGGTGGGTCCCACCAGGCCTTGCAGCCACGGGAAGGGGTCTCTGTTTTGTCTACCAGTATTGGGGGCTCCCAAGTAACTGTTTTGTCTACTCAGTTACTGGGGAACTGACATAACTAGATCTTCATTGAGTCCTGCTGGAAGCGGGCATAGAGCGTGGGTTGGTGAGGGTGGGTCAGGAAACAAGAGGCAGAGGGGCTGCAGTCAGTCGTCCAGGTGACAGATGTGGCAGCCTGAATTGGCTGCAGAGAAGTTCAGTGACTCAAGTTGTATGGGGAACCCTCGCCATTGATGGGAGGTAGGGATGAAGGAGAGGGAGACATGTGATGTGGCAAATGGGTGGGTAATAGTGTCAGCCACTGAGACGGGGTGCAGGGACCTCCTGCTGATCTCACCGTGTGATCTGGGACAACACACTGACTTCTCTGGCAGCCAAACCCCAGGCCGTTCCAGGAGCATGAGAACAGTGACTGAAAAAGCCCAGCAGCCAACAGGCCCTCCCCAAGTCTGACTTGAGGCCTCTTAAACTCACCCTGCCATTGGAGGAGGGCTGTGGCATGCATCTTTGCAGGACTGCCCCTGTCAGGCACATGCCACCCACACACCTTCCACACACCATTCACGTGCCAACCACATGACCTCCATGTGTCATCCACAGGCCCTCCACATGCTACTCACATGCCTTCACATGCCATCACAGACTATCCTTCCACCTTCCACATGCCACTCGCAGGCCAGCTGTATGATATCCACATCTCTGCTTCATGCCATCTGCGTCCTGCACACGCAGGCCACATGGCATCTCCACGTCAGCCCTCACTTGCCATGTGCCCCCCACACACACACGCACGCACACACGCACACACACACACACCAGGCTTGCCATCCGCTGTGCCCCGCACCCCCTCTCAGATGAGAACCGAGCACCAGGTCAGGACCCCGAGAAGGACATGGGCAGAGCTGAGTCCCACCCTGACCTGGCCCCAGGCTATCTCATTCCCATGAAGACGTGCTCCCCACCCCCTGGCGCAACCAGCTGCTCACCTTTGCAGGTGCAACCCTCCCGGGTAATGACCTGCCGGCAGATGCCACAGGGCTTCACCTTCTTGAAGGTCTTCACCTTAAAGTGGTGAGTCTTGGGGGTCTCCAGGTCCTCGGGCTGCAGAACAAGAGGCACAGTGATCAGGCCTGGGCAGAAGGCTGGGGTCGCAGGAAAGGAGTTGGGGGTTCCGGGGGAGACATAGGCAAGGACTAGGGAAGAGCAGAGGGGAGAGCCCCTTCAGGTGTGAAAGGTCCGAGCCCGTTTCTGGGAGGAGGTGCCCAGGGAAAGAGAAAGTTCTGGGTGCAACCCAGACTTCCAGCCTTAGGTGCGGTCAGCATACTGGGGCCTCTCCATGTTTTCTTAATCATTTTTTTCTTTTTATTTATTTTATTAGCAAAAGGTACTCACTTTAAGTGTATTGTTCGATACAATTTTACACACACATGCCCCATGTCACCACACCCCAGAAGACTCCCTCAGGGACGTCCCAGTCAATTTTCCCTAGGTAAATACTACTGCGACTTCCATCACCAAAGATTCCTTTAGCCAGAGTTTTAAACTTCATATGACTGGAACTGTACCGTACGTACTCGTGCCTGGCTTCTTTCACTCAGCACTATTCTGTGAGATTCATCCATGTGGCCACACAGAGCAGTAGCTCCTTCCTCCACTGCTGGGTGGTATTCCATCGACGGTTGATAGTCCTTAACATTTTACCCATGTTCCCAGAATGCCATGTCTCTCAGTTCTCTCTCTCACCCTCACTACACACCCTGCACCAGCCCAGAAGGCTTCTTCCATCTTCATTTTTATTTTCTGTTCTTTGCATTAGGAAAATATGGATATGTTAAGTATCCTTTTTAAAACTACACCACCACAGGGGCCGGCGCAGTGGTTCAGGCGGTTGGAGCTCCGTGCTCCTAACTCCAAAGGCTGCCGGTTTGATTCCCACATGAGCCAGTGGGCTCTCAACCACAAGGCTGCCAGTTCAATTCCTCGAGTCCCGCAAGGGATGGTGGGCTCTGCCCCCTGCAACTAAGATTGAACACGGCACCTTGAGCTGAGCTGCTACTGAGCTCCCGATGGCTCAGTTGGTTGGAGCGTGTCCTCTCAACCACAAGGTGCCGGTTCGACTCCCACAAGGGATGGTGGGCTGCACCCCCTACAACTATCAATGGCAACTGGACCTGTAGCTGAGCTGCGCCCTCCACAACTAAGACTGAAAGGACAACTTGACTTGGAAAAAAGGCCTGGAAGTACACACTGTTCCCCAATAAAGTCCTGTTCACCTTCCCCAATAAAAAAAATCTTAAAAACAAAACAAAACAAAAAACTACACCAGCACACACATGAGATGAGAGGCAGTCTAGCAGCCCAAGCCTTCTCTGTGTCTGACCTCCTGCGGTGAGCTCCTAGGCCAGTCACCACCCCACCACTACCACGGGCCTCGGGCCTCAGTTTCTCCCTTCGGACATCTCGAGGAGGGACACCACACCCCTTGAGCTCTAATAGTCTGTCCTTTGTCACCACGTATGGGAACACACTCTAGGCACAAAGCCCTGTACCCATGCTACTTCAGATCACTCTCCTCCCACCTGCAGCCCCCAGCCCGCCTGGGGGAGCTCCCCTATTCAGAGGACTTCCCAGATAAGTCATCCCCTTGCCTGCAGGCACTATTCCTTTCCAAGGCGCCTCACCCTGGTGTCTAATCTGATTCATTCCCCTGCTGCAGCAGCAGGGGCCAGCAGAATACAGAACTGGCAGCTCCCTCTTTCCCCTTCTCCCAGACACAGAGTTTTCTGACGCTGTCCGTACACACAAGGACACACACAGAGACAAGATCTCGCAGACCTGCAGTTCTGGGGAGAGGGCTCTTCCCTTCCAAGTCCCCTTACTGCACCCTGCTTTAGAACCTCCCAGCTCTGGGGCAGGGGCGGGGGCGTGGGCAGGAGGGTAGACTGGTGTGTTCAGAGCAGGAAAAGTAACAGTGTCCCACAAACCCAGCATGTCCGGGACTCCTATCTGAAGACACTATATTTGTGAGTCCTGGAAAAAAAAGAGACTGAGCCATGAGAGACACAGAGAAAAAAAAAATACAGACAAAATGAGAGAAAGAGAAAGCCAGAGAGACAAAGAGGCAAAGAAATAGAGAGAGGCTGAGCCGGGAGGGGAAGGGATCAGGGGTGGGGGGGGAAGAGAGGGGAGAGAGGAAAGACAGAGACAAACGAGCATGAACAGAGACAGAGAGACAGATGGAGAGAGTAGGCAGAGAAAGACAGAGAAAAGCCAAGCCACAGAAAGTCAGACAGAGAGGGGGGAAAGACCAAGATAAAGGCAGAAACAAAGAAAGACAGAGGCCAACAAGCTTACACAGAGAATGTGGGAGATTAGATAGAAATACACAGAGACTATAAAGGGAACCCGAGAATCAAAGGGGGACAGACAGACAAAAGGACACAGGAGCCAGCTTGATGGGGCCCCCAAAGGCTCAATCTGGGAAGATCTGAGCATCAAAACACATAATGACAGGAATGGCTTAAATGAGCCCATTCTGATACGTGAAATAAGTGAATAAACTGAAATCTGAGGAACAGAATATTTACAAGTCTCCAAGCACCTCCCCACATCATACTTGTAAATCACCAAGGGGAAAAAAGTAATTTTTCCTGGCAGACTCCACTTTAATCAGGTAGCCAAAGTTAACCAGTAATGGGACGAACGGAAATCGTGGGCCATGGAAGGGATACACTAAAAACAGAATATCACTTCTGCGACATTTGTGCCAGAGAGACACAAGCTGAATTTAAGCATGAGGGAACATCAGACCAACCCAAATTGAAGGACAACCTACCAATTAAATGGCTTGGAATCTTCAAAAGTGACAAGGTCACACGAGAGTCAAGGAAAGATGGAGGAGATTTCCAGACTAAAGGAGACTGAAGAGACATGACAGCCAAATGCAGTGGCTGATTCTGAACTGAATTCTTTCCATGCCCACGCAGGACATCGTTGGCCATAAGGACGTAACTGGCCACATTTCAATGGGGAAAGAGGATAAGATGGTAGTCACGTATCAGTGTCAATTTCCTGACTTGGATGGCTGTGTTGGGTTAGGTAGGAGAAAGCCCTTGTAGGACAATCAGGAAAGTATTTAGGAGTGGTGGGCATCATGTCAGCAAGTTACTCTCAGATAGCTCAGTGATAAAAAGTTATTGGCACTGTATTTGCAACTTTTCTGAAGTTTGATATTGTCTCAAAATTCAAAGAGACAGGCAGACAGATAGAGATAGTGGGGAGGCAGGAGGGAGCCGAGACAAAGCAGAGGTGGAAGAGAGAGCAGAGGGTGATGGAATCGGGAATGGGTGCCAGGAACCCAGCAGTGCCCCCTTGGTGGCTAGGCCAGGAAGCAGGGCCTGGGTTGTGATATTCCAGACAGCTGGGTTTTAGCAGCAGTGCTTCCAGCTTACTCTGGGGGTGACATGAGGATGGGGTTAGGCCACTGCCCAGCTCTGGACCTCACTCAGTGTCCCCATGCCACAACAAGGGGCAGGTCCCTTCCATTCTGAGGTCTCACCCTGCTGGTGATCCCATCTCAGCCCTCGGCTGGCAGCCTTCCGGATAATCTCGGTCACATATATTCCAGGAAGGGGGCCCAGCCCAATGTCAAACTGCAGCAGCCCTGGCCTTGAGTGGGAGGAGGTGCCAGGAGGGGACTTGGGGTTCAGTTTAAGGCCTGGCTAGAGAAGCAGGCAGGAAGCCCTACAGCCCATTCGTTTCAGTCCTGCTCTGGAACACCCAAGCCTGCTTCTCCCTCTAAGTCAGGCAGAACTCCCTATTCCAGCTTACACCCCAGACTTCTCTGTCTATACCCCAAAGCCAGCCCTTCCCCCAAAGCCTCCTCCCCAAAGCATATTTGGGGCAGTGGGATCTCACGAAAGGTCTTGGCTGCCCAGTGAACAGATGGGGAACAGGCGGAGCCTTCCAGACTGACAAGCAAACACCCAAGCTTTTCCCCTCAGCCCTGGGTTGCCTGCCCATAAAATCTGAGCTTATAAAATCTCTCCTTGCATGGGCTTGGAGAACAGAAACAGGGTTTAAGCTACATTCTCTGGCCTCGTTCACAGCCTCTCTAAGCACTGGGATGGGAATCTAGAGACCTACCGTGCTTCCCTGAAAATAAGACCTAGCCAGACCATCAGCTCTAATGCATCTTTTGGAGAAAAATTAATATAAGACCTGGTCTTATTTTACTACAAGACTGGGTCAATATAATATAATATAATATAATATAATATAATATAATATAATACTAGATCTTATATTAATTTTTGCTCCAAAAGACGCATTAGAGCTGATCGTCCGGCTAGGTCTTATTTTCTGGGAAACATGGTAGTTTCTAGGCTGGCATCATTGAGAACATCAGTGACCTTCTCTGGGCCTCACAGTCCCCAAATGAAAAACGAGGGGTTTGGGCAACACAGTCTGAATGCAGACAGAGCAGGGAAAACAGGGGGCCAGTTTGAGATGGAGGAATTGGGGCAGCTAGGGGTGGGACATGCTGATGGTTACAGAGAGCATGATGCCCAATGAGACATCACCTCTCCAAGAGAGGCTAGGGAACACTGGTGGCCGTGAGGGGACCAGATCAGCCAACCCCAGGCAAGTGGCCCCAGGCTGTGACCTTGACCTTGCTGGCGTTGATTTCCCTGGCTATAGAAGGGGGTATTTGGTGATCTTGTTGAGTCGCCCACAAATGTCTGAAGGGCTCCAGGATAATGGAGGAGAGTCTAAGCTGGGTGAGCCTCTTATCTTCGAACATCGAAGGAGCTATCATTGTAAGCAGAGACTGGACATAATCTATGAAGTTATTGGAGGCAAAACAAAGCCCAACGCGCAGAAGCTACAAGGACGCATGATTAGACTCAGGGGGAAAAAGAACTTCCCGACAATCATATGTTAAAATCAGGACGAAGAAGGAAAACAGGGGTCTGGTACCTACTCTGCCCTCGCCCACAGCTACTCTCCAGGTACAGGTGGAGGGTATGAATGAGCCCAGAAAGTGCAAAGTTGCATTCAAGGGTAATGGCTTGTTATGACAATGACTATCGTTTTCCTAACAAGTGGCAGATAGCTTCACAAAGCACTCCCCAGCTCCTTCCTCGCTGTATTGGCTCCTAACGGACCTGGGGGAACTGAGAGACAGAAGAGGCACTGCCACAGCCAGAGCGGCTGGGTCTCTCCAGTGCCCATCTCCCTCCAGAGCTAGAGCCCAGACCAGGGAAGTGGTCCCAGCTCAGAAGTCATCCTTCCCCACCCTCCAAGCCCAGAGCCCTGGCCCTGTGACAAGCCCACTCAGCATCAGAGGGCTTTCCTGGCCCTCAGGGGGATCCTCTCCCTCCCAGCCTCCACTCAGCCAAGCCTGCCTGCCAGATGCATGTCCCAGCCAGAGGGGTGTGGCACATCTGGCTTAAACAGCCTTGGCGGGAGTCCTTGGCCCTAGGATGGAGAAGGCTGTTTGTTGGTTCCTCCCTGCCCCATGGGGCCGCACAGTTCGGTGGGGTTGGAGGAGGGGTTGGTGATGGAGGGGATGATAACCCGAGGGGTTCTTTAGCTCATGAGAAGTTCCTCCTCCCCCAAGGAACTTCCCGAGCCCTGCCCTAACTAGGCCCCCTGTGCCAATACCACCAGCCCTGGATGACGTGGCAAGAGGACAGGAGACTGTGAGTTAGTGAGCCTTGGGAAAGAGAGTCACCAAAACACAGGCCTAGGACAGACGTGGAGTGCCAGCTCCACCCTCTCCCTGCCTCCTGGCCCTCCACCCTCTGGGTCTCCTTGCCTTGGGTTGAGACACCAGGACCTGGTTGGTATCAGCCATCATTTCTATGGGAAAGACTTGGCCTTCCAAAGGAGCTGCAGCCTGGCCTCTAGGAGTCCCTGGGGCACCTCAAAAGCAAGCTTCTCCCAGCCCCACCTGACCTTCACATACACACCAAAGTTCCTTACCCCCCCACACACAATCCCCTAGCCAGCTAATATCCTGACCATGTTCTTAGTCACCCCGGGTGGAAAACTCTGAATCACTCTCAACTCCTCCCTGCCCTCCACCCTCCAAGCCAACCAGTTGCCAGACTCTGAATTTTGCTTCCTAAACATTCTCTCAGCCCTCTTGTGCCTTTTGATTCCATTGCCTATTGGAGGCCTTGTCACTTCTGCCTATAGCTGTTGCAACAGACTCCAGGGTCCCCCCAACACTGGCCCCTCCTCCCCACACAGCCTCTAAGGAGCACAACTCTACGGGGTCACTGACACCCTTACTCACCCCAAAATGTTCCCATGCCTTCCAAGATAAAACCTGCATTCCCTGAAGCCAGCAAGGAAAGCAGCCTTGGTCCATACCCAGCCCACCCTGCCATCTCAATCCCCATGTCCCACTCCCCAGCTCCCTGCCCTTCACCCACCTCTGAGCGTCTGCTCTGCTGTTCCCTAATCCCAGAATGCCCTTCTTCCCCTCTCAGCTTGTCAAGCTTCTAGTCGTTCTTGAAGGCCTCATTCAAACTTTATCCCTTCAGGAAGATCTTTCCAGCTACACTACCACCACCACCACCACCTCTGTCAGAATCAGCCTCCCCACCACTGCCTTCTTGTTTTGTTGTGATAAGTTAAAAGCTCTGGAAAAGATGAACTCTCATATGCCCTTTGCCTCATTCACCAGTTGTTAACGTTTTGCCACTTTTACCTGCTCTCTCTTTCCGTCTCATTCCCTGCCTAACCTCAGTATTAGCCTCACACTCAGGAAATTCACTGTTATCTGACATTCAGTTCATATTCTAATTTCCCTCTTTTGTCCCAATAGCATCCATTATACCTGGGTCTTTGTTTTGGTTTTTATTTTGGACTCCAGATCCATTCAAGATCCTGCATTACATTTAGTTGGTGGGTTTCTTTCACCTGTTTTAATCCAGACAGAGCACTCTACCTTTTGATTTCTTTTAGGACATGGATGTTTTTGAATAGTCAAGGCTGTTTTGCAGAATGTTCCTCGGTTTGGAGGGTGGTTTCCTCATGATTCAGGCTAAGAGCCCCCAGGTATCCCTGCCTTTCCTCACTTGTGCCTTCTTGGTGCCCTGTCACAGCACTCTGACTTGTCCCTGTTCCCCGACTTAGCTAAGTGACTCTGGGCAAGTTGCTAAAAAAATACCCTGTCTGCCTCACTTTACTGATCTATTAAATGGGCTAATAATAGTAACCCTCATAGGGTGTTGTGAGGATCAAAGAGATGATGCCTAAAAAGCAGTTGGAACAGCGCCTGACACACAGCAAATGCTCCCTAGCTGCAGCCTGTGTTTCGTGGGATCATTCATTCCTTGCCCAGCAGGCGGCACATGTCTACAATGTTCCATGTCTCCCATGGCCCCCATAGCGTCATTCCCAAAACAAGTCTGAAGGAAAGAATCAAACGGAGTTTTTGCCACGTGTACCCTAGTGTAATTACACCCCGCTCCCACTGACCTGCCCTCAGGGGAGAGAACACTAGGTCACCCCTTGCTGGCATCACCTGGCTGAGGAGAAAGCTCTTTGACTAGGAGTAGCCCTGGATCTCCACAGGAGGGCAGAGGACAGACAGCAGCATTAACGGAGGCCCTCCCCATGTGACAAAGGAGCACACAGAGACTTGGGGAGCCCAGGATTCCACCTGGTGACCCTCAGCCCCTGACTCAGTTCCTGAACTGGATGACCTCTCCCCATTGGCCAGCTGTCTCTCTGCCCACCCCCCTTTGGCTCCTTCATAAATCACGTCCCAAACTTGCAGAGCATCAAGTCCCAAGTCCCTTTTTGTGCCCAAAAGTGAAATCATCTCCTGGAGTGGGAGGGCTCAGCGAGTGACTAGTCTGAGCTCCATCATGGGCCCGGCGCCACAGTGAGAGGCTGGCACTGATCCCTCACTGACGCCTCACGACGTCCTCCCATGAGCCTGAGGAACTTGCTCTGGGACACACAGGCAGGGCAGGATGGAGCAAAGATTCCAATCCGCGTCTGTCAGAGGCAGGATACCAAGTCCCTAACGATGGAACGACGGCCATTTCCCACAGTAGGTCAACAGTCGGAGTCTGGCCATCTCCAGACTTGACAGTCACAGTGTCAGTGTCCCTCTGTCCAAAGACCATCTACTGGCCAGCTTAGCCTGTCAGTACATCCTCAATTATTGTCACTCCCTACACTTGGATTTCTAATTTCTCAGCTTCATCTTTGAATCTGGTGTAAAGTTCACCTCCCAAGAGGTCTTTCCTGATACCTCTCCTCCCCCCAAATCCAGGTTAGGTCCTCCATTAAATGCCCTCCACAAGTCCCCTCTTGATAACACCCATCTATTCATAACCATTAGCTTGACTTCTGCAGGTTTCTTGAAGAAAGTCGGCACTCCATAATCATTTGTGAGGTAAATGGACAGGTCTATGCGTGGGTGCTTAGATGACCGAATGACTACACATTTCTTTGTCACAGTACTTCCCCAACAATCCCCTCCACCCAGAGTTCTGATGCCCCCAGCCCATACCCTTCCTCTTTTCAGGAACACTAAACCCAGCAGCCATGTGGCCTTGGGCAGGCCACTTTCCTTCTGTGGGACCCCTTCACCAGGGATGGAAACTGGAACGAGTGATCCCTGCCCTTCCTACCTTATAGAATTAGAATGAGGTTCAAATAAAATTGTGCAAGTCGGAGAAATACACGCAGGTAAGGTACATAGAGGCTAAATAATTTCCCCCAACCCCACAGCTGGTAAGTGGCAGAGCCAGGATTTGTGCCCAGGCTCACTGCGGTTGGTGCTCTGACCACTGTGCATGCTGCCTTCAGGAGAAGGCTTCCTGACCCGGCCTTCACATCACTCTGACCACCCCATTCGCACTGGCCGCATATGCTCTACTCTGTAGTATTCCCAGAATGGACAGCCCTGGATGGGTTCTAGTTCTGACGCTGACGTACTGTGCAGCCTTCACCACATGCATCATAAAATAAGAGCTATCATTTCTTGAGCTCTTACTGTGTGAGAGACACCATTCTAAATGTATACGTGCATTAGTTCACTTAAAACCTAACAACCCTATAGGTAGGTGGGGAAACCGATGCACAGAGATATGAAGCTACTTGCCTAAGGTCACACAGCTACCAAATGGCAAGGCCAGGATGAAACCCAGGCACCGCACTCCCGGCCAGCACGCTACATTTCCTCTGAAACTGCAAAAAAACAGTTCAGTATTTCTCGCTGATTTTGTGCCTCAAAGGTCATTTTGAAAAACTTTGCAAAAGTAGGTTTTGAAGTCAGATCCTGGTATCATGCAGCCCAGCCTAATGCCCAAACCCACCGTTAGGAGGCCCCGTATGGGCACAGTCCTCACAGATGAACAAACCTCCAGAGAGAGCAAGTTCAGGACCGAGGGCTCAGACTGGGGTTGACATGGCACCCCAGTCGTCTGAGGGCTCATAGGGACCCTTCTGACAGAAATGTGTGCTTAGCCCTGGAAGGACACCAGCTCCAGGAAAGAGAACACTTCATTGTCTATAGCTGGAAGTGGCCGCAGAGAATAATATCCAAGTTTCTGTGAGGTCCAGAAAAGTCCAGTGATGAGTCCGAGGCCACACATCTGCTGAGGGCAGGGCCCGGGCTGTACTTAGGCCTAGTCCTGCCTTGTGGTTCTCTCACCCCCCACCCTAATAAGCCCCTTCACAGTTCTGGAAAACAAACTTAGCCCCTCTGCACAGGAGAGCCTGCAGCTCTAACTCCATCGGCACAACACCAGAAAGCCTTGATAAACAGGCACGTAATTATTTTCTAAATAAACCATTCTTAAATATGGAATAGCAAATGGGGGCATTTGCTGAGAAATTCAAGTTATGCATAATATATCTCTCTGCTCCTCCGCTAATAAAGTGATTTTTATTTCTAGAGCTTGTTAAAACTATGTACTATAGATATATTACTTCTTGGATGAACTGTCTGCAGCTGTCCCTGTGCAGGGACATGTGCACACACAGGCACATATGCACTCACACTAGGGCACGAGTCCTATCTCTTCTAGACCGTGCCTCAATTGACCGCTCTGAGGCCACAGACCCACCTAGTTCTTGGCCAGAGAGCAACTGGGCAGAATCCCTGGGCAGTCAGGAGCTTCAGAGGTAGGACCCTGTCCCAAGGAGCCCCTCCCCCTACATGAGATCTGGGATACGGGGGATCTTGTGAGCCAAGCAGCAGATTTCAGAGTGGGGCAGGGACCTGAATTTACTAAGCACCTACTGTATGCCTGGGTATCTGGTCTTTTGACATACATTATCTCTGTCCTCACCCCAGCCATACAAGATGTGTACTATTCTCCCCACTTCAGATCAGGAAACTGAGCCTTAGAAAGTAACTGTTGCCCACACGGCTGCCCATCTGGTAAATGATGGAACTAAGATTTGAGCCTAGCCTTGTCTGGTGTTAAAGTCCACGGATTTCCTGCCACCGGGTTCCTCTGAAAGCAGAAGCAGCTCTCTTGCCAAGGTCTCCGGGGCCTCCATTCCCCCTTGCCATAGTTGGTGCCATCTAAGCCTTCACTCCCTGCCACAAACATACAACCCAGCCTCACCAAGACCCACCCAGAAGGGAGGAAGTTTGCTGGTACAACTGTCTCGGGCAACCGGAGGGACAGGACAAGAACCTTGACAGGGTCAGGTGTCCAGTCCACACTGCGCCCACATTCCACACTGCGTCCACATTCCCCCAGACTCTGGCCCACCCTGGCATTGGGCATCGAGGCGCCACTCCTCTGCCCGGCCCACTCCCACCAGTCTCTTCCTATTCCCATAGACAAGTGCCTGCTCAGCTGTCCCACAGAGCTGGGGAGGGACAGAGGCTGGGACAGCACCAGGAGAGCAGAAAAGGTGCGAGGGGAGGGCTTACAGCGGCCCAAAGGGGCAGCACCCACACTTGCCCTTGGTCCCCAGCACCCTGTCTTACCCTTAGGGATGGCAGGAATATCACCATGGCACTCATGCCAACCTCTTGGCAACTCCCCTTCATTGTCCTCATTTCACCCCTGGGGAAACTGAGGCTCACCGAGGTGAAGTACTTCTCCCATGACCTGTCAGCAGAAGGACGAAACCCAGGCATCACACTCCCAGCCAGCACCCATCACAGCACCCAGCCAGCACCCATCACAGCACATCATTCCTGGAAGTCTAACTGCCATCCTTCCCGCGGCAGGGCTCCCTCACTGCCCGTGCTCGGCATAGGCCACAGGCCTTCCAGCGCCTGTTGGAGGGAGCCTGAAGGGCGTGGAGAGGGGCACTTGGTCCAGGCACCTCTATTACAGATGGCGGCAGCAGGCCAGCGAAGCCCTGACGGACCCTCTGGGCAAGATGCTCCAGGCACCTTCACACTGCTGTTCAGAACCCTCCCCACTCCTCAGTCCCACACGCCACCCAAACCCCTCCTCATTCCAGCCCCGCCCCCACCTTTCCCTTCTCTGCCCAAAGGACACCTGACTGCCCAAGTCTGATCTCCCACCGCTGTCCGCTGTCGTCAGCCTGGGCTTGCCGGGGCGGAGAGAGGTCCCCCCAGGACTGGTGAGAACAGGGAAAGGGGCAGGAAAGGCCACATCTGGATCCCAGGCCTGAAGCCCGCTCTCCCCAGCCAGCCACCACTCTCTCAGAGACCAACATTAACCTCACAGGGATGACTTCCTCGCCCTCCTGACCCCTGTGCATGCCTTCTCCCCGACAGCCGCTCCAGCCCCAGCCCCCACCATCCTGCAGCAATCAGCTCTCTCCCAGCCCCTCTCTGTCACTATTGGGCTCGAGACTTTTACCCCTCACCATGTGGCCCCCAGACCCTGCCTGCCCACCCCTCAGGCACCATCACCCTAACACACACCTTCCTGAACCTGGGAACAAGAAAAGAGAAAGAGGAGGCCCGGGGTGGGTCTTGGAGGGCTGTGGAGGAAAGGATGGCAGCGAGTAGAAGCTGAAAGTGGGTCTCGAAGGGATAAAAGTGATGGAGAAGAGCAGAATTCTCCCCCAGCACGGCTTTTTGCATTTTCTCGGTCAATATTCCCTGTTCCCCAGACCCCTACCACTGCCCTTCCCTTAAACTTTTGGTATGGGGGTGCGGGGTGGGAGCAGGAGAGGCTCCAAAAAGAAACAAACTTTCTGACGGCTACCTTCCACTTATAGCTTCTGGACTCAACCGGGGGCAGGGGTGGGAGGGGGGATGCACTGACCGGTAGAATCAGGGATTGGGCCCTGCTGATGGGGAGGGACACAGCCTGAGGGTCTGCTCAGGTCTGTTTGTCCGTCCACCCATCAGAGGAAGAGAGGCTCCCTGCCTTCACCACCAACGCTCCCCCAACCACAGACTCTCAGCCTAAGGGGGGTGGGGGGTGGAGGAGTGTGCAACATCCTAACTAAAGTAGCCAGACCTACCCAGAGCATGCAGGACAGACAGATCCATGTCATCTTGGGTGGGTCCTAAACTCAGGCCAGTCCGGGGCCTGCAAACGGCACTCCCGAGCTCACAGCCCCCACGAGCAAGCAGAAGAAAGCTCTGAGTCCCAGGCTGCTGCTCCTGCGTAGCCAGCATCTGCCGGGCCTCTGGCCCTGCCTGCCTCCAGCTCCCCCTCCTTCTCTTCCTCCTCCCCCACTCCACCCCCTTGTCCCAGCCTCCTGTCTCCTCCCTCCTTCCAGGCTCCACTGGTGACTTAGTGGGGCAGAAGCCCTGCTTTGCAGGGGGTATAAAGGAGATAGGGCAGAGGGACAGCTACTAGAGACAGGGCCCCCCACCCTGCACCCCCAACCCCAGACACACCACCCCTTTGAGCCACCAAAGCTTCTCTTGCCTTCTGATCTGAGGTTGGCAGGCCTGGAGTCTGCTCTCCTCACTGTAGACCCCCGCCCCCAAACCACTGATGAATGGACAGACAAACGCAGGACAGCACAGTCTGCATACCCTGGGGTTTCTTGGCCCCGGCCCATCTCCAAGTACGCGTGCAGGCCCCCCAGCCTTTGGAACACACAGTCCTTTGCACACACTCAGCGACAGGCCTTAATACGAGAGAAATCAGGCCTGAGACTGCAGGAGAATGGCCCAGCCCCCAGGCTGTGCATTTCATTCCAACTTTTTTATACTTCTTCTTTCCCTTCTTTCTTTTCTCCAAACATCTGTCCCAGCCCTTCCTGCCCTTCCTAAAGGGAGCCCCGCTCCGGGCTCCCGCGAGAGTCTGTTTTTCTTGACTGTACCCTGGGCCAACATTTGGTTTGCATTTCCCCACTTCCTCCTCTGCCTTCCCCTCCCCCTCCCGGGGCCCAGTGTTCACCTCCCACCGTTCTCCAGCACTATGTCCCCCTGCCCACCAGCCCTCCCCTCCCCTTTCCCCTGCCTTAGCCCAGGGGCAATAGCCAGGGTCTAGAGGGTGGGAAGAAGAGGGGTGCAGGATCCAAATCTCTTCCCAGGGAGCACTGCAGGGAAATCCAGCAAAATCTGCCCAGGCCCTCACTGTCTTTCTTGATCCCCCCACACACATTTCTCCACAAAACTTCCCTCTTGGAGCTCTGGCCAGGCTGGACCAAGTGAGGGTGGGTGGAGCTGGTGAATCACCAGCTCTGCTTTTTGGAGCCTTCCAGGGGAAGGAAAGAGGATTCAGCCCCACCCCCTTGGGTAGACACACATTCAAGGACACAGTGCAACTCACATAAACACACACAATGCCCAGGACAGGGCCCCACCCAGGGTAGGCACTCTGAGACCATTTTCTTAGATTGAGTAACTTGGCAAGAAAGTCCTCTTGTTTGAGCTACTACGCACACACGTGAGTGTTCTGTACGTGCCCTGGGACACATGTACAAAGGGTTACATATATCCTGCCTCTCCCCCACTCACCCGGGAGCATGCCCTCGTCACTCTTTGCCAGCACCACACACAGTGTAACCTCAGGGTTCAATCTCTACAACCTGCCTCTCCCCTCAGCTGGACCTGCCCAGCCAGGTGTGCTGGCTCCAAGCCCACAGTCCAGCCAAGATATCTTCCTGGGAAGCCCCAGAATGAGAGAAAAACATTCACACTTCATCTGGGAAAAGGCTGCAAACTGTGCTTAGTGCACCGAACAAGGGACAGACACTATTGCTGGGTGACTGAGAAATCAGGAGGACACAGAAGCCAGGTGCCTCATTCTGGACCTTCCTGGAGCAGGTGCCTGAGAGAAGAGGCTTGGTTCTGATAAAGGAGAGAGGGTGAGAAATCAGGGTATCTTCTCACACTTACATCTCTCCAAGTCCTTCTGCGGAGCTATGGGGCTGAACAGGTTCTGCCCTGCATGCCTCGCCAAAATCATAATGCCCCTCAGTATGCCCTTCCAAGTCTGCCGAGGCTCTACTGACCGTTTAGCCAACACTGAAATGGACCGATGTTTCCTGTGCAGCTGTCCCTGCAGCCCCCACTGGGGATGTCCATAGGCAGGCACTTTCGCAAACCCTCCCTGCCTCCCCTGGCTGGAGCATAGGGCAAGCAAGGAGGAACGATTTTCAGGTGGCCTCTCTAAGAGCCCCTCTCTCTAAGAGTCCACGTCCCCAGCCACCATCACCAGCCCTGCTAGCCTCCCAACAACTCTGAGGGCTCAGCCCACCAAGCCCTGCCATCCCAGTGTCCACACCACCGTCTCCCACGGCCTGCCCCTCCCGCCCGTTCCTGCTAGCGTCACTGGAAGATGTGTCTCCTGCAGCTATTTGAGAGTTCTGAGAAATCACCTTACAGCTTCCCAGAAATGATAGAAGAAAAGACTAAAGACCAAGTCACAGTGACACCAACTTGTCTGGCCTTCCACACAGCCCATGGGGGCCCTGCAGCCCCAGGCCAGCTCGCTCCCTCGTCCCCTCAGGAGGACCCTAGTGTTTATTTCGGCCACAGGGTGCCTCTCACTCTATGTAATGACCCTGTTTCTCACTAGTTACCCATTATACATCCTCCACCACCCACAGATGGGGAGAGTTCTTTGGCAAGGACATGTCGTGTGTTTCACATCCCCAGATCCTGCCTTTCACAGGTACCAGATGTACTTGAAGAAGGAATGAATCAATCTATCAATCAATGGATCCTAACTTATTTTCCTGCTCTTACCATCTATTCCCCTCCCAAACTTTCCACTCTGGTCCTCTTGAAAGGGCCTTGGGCATACCTGGCCTGTACACCTTTGTGCATGCCTGTAATATAAACCCATCTTCAGCACCACCTCTTCCTGCCACCCCCTGGCCTCTGAGGTCTCTCAGGCTGCAGATTCTTCAGAAGCCAGAATGGGATTGCTCATCCTGCCTGCTCCAGGGTCTCAAACGCAGCAGACATCAGGTACAGGCAGGTGGGCTGGCTGGGATTTCTGGGCTGGAATCCCAAAAGCCTCAGAACCTGCCACCATCCCGTGCCATGCTCTCCCACTGTCCTGGCCTTTTCTACAGCAGGTTTGTGTTTAATTCTGCTCTCCCCTCTGCATGCAGAGCCCTTCTTGCTCTCCACCCACCACCCTCCAACCCCCGGCTCAGCAGGCAGCTGTAGAAACAGTCAGGATTGTGGGTTCTGAGGCTAGCACTTGGCCTGGAGGCCGGTTGAGCTGAGGCAGAGGGAAATGTGAGTGAGGGCAGGAATGAAGCTGACAGGCCTTATAAGCCCCTCTCCTGGCCTCAGTTTCCTCACCTGCAAGATGACCAAGCTGCTGGACTCTAAGGTCCCTTCCAGCTCCAACTTCTGGAACGCCACAAATTTCCCAGGCCAAGGCCCCAGCACCTGCCCATCCATTCTTCCCATCCTGTGACACTTTCCCATCAAAAAATTCTTCCTGTTGCCCAGCCCATTCCCTATTATGGTATTGAGCCTTTCCTCTGCCGCCCCTGGTCACAGAATCAAAAGGTCACAGAAAATCAGAGCTGGAAAGACCTTCAGGCTCAGACACAGGTCACCGTCAGGATCCTGTCAGAGCCTTCAGGGGCCCCAGGGAAGTTAAATGAGAGGGACAAGCAAGGGACCCATAGGGACCTGGAGAGGGCAGGCCCAGCTAAAGGGCAGCCACTGTGACGTCAGGGATAAAAGCCCATGCCATCAGATCTTTTGATCTGCCAAGAAAAGCCCCAAATCTGTATTATCATATAAAATCTCTTATACAAAATAGGAAAAAAATGCTAAGTTTTAAACGTTGGCTTTTTCATTTTTGAAACCATTCTGCCAGCCAGATGAAACACATCTGCCAGGAGAATTCGGCAGTTAGGGTACCTGTAACCTTATCCAGGCCCTTGTCTCACAGAGGATGACACCGAAGTAGAGGGAGGGCTGTGACTTGCCTGAGGTCACAGAGCTGGTCAGGAGCAAAGTCCCAGGAAGGGGTCAGCTGCCCAGGCCCAGGTCTGGCTGGGGAGGGTGGGATGAAGCTTAGGGGAGAACACTCAGATGGACCCCAAGGTTAGCGCTACCACATGGGTGAGGATGACACCCACTGGCACCTTCGTGGCTCTAGATTTTTTCCAAGCACCTGCTGTCCAGTAGTGACCGGCCCAGCGTCATGCCCTCAGCTTTCTCCTTTCAACCCTGTAGCTCTGCCTTCCACTCTGTGGCCACACACACCCAAGCCTTCCTCCCAGCTTATCCCAGGGGCTTCCCGTCAAATAAGGGCGTTTAGAGCTGGCTCTAGGAATCCTCTCCCAACAGCATGGGGCACAGGAATCTGACACCAAAGCGCTCAGCAACTGGATGTCTACCCTTTTGCCCACCTCAGACTCTGCCGCTCTGCCCCCTTTCCTGCCCCAGGAAAGATCAGTATTAACTAACCAGGCACTCAATTGTGGTATCGCATATAAGACTCCTACCAGCTCTCATTTCACAGATGCAGAAGCTGAGGCACAGAGAGGTTCAGCTACTTGCTCAGAATCACACAGCTAGTATGTGCGAGAATGGAGTCCAGAGCATCTGATTCCACATCTCGCAGGGATCAAGAATTTTTCTGCTAGTGACTGTAACCATACAGTCAGCCAGGGGTTAGGAATTATGGTCCCATATTGGGGCGATGTGTTAGCTATCCTCCCCACGCCTTATCCAAGGACTGGCAATGCGGCTCCAGGAAGGAGTCAGCTGCCTGGGTCCTGGTCTGGCTTGAGTCAGGGGATGAGAGTAGGGGAGAAACATCCAGAGGGACACCAAGGACAGTGCTGCCACATGGGTCAGGATGAGACTGGCTCCCTAGTGACACTAGAAAAGCCAACAAGAAGAGGAAAGCTGCAGTTCTGGCAAGATCTGGGGCCCAGGATTCGGGTGAGGACAGGGTCTGGCCCCCGCTGCTCATAGGGCCTCCTTTCAGGTCAGCCTAGTCACCTCCCCCTGTTCTCCACCTCCATACACACTCAGCCTTTGGGTCCCGGAGGCCTCGCAGAGCCTCCAGGCACTGCTGCGCAGGACGTTCACTGCACAAGGATACAGCCAAGAGGTGAGCAGAGGCTGAAGTCCCGTGCATACTCCACTCACCAAGCCTGGCATGAGGGGCACCCTAAAGTGTACCAGGGCACCCTATGTGTAGGGGAGGTCCTGCCCCTTATTCCCATGCCCACAACCTCTCCAGTAAGAGACTGAGGTGGTCCGCTTGCATTCCAGAAATCTGGATGCTCCCTGAGAGGGAAGGTGAGGCTCCAACCAGGCCCTGTCTGAGCCTCAGTTTCCCCAGCTGACACAGGAAGGAGCATCATTCCTATTTCGTTCCCCTACCTCCTCTCCACCAACACCCAGGCTGGGGACAGTATCTGGGCCCAATCCCAACAATTTTTAATAAAATCCTTCCCAGAACCCGACTCAGTGATCTTGATCTCTTCCCCAGCTCTAATTTCCTGTCTTACTCAAGTCCCTCAAAGGCAGAAGGGAGGCAGCTGCAGCTGCTCATCCAGCCCCTCATCCCCAACCCCCAGCTCAAATCCTGGGCAAGGAGGAGGTTAGGTCATCCTCTACCTCTGCAAATGAGGAGGGGGAATTGCTACGTGGCCAGGGGTCCCACTGACCTGGTCCTGGCTGGCCATTTCTTGCTGCTGGCTGCTTTTTCTCAACTCTGAAAGCCTGGACCCTGCAGAATCTGAACTCAGAGCCCATTGGGATGTGGATGGGCCTCCAGACCTGCGGTCCACAGCGGCAGCGCCTGCCTCCCAGCCAATCCTGGGGGACGATGCATTTTGCTAGAAGATTTCAAAGCATACCTTGGGTGACTGGAGCCTGCTGGCACCTTTCCCCACTGCGGAGTGCCAGACAGGGAAACTGAGGCCCAGAGGCAGCACCTGGGAGGAGGAACTGAACATACAAGCTTCAGTTTAGGGGTAGAAGGATCCTTCCTATCCAAATGATGGGAAGAATGGATGTTGGGAGAAACCCCTTCCTCCCCATTACCCCAACTCTGGTCTTCCTAAAGATCTATCAGGGGGATGAGCCTCACTGGGAGGCACAATGATAACAAAGATAATATCCCTTATTTTTACTGAACACCGACTATGGAGTAGGCACTTCGGTAAACACTTTAAATGTGTTTAATCCTCATAGCAACCCAATGCGGTAGGTAGGGTTTTCTTTGTTTTTTGGACTGTGGTGTGTGTGTTTTTTTAATCCCCATTCTCCACCAGAGAAAACTGAGGCGCTGGCAGATGAAGTAACTTGCCCAAGATCCACAGCTGGTTAAGTGATGGAGCCAAAACTCAGAGCCAGGCAGCCTCACTCTACCACCGGCACCGTTAACCAGAGAGGAGTACTGAGTCCCCTCCCCCGTGTCACAGGGACCCCTCTGGTTCCCCAACGGAATGGAGAGTGGATCAGAAAGCCAGGCCCCGATCACAGGACCCCTCAGCCCCTCACAGAGGCTTCTGGGGGCTTGAGGTCATGCTCCTGTCCGGGGTTGTCCCTGTCCCTCAGGGGAGAATTTAAGGAGAATGCAGTTTTTCCAGTACCCTACTCTTTGGGCCCGCTATGTCTGCACCTCTGCCCTTTCTCCACCCTTCCCTACATACACACCCTGAAGGCACCGCCAAGGATCTTGTCTCGGAAAACCCCAGGGAGAAAGATGCTCAACCAGAAACCCAGACCCCAGCACTGCAGATCCTACCAGACCCCTCCTCCCCCACTAACCCAGCCCCCATCTCCTCGGGATCCAGTTCCCTGGTCCGGCCATCCTCCTGAATGGATAGGAAATCCCTCCTGACGCCCACCAGCCCTTTAGGCCCCATTTCCATCTCAGTCTGCTACTACCCAGCCTTAACTTGGGGTCCTCGGAGCTCAGAGGGGAAAAAAGAGACATTTCCAGGAACTCGCCCACCCTTCCCACAGAAACTTGGGAAGGAAGCTTAAAACCCCCAGAAACGTTCTTCTGCACAAAATCTCCGCCCTCCCACAGACGCTGGCACTATCCTTCAGACTTCTGACCCAAACCCAGGGTTGTGCGCTGGAAGGGAGGACACTCCCCCCTTGTGGATCCGTGCAGCATGGGTGGGGGGCTCCCAGGAGTCCCCAAACTCTCATAAGAACCAGACTGATAACAGTCAGGATGGTGCGTCCCTGGGGGTAAGAAGGTGATGAATCAAAAGCTAAGAAGACTGCGGGAGGGGAATGCCCATTGGCAGGGGTGGGGCAGGTGCCAGGTGAGGCTGACGGTGCTTACCTGGCTGCGGAGGCAGAAGCGCAGGGGCAGGAGGCAAGAGAAGAGGTACTTGCCCCATCGGATCACACAGGAAAAGCACCAGCTCAGCCGAGTCATGGTGGCCCCCGGGGTGGGTGCCTCCAGCGCGGGGGGCGGCGGGGAAGGAGGATCGGCTGCTCCGGGCGCGGAGTTGGGAGAGGGACTTGGGATGAGGAGGAAGGCAAGAGCCCTGCCCCCGGGGTGCCGGATTCTCAGCCCCGCAGGAGCGAGCGTGTCCTGCCCCCTCTAGCGGGAGGAGAGCTGCAGGGGCCCCGCGACAAGGCCCCGACGTGCCTCCATCTCCCCCGAAGCCGCTGCGGGCGGTGCTTCCACCCTCGGGGATTTCCTCTGCTGCTCCCACTACCCTCCCCTCCGAGTGACAGCCTCTGGGCTGCCAGCTCCCCAGGCAGGCTGGGGGGCAGGTGCAGATACCCCGACAACTTCGGAGGCGCGGGGAGGCGCGCAGGAGAGGCGGGTCGGGACAGGGCAGAGGCGGCGCCAGGCGCCAGGCGTCCACCTGCGGGGACGCAGCAGCGGTGGGAGCCTGGACAGCCGTGGCGGCAGCATTGTGCTCTAAGCTGCAGTGAGTGTGTGAGCGAGCGTGTGTGGATTCCCTCCAGACCTCACTTCAATTCCCATATTGCTCTCCAGAGCATAATGTGATTAGCTTAGAACGGAAGCCACCAGCCTCCAGGACTACAGCAGAAACGACCATGGACCCAGGCGTGCAGATGGGGACGCTGACTACACCCTGGCCTGCTGTCCCAACTCACCACCAAGCCCTGACCCTGGCCACACCCCTGCTCTTCTGCCTGAAGCTCTCTCCAGCCACCTCCAGGAGTGGGGGAGCTTGGAGTATCCCCAATACCACCACCGGTTGGAAGGAGCCCTACCTCAGAGGCTGAACCAGTTCAGATGGCTGAGAGCTGGACAAGTCACCTCCAGCTACGTGTAACCTCCCGCTCTGGTTCAAGGTGCTTCCCATCTTTACTTTCTGTCCTGCTCCACATCAGCTAGGAGGCCCCGAACCCTTCTCTGCCTCTGGTGTGCTCAGCTGATGTGAACAGAGCATTGGGCCTCACAGGAATATTGTTTGGAGTCACCATAGTGTAACCCTGGAACTAAGGAGCGGGGGGGAAAAGAGAGAGGAGGGGAGGAGGTGCTGGATTCTGATGCGAAGGAGAGAGACATAAAGACACAGAGACACAAAGGTAGAGAGACACAGGCAAGAGACCCATTGACAGAATACAGAGAGGTGGAGAGGCAGTTGTGAGCTTTACCCCTGGTTCTGTTGCTGCAGAGAAACTGGGAGGGCAGCCAGCCAGCCAAGCCCAGAGAGAAAAGGGGCGGGAGAGCTAGCTGCCAAGGCCTCTTCCGCAGCAACAGGCCATAGAGCAGCCAGCCAGGAGCCCCTCCCCTACGCCCCCCACTGCCTGCACTCCTGGGCCTGGGCTTCCCTGGGCACCATGTCAGGGCCATTTTTTCTGGCAATGTGTCTCCCTGGCCCTTTCCTTGGGGGAGGATGGGGACACAGAGACAGCATGCATGTAGCCTGAGGACCTGGGAGTTTCTAGCTAGCTGACCCCAGCCCCAAGACCCTACCCCAGCAGATTTCTCAGGCCCTGGCCCAGCCCCACTTTAACTCCCCACCATGACACAAGTCCGTGGGATACAGCACTTTGGGGGAGATTAGTTAGAAACACCAGGAAGGAGAAGGAAGAGATCCCTGCTAGTGTGTAGCTAGAGAGAAGGGGAAAGATAGATGTTAGGGCCCTCACTCTGCCCCTAACAATCCCTAAACAAGGGGGATCACACCACACACACACACACACACACACACACCAGGAAGGCTCTAGGATGAAACGGGGGGGGGGGGGGGTCATCAATAAGTAAATGGAGTAGAGTCTAGAATATAGATCCTCGTTACTTAAACTTGTGGGTTGTGGATTATTGAAGTGAGCCCATCCCCAAAGAGGAGGAAGGCCCCTTTTGCCACCTGGAAGTGAGCCCATCGCTAGCCCTGCCTTTGTTCATGCTCATGATCACCAGCAAAGCGCCTGGCACTACTGTTCCAGGCCGGCAAAGGGGGCCTTCCTTCTCTTTGGGGGGCCCATCATCTCCACAGCCTCCCCACCCTGGCACCAGAGGAAATGGATAAGCTGTGAGACTGAGGAAATGGGATTTACTCCATGGCAAGTAGAACAGTTTAATGGAAAGGAATCACTTGTTGAATTTTTTAAATAGAAGGAAAGTTCTTTGGATAGGATTGGTTGAAGTGTGTCCCCTGCCTAAACTAAGAGAACAGCACAAGATGATTTTCTTAAAAGGATTCTTAAAACCTTCTCAGCACTTCGGGCACAAAAGGTACACATCAAACACAGAAAGAAGGGAGGGAGGGAGGGAGGGAGGGAGGGAGAGAGGGAGGGAGGGAGGGAGGGAGGGAGGGAGGAAGGAAGGAAGGAAGGAAGGAAGGAAGGAAGGAAGGAAGGAAGGAAGGAAGGAAGGAAGGAAGGAAGGAAGGGACAGTGGGAAAAAAGAGAAGGAAGGGATAGTTAGATCCAGCCCTTTCCAACAAGCAGATGCTGATGAGAAGGGTTCAGAAGGGCAGAGAGTCCCTTATTTCTATCCACTGCCCAGCTGAAGGTATCCATAAGCCCTCCAGAGAAGAAGGGAAGAGTCAGCAGCTGACAGGGACATGACGCCTGGAACTTCTCCCCAGCTGTCCCCTCCCAGCCTCTGGCCCCACCGTGCCCCACAGAGAGTCATGCTAGCTGTCTCAGCTCCTGAAGAGCAATGTAATCCTGTCCCAGGTGCACAGCACTGCCCAGGACGCAGACATGTGTCCTTGGGAGTTTGGTGTCCCACGGGGAAATCACAGGTCCTCTGTGAATCCTGAGGATCCCCACAATCTCCTGGAAGGTTTTAGCAAGGACCCCTTTGCTTCCTCTTTCACCCAAACTCCTATGTTTTGTCGGGGTTGGGAAGGGTCCAACCCCAAAAGATCACCTCTCACTCTCCATCCCTTTCTGGCTCAGAGTGCTCAAAGCACCAGAAACTATATCCGGCCCTGGCAGGTGCTCTAGAAGTCTCCCCTCCCTCCCACCTCTCCTTCCAGGCCCCCAAGCCCAGGGACAGAGTTCCAAGGCTCCATGAAATTAACCAGACTCGGATGTTCAGACACAGGGGACCACATATTAGAGAACAAAGCCTGGAGTGAGTGAGGGGTCAGGACAAGCCCAGGCAGGGTCTGGTCCATCAAATGGGTCTCATATCAGACCCCAGCCACTTGCCGGCTCCCATGTGGGTACCCTACAATAGCCCCCACCTCCTCATCTCTTCCTCCCCAGTGAAGCTTTAGAAAAGCTGGCCACCATCCTTGAAGGGTTAACCGATCCTCAGTGGGCTCTTTGTCTTCCTGCCCTGTCTAGGCTCCCTCGGACCCCAGGACTGTCTCCCAGCTCTGCCACACCCTGACACCCAGGTCTTTCTCCTTCTGCCTCCTCTCCTTAGCTAAAGCCCAGACTGGAAGTGGGCTGTGCTGTGGCTCTGGCCAGGGCTTGAAGGAGGAAGAATTTCTTCTCCACACTCCACTCTTGTTCACGAAGCCCAGAGACCCAGATTCTGAGTGCAGGCCAGGAGGAGATTCCAGAGTATGGAGCCAGGTGGAATGGAGCCCACGCTCACAGAGAGGGGTCTGCTCTGGGTTTCTCCCCAAGTTTTCCCTGGGTCAGGGCCTGGAGGGCCCTCTTTTCCCCGGAGAAACAGGAGAAGAACAGGAAACTTCCCAGAGGTAGCCAGTGAAGGTGTCAGGAAAATAAGAGGGCAGGTCACAGCCACCAGCCCCCAGGGGACGGGCCACAGGAGGACGGCCCACTCAGCTCAGGGTAGGCACAGAGCCTCTTCTGTCCCAGGCCCCCGGGGCCACCATGCCCTCGGCTGGTTTTGTCTGCGGGGGGACAAAGGCAGCTCCTGTTAGGGGAGAATGGCTTGGGCATCTGATCAGAGGCTCCGGGTCTCGCTTTCACACCTAGAGAGAGATGCACAGAGGCCACTCCCCAGGGACCTCCCAGCCTTTCTCCTCCATCAGATGGCGACAGCTCCAGCAGACCAGCTCTCCAGGAGCCTTCTCACAACCAGAGTTAGTTTTACCACCTCCCAGCCACAGCGATTCCACCTGAGGCCCCCAGGGGGCTCTCACTTGGGTCTCACTCCCCAGGCTAGGTTCCCCAAGGCCTTAGCACCACCATCAGGGACGGAATTCACCAGCGCACTCAGCATTAAACTACCTAACAATATACAAAGTCCAGAACTCTCACACGGCCCCCAAGTTCTCTCTCCATGCAACAGAATAGGGGTCGCTGCAGAGCTGGGGTCCCACCTCCTACGGGTTCCAATGTCACCTCCTAGGTTCCCACCTCTTCTGACCACGCCATTAAAATCCTTCCTTGACCTCCAGCCCCCAAACTCCGCGTGACATCAGCATGTGCACTTCTTCATAGCACTTAACACTGTCTCTTGTTGATAGATTGCTCGCTTTTTCACTGCCTCACCACTCCCAGAGGACTTGGTCTGCCCTTCACTGTTTCACACCCCCGGCACTCAGCACAGTGCTTGGCACGTGACTGATAAACATGAGTTACTTGGTAGATTGGCTGGTTGGTTATGTAAATAAAAGCAAGAGAGAGACAGAGACAGAGAAAAGAAAGAGAGAGAGAGAGGAAGCAAAGAAGGAAGGAAGGAAGGAAGGAAGGAAGGAAGGAAGGAAGGAAGGAAGGAAGGAAGGAAAGATGGAAGGAAGGAAGGCCATTCCTGCTTCCAAATCCACTGGGTCCCTCCCCCAGTCCTGGATTACAGACCAGTGTGAATGTCATTTTTGTCTCTATGCGTCTCTATTCCACCTGCCTCTGAGGAGGGGTTCCATTTCCCTATTCTGAAATAGCTCCCAGATATCCAGTATCGGTCCCAATTAGACTTGAAAGAGACCAAATGCCTTTCTCTGCCCCACACCCCAACACATACATAATTCACACCTAAAGATGCTGAGGCCCAGAGAGGTAAAGTGACTTGCCAGGGGTCACACAGCTAGAAAGTGGCAGTGCCAGCACTAGAATGAAGCCCCCCATTCCTGGTTCATTGTTTTTCCATAGCATAACATTGCAGAGGGAAGAGGAGAGGAGGAAGAGAAGGGAGGAAGTGGAGAAGAAGCGCAGGAAATGTTTCTCCTCTTATAGATATCCCAAGGTCAGTCCATAAGTTCTCTTTCTCTCCTTCACCACCACTAACCCAGGTCTCTGACCCTCGACAAGCAGGAAGTTCCTCTTGATACCTAGCCTCCATCCCCACTTTCCAATTCCAGACCATTTCCCCTTGTCTTGCCTGGGAAGGAGACCTTAGTCACTCTCTCCTGCACAATAAATGCCTTCAGACACTGGCAGCTCGCTATTCAAGCCCCATCCCATTCCCACCCCCACCCCTCTCTATTCTGCAGTCTGAAAATCCTGGGTCCTCTGGGCCCCTTTCCAAATGACTTCCATCACCACCCAGCAGCTGACATGACAAACGGTGGGTGGGGGAGGGGGAGGGACAGACCTGGAATGATGGTGTGTATTGATCCACTGGGGACCCTGAGGCCTGGGCTCCCTCCCAGGGCAGGCAAAGCATCTGTGGATGGAAAAGTAAGAACAGGGGCCCTGAGGTCAGCCTGGCCATCTCTCTGCCCCTAGGGTATTTGTTGCAGGACCCAGCATGGAGACTGCAGACCTGGGAGCTGGGCCGCTGGGTCTGAGCCCAGGCTCCTGCAATGAGATTAAAACAGGGACTGTCTAATTGATTCCGATGGGACTGGGAGAGGGAGTGAGATGAATGGAGAGTGGAGAAGAGGAAGGAGGAGGAGGGGAGGTGGGAGGGAGAAAAGGGGAGGTCCCAATATGGGAAGCCCAATTGCATCAGAACTAGCTAACACAATTACAATTCCTCCCAGCCCCACCCACTCCCACACAGCCCCTTCCCCTCCCTGGGAAACCCACTGACTGGTCTGCCCCAGAATTGGATCCAGAGGGTGGCTGGGTGCGGGAGGCACAGAGAGAGAGGAGCTGGGTTAAAGCCCCCAGTCTTCGGAACCAAGATGACACAGAAAGGCAGAGATAGTTGTCACTACCTGGCAGACAGCTAGAGATATCAGGAGACAGAGGCGAATGGAGGCAGATATAGATAGATAACCAGTCCCTACCTACCCCCATCCTCTACCTGACAACCTCCCTCCATCACACTCAGGGGCACCCCTCACACCTCTCCAGCCAGCTCATCTCATTGGACTCCTTTCCTGGTCTCTGCAGAGTGAGGAAATGGGAGAGTCCTGGAAATGGAACCCCAGGACTCTCCAGCCCCCCACTCAGCCCAGGACCCTCCAAAGACTGGGGAAGTAAGAGAAAGTGGGTCTGAGTGGAGAGAAGGAGGGAGTGAAAGAGAAGGGCAGGAGGTGAGAGGCAGGATAAAGAGATGGGGAAGAAGTGGAAGGCTCTGACCATCTATATCTAACAGAGAACAGCAGTGAAGAGCCAGCATGGGTAAGGGAGGAAAAGAAAGGAATAAATGAAAGAGGAGTAAAAGCATAGAGTACTGCCAGCCAGCCAGGGAAACCAAGGCATGAAACAAGGTGACATGGCCTCTTCCCAGGCTCCAGAAGCAAGCAGAGCCTGGGGCTCCCAGGGGCTCCCATCAGGGCCCAGTTTCTGGCACTTCATATTTTCACTCTATCTAGAAGCTTCAGAGGAAAGCAAGGCAGGCCCAGTCCCAGGCAGACCAGTGAGAAGGGCTCCCTTGGGCAGCCCAACCCCATCCCAGCCCAGTGGATGCATGAGCAGAGTCATGAAGCCATGGCAGCTAAGGAGTCAGACCCAAGGATAGGAGGTAACACACCACTAAGCCTGGGGCATAGCCCTCTGCAAGCCCGAGTGTCATCTGGGAAATGGGTACTGCATTTACCTTTCTTTCCTCCCAGTGCAGTTGAGAGCATGCCAGGAAAAAAACATATGGGAAATGTGACCTCCTTTGTCCCCTCTCTCAGCTCCCAAAGAGAAGGAGCCAGATACAAAGCCAGCAGAGACCAGGGCCTGAATCCTGGCCCTGATACTTAGGAGCTGTGTGACCCTGAAGAGATTATTGCCCTCTTCTGAGTTTGTTTCCTTTTCTGTAAAATAGAGACGAGGATCCTAACCTCATGGAGTAGTTGTCAGGATTAAATTAAATGTGAAAATGCCTAGCACCAGACCTGCAACCCTTCCTGGGTCTGTTGGCTGCACACTGCCCACCCCACCTCCACCAGACACAGGCTGCCCGCCAGAACCCTCGGCAAGAGCACCCTGTCTGGAACACACAGTTCACACCGCCATCCGGGGAATGGACACCCAAGGAAGAGGAGCCAGGAATCCCAGCAGGATGAAGCCAAAATAACATTGGTAGGAGATGTTGAAAGCAGGCCAGAGGAGAGGTAGAATAGGGGCACGAAAGCCAAGAAGAGGCTGTAATGCAAGAAGAGAGAGGAATTGAAGGATGCCTGTCAAGCACAGAAAACAGAAGAGGAAGCATAGCAGTGAGTTCCTGAATTCCCACCCCACACTGAAGACAAATATGAGGAAATGAGTCATGACTGAAGCAGGAAATACTCAAGGTAGACAAAGGCTGAACTTCCAGTGAGGCACCACACTGCCAGAGAGGCCCCTGTACTCACCCTGCCATTCGCCCACTCTTCTCTAAACCCTAAATGAGGTTTGAGTCTTCAACTTTCCGTGACTCAACATAAAACCTCAGTATTAGAAGCCCCTGCTCACCCTAGCAGGAAAATAGGCCAGCCCCACTCTCCTCACGCAGCCCCCTCAGCCCAGCACCCTCTATACAGATTCTCTTGAGGAAACCAAAACCCATTCCTACCATCCACGGCCATCTTAGGTCCTGGGGTAGAGAAGCGCTTCCCATCCAGACATCCCTTCCTCTTCCTCCACCAGCCCTGGTTCTGTCCAGTCCCAGATTGTCCCCTTCCTTACGGTTTCTGTCTCTGAGTGCGGGGGCGGGAAGGCAGAGTGAAGGGTGCACAGGCATTGGACAGGGGTGCGGTGTGGTGGGAGTTGTGAAACAGCTAAGGAAAAACAGGATGGAGCCCTCTTTTAAAAAGGCTGAGGGAATGCCATTATTGTTACTTACGGTTTGTAAGAAAGGACTGGGACTTGGTTAGAAAAGTGGCACATTTTGTTTAAACGGCCAAAGAAAGGAAGTAAAATTGGGTCTGGAAATAGAGGAATTGTATACAATATACACATACATACATACTCGTAACACACATGCCCCCACAGGACGAGGGGACTGTCCGGAAGGATACAGTCCAGGGCTGGGACCCTGTAGACAAGGAGTAGGGAACCAGGACAGGAAAGAATGGAAGGTGATAGAGCTGAGTACCCTCAGAAAGAGAAAAGGAGGTGCGAAAGAAACTTTGGCCATTTTGAACCTCAGCTGACATGCAAACCTGATACAAAAGAATGCAAATGAGGGTTGACAGGGAATTCTTTGTCTATGTCATGCTTGACTATAAGGACAGGTCAGTGTGGGGCTGCCCTGCAGGTAAGAATCACCCCCATCCTCCTCCTCAAACCTGCGTCTCCCTGGAGGATACCCCCCTCTCCCTCCAGTCTTGGGCCCCAGGGAAGGGGCCCTCATGGAGCCTCTCCCCACCTTTTGTCTCTTTCTGGGCCCCCAGAGCTGCTCATATCTCTGCGCCTCATGCCCCAAATTTCCTCCTCTGCAAGGGGGTCCTTTAGCCCTGCAGAAGGGAAAGAGAGCTTTCTGCCTCCCATGGAGAGCTTTCTGTTGATGAAAAGAGGAAGGGAGGCAGCAAAAGGGAGTTCTATGCATAATCATGGGGGCAGGTCTGCCTGGGTCACACAGGGTCCCTTCTAGTCTTAAAATTCTTCCAGGACGGAAAGGCTACAGCCTCCCCAGATCATCCTGTTCTCTGGCTTCACAGCCCTGGCTGGCTGGTAAGTGCTTCCTAATGTCTGACCTGTTGCTATTTTCAAGCTAGCTTCACACCTCACTGTCCCATCAATGTCCCCAAGGCCATACCTAAGACAGCTGATCTAGGAGGAAGAGAGAGGAGTGGCCCTTGCATCTGCGCCCCAGAAATGGCTGCATCTTCCAGCCCCCCTCAGCAGTCGTAGACTTCCTGCCTGTCAACCTTGCTCTTCTGCCGATGACGGAGGCCCAGGCCCAGAGAAGTGGACACTTCCGCTGACACCAGCCAACTGAACACACACGTTTACTTTTGCTCCTTCTTGAAACCTCTCTAAAACAACAGTAAAGGTTTTTTGTTTTTTTAAGTGATAATCACCAAAGCAGAACCACTGCGATGGTGAAACACTGAAATCCTTCTGGTCCAGTGGGTAAATAGCTGTTGCACGCCCACCCTCCCAAAACGCGAGCCCCTCCCCTGGACCTCAAAGGGCTAATTCCTGGCCCAGAAGGGGCCTCAGGCCCCGCTCCAGCCTCCCAGTGCAGTCCCTAGGATCTCTTGTTAAATATTTTGATTATAACCCCTGACAACAGTATCAAAATTCTGGGAGCTGGAGAGCAGATTGCCGAGTGGGAACCGTGAGCCCAAGAAAGCTGAACCCTGAGCTGGCTGCAGGAAAAACCAAGAAGCCGCCAGTTTCTTCAGCACAGAACTCCCAAAGGCTCAAGATTGTGGTGTCAGATACCTTTGGGGGTGGGGGATGAATGTGAATCTAAACCAGGAAGATGGATGGAGCAATAAAGAAGTGGTTACATTTCTAGATCCTGACCCCCAGCAGAAGACAAGTAGGTTTATTCCAGGAAAGGATAAAACAGCAGGCCCTGGCCTGGGGGCCACTGGGCACAGTTGAGGTTGAGCGTATTACTAGGGAAGAGGGGTTTAAGTGAGTGTTTACTGAGTATGAGGCAGCCAGGCTTGTACCTCCCCCCAGGCAGTCGAGTAGAAACTTCTCTGGGATCTGACAAGCCCAGGAGGAGAGAGACCCAAAGACACTGACAGCGGTTTCCCTAATGCAGCAGCCCAGCCAGAATCCCTAGCGCCAGGCCCTCCATGGGTCCATTCCTAACATCTGAGCAAACAAAACTCCCTTTCGTATCCACTTGAAATACAAGCCGAAAACCAGGACTGCCAGGCATCTGAAGAAAGCCTAGCAGGGAAGCCATAGAGATGAAAAGCAACTTGGAAAAAGCAGGTAGGGTGAAGGGAGAAAACTTCAAGATAAACACGTATTAATATTCTCAGAGAGAGATTAGAGAAGAAAGTACACTCATGAGACAAGAACGTGAGGTAATTCAAAAAGAGAGAGAAGATTCAGCAAACACACACACACAAAGCTCTTGGGAATTTTAAAGCATGGAGGCCAGCCTGAGGCCCAAGCTAAGCGCCCAGCCCATACGTGCCCCTTCACCCACTCTGCACACTGTGGCAGAAGGCCAGGCTCTCCTCTCATCACCTTAGCTCCCCAGAATCCATGCTGGGAGCAACACAGAGACCAGAGAGGAAATGGTGACCCAGACACAGGGACGAACCCTATGGGCCAGGAAGAGACAGATGGTCCAGAGCTTGGGGCTGTAAAGGGATAGAGGCTGCCAGCTTAGTGAGCTTGTGGACCGTCCCCCTGGAGTCCTGTCAACAACTGGCCCAGCAGAGAAGTGCCTAGCAGTAGCCCCAGAAACCAAAAGCCCCATCTTACAGGTAGGAAAGCTGATGCTCAAAGAGGTTGAGTCTGAAGCGAAAGAAGCACAGAGCGGCAAAGAGAACTCCTGTGTTAACCCAACCTGCGTGCAGCAAAACCAGCTAAAACTGGAATGTCTGTGCCTCCAGTCTGAGCATCTGGACTTGGGTTCAGTTCAAGACCATTGACACTTACCAGCTAGGAATCCTGGGTTGATCCTAGCTGGATCCTCAGCTCACCTCTCTCTGCCCACGTGTCAGCCACCAGCACCATAAGTCCCTCCCAGGTGTCTCTGGGGCGCACGGCACTCCAACCAGACCTCTGGCTATGGCTGGGTGATGGGGAGGCCCCAGCGCCCAAGCAGAATATGTCCCCCAAGCAGACCATAAGGGACCTCTGAGTTGGACCCTGCCTCTTCCCCAGACTGCCCTGAAAGCACACCAAGCATGGATCTATTTTTAGCCAGGCCCCAGCGGGCAGCCAGCCACCCAGTGTTATTCTAGACTGTGGGGTCATCAGGCTTGCCAGAGTAAAGGGGAGCCATGGCTGAGGCTTAGGAAATAGCACCCCTGGGAGGAGGTGTCCGCATTGAGGGTTGGGCAGGAAAAGCAGGGCCCAGGGCAGGCAGGCAGGGCCCCAGAGAACTGAGGTCGGGGCAGAAGCCAAGAAAAGGCTAGAATCCTAGCACGGCAGTGGGTGATGGAGCCTCCCTGGAACTGACGTCAAGGGGCGGGGAGGGGTGCCCCCCTGGTCTCCCCTCAGTGAAAGGGGCAGTGCCAAGGAAGGCAGATGCCAGGGTAAGGATGAGGGATAGACACGGAGAGAGAGAAACAAAGACAGAATGATGGAAGGGAGAGAGGTGACAGCACCCACTCCTGGGGCCAGAAAGCCAATGACTTAGCCCCCTCCCCCACGCACTCAAAGGCACCCAGTCTCCTTTTTCTCACCAGGGCCTCTCAGCCTTGGTGCAACAGCCCCAAGACTGCCCTGCATCCCTGAATCCCTTCCAGATTCCTCCCTGCCCCCAAGTTATGTAGCAATGACACTAAGCTGGGCCATGGACACTCGCCCACACACACACACACATATACACATGCACACACACGGCCTCCTGGGAAGAGATGTGACAATGGCAAGGGCGAGGGGTGTCCCTTTGTCCTCTGCCCAGCCTTGGGAGCTCAAACCCACACAAAGAGCTTCACAGAGGGCTTCGGGCTCCCAGAGGGGGAGGTAAATGGGGGGAGGAGAGAAGGGGGAGAAGGGAGACCTCAGAGCAGGAATGCCCAGTTAGTGGGTCTGGGAAGCAAAATGGGGGCTGTTCTCACAGGCACAGAGGCTGCCAGAGATCTTAGAGGGAAGGGGAAGCAGGGTGTGGGGGATGGGACTCATTACTCAGGGGATAGGGAGAAAGGCAGGGCCAGAAGTGGCTTCCAGGAGGCAGTCCGAAATGTCAACTTGCAGAAGGCAGTTTAGAGAGAGGTAGCTGGGTTTCCAGTGCCTGGCCTGAGCAAGGGGGCAGCAGGCCTAACCCCACCCCATCCCTAAAGAGGGTGGCTGCCACAGACCCCCCTACCCATTCCCCACACTGCCTCAGGTCTGACTTGGAAAAGAGTGGGTACCATCAGGGCTGAGGTCCAGGCCAGGATTGGGGCGGGGGTGGTCCCAGGACAACTGACTGTCCAAGCAAGGCAATGACTTCCTATCCCCAAGGGACCATTGAGAACAAGAGGAACCCCTCTCTTTGAGGTATTGTCGGGAAGGAGGGCATTATCTTGCTCAGTGGAAAGAGAACAGGTAAGAGGCCAAGTGCAGTAAGCCAGGAATCCTAAGACCTGGTTCACGTCCCACTCTGCACTAACAGTGGTGAGACTGTGGACAAGTCTCCTCCCTGGGCTTCAACCTTCCCATCTGCAAAATAGGGTGACAACGGCTGCTCCCATTACATCATATCAGGGCTGATGTGAGCATCCTGTGAGGCCCTTTTTAAGGGCACTTATTGTCATTACTGCTAAATGACCTCCCAGAGACCCCAAGCTCGGGGTTCTCTCCCATTCCTACCCTCGCTTTCTGAGAGGGGCTCAGAGTTGAAGACCTTGGCCAAGTCCCAAGTAAAGGGGTCAAACAGATGACTTCAGAGGCCCCTTCCAGGGGGAGAAGGACACTGATGTTTATCAGAAGCCTACTATGTGCCGGGAACTTTACATATGTTAGCCAACTTAGTCCCCTCACTAACTCTGCAAGGTAGGTGCTATCGTTCCCACTTTTCAGATGAGTAAACTGAGGCTTGCAAAGTTAGTCACTGCCAGAGCTGAGGTTTGAGGCCAGATCCACCCAACCCCTGGGTCCACGCTTTTCCACCACAAATCCTCCCTCATTTTGTTGCCATGATGCTATAAGTTCATCTGTCCCCACCCCTCACCCCAATCCCTGAACCCCAGAGCAGAGCTCTCAGAACGGCCACCTTCCCCACACTCATCTCCAGATGACCTCAGGATTCAGGGCTCCAGACGGCAAAGGGTGACAAAAGAGGGAAAAGAGATGCTAAGAAAATAGAGTGAACACTCAAACCTCACTGCCTGCCCACTGCGTCCCAGAGCTTGGCAGAGACTATGAAGCTGGCTCTTCCTAACAGCCTGGGAGGTGGGCTCTATTCTCCCCATTTTACAGGCGAGGAAGCTGAGGCTCAGAGACACTATGTAGTTTGCCCAGGGCACCGAGCTAGGAAGCAGAGCAAGGACTCATCCAGTTGCGTATCCCCAAGCCACGGCTCCCTCCACTGCAAGTCTCCCTGTCTAAGCTGAAGCCTGGGGAGGAGCCGTGTTGAGTCACACCGGGAGCCCAGAGGTCTCGCAGCAAAATGTGGGAGACTGACAGAGGACCCCCCCCCCGCCCCCCCTGCCCCCCCACACACAACACTACCTCCAACACACACCCCCTGCTGCTTTGCTGCAATTCCATTAAGAAACAAGGGAATAAATTAGCCCTGCTTAGAATATTGAGTGGCTGGAGTTCAAGAGGCCGTCTGGATGGCTCTAACATCTCAATGCAGTCTGCCTGCCCTGCAGTGGTGGGGAGCTCACTGGGCCAATGGAGGGGGGACAGTCTGGCCAGGCTGGGCCCGGTCTGACCTCCCACAGATAGCCTCAGCTGGGTGCCCAGAAACACTCCCTTCTGCTCCAACTTCATTACCCTAATGGTGTCGCATGCAGCTTGGCTTCCGCTCTCTGCACCTCTGCCCCACACTCCAGCCAACCCCAGAGAACACCCAAGGTTAGTGTCAGGGGTAGTGTCAGGCTGCCCATCCTCCCCCAGGATGAACTCTGAAGTGGATACTGATAGGTATGGGGTGGGAAGCAGAGACCAGCACAAGGAAGTTTCCTGAATGCCTCTTCCCCAGACCCTCACTGGCCCAGTGCACCTGTGCCTCAGTTTCCCTCTCATTGCTGAAGCACCCCAAGCAGGAAGGAAAGATGGGGAGGGGAACAGAGAGCAGTGTCAGAAGCCAGGTGGAGTCAGCCCTCTGCGCCAAGCAGGACCACACCATTTATGATGACTAGGGCAAAGGATATGAATTTAACAGCCAGGAACCAGCCTGAAGCCAGGCCCTGAGGGAGGAGGCCTGGCAGTGAGGCCAAGCAGGCCCAGGCCTGAAAGGGAGCACGACAGCCTGGGGCCCAGGCTGCTGTCTCCTGCCAGACCCTTGAGTCACCCCCTCTGCCCCTCAACCCACCTCAGACCCCCAGGATGGAAAGCCCTGTCTTCCGTGTCCCAGGACCCTCTGGCAGCCAGGAGAATACCCCTCTAAGACCTTCTGTTGCAGGGAGCAGGACTGACCAAGGCCCCACCTGTGCACTTTCCAATTCATTACTGTGCTTCTGGGGCCATGCCTCCCAGAGCTGCTCCCCGCCTTTGGCAAAGGCAGACCAGTCCTGGGAGACATTAGACTTGACCGCCAACTTTGGTTCATGGATTCCCTTTGCCCAACTCTCCTAAGAGTGCACGGAGGTCTAGAACCCTTCTGTCCAATGCTCGTTCCATCTCCTTCAGTCAGGGCCAGGTTCACATAGTTGTCTGAAGGCTTTCCCAGCCTTCCCCGGCTCCTTCCTTCCACTCAGGCATTTTCCCTAATAAAATCCTTACACATTTAATCCCATCTTGTTCCTCCGAGGACTCAGACTAATACAATCACTCAATATCCATAACAATGGCAACAAGCGACCCTTTATTCAATGCTTTTAAGAGCTGCAGGGGATACCAAGGCACAGAGAGGTTACGAAATATGTTCAGCAATGCAAGCCCTGAGGTGGCGAAGCCTGAATTGAACTTAGTTTAACTCTGAAGCTCACTGGTATAACCACTAGTCCATCTTGCCTCCTCTATAAGAGAGATGCCATCCATCCCTGCCTCCTGCCTTTTGGGGGAAGAAAGAGGGTGGAAAAGGGACTCGAAACTCCTGAGGAATGGGCAAGACAGACTCACAGAAAGAAACAGAGATGGAGCATAAGAGAGATTTAAAGAGAGAAAGAAGGCGGAAATGAGACATAGGAAACCAGGAGGAGAGCCAGCTCTGGCCCCCAAAGAATCCTGATCCTACAAGCAGGAGCGCCTCCCCTCCCCAGGGCAGGGAAGGGCTGAGCTATTGGACCAAAGGAAGGAGAATGTGGCCCTCGAGCACTTTCCAACCCCACCCACTTCTTGCTGTCCTTGGCCAACCACCCCAAATTCGCCCCCCTCGGGCATGTGACGAGGGTGTGCCAGAGGTGCCAGCCAAGGAAGTCCGTAGTCAGCCTCCTCACAGCACCATGTCCCAGGAATCTCGCTCCCTACCCACCCCCTCCATTCCCCAACCTCCAACCCTTCCAGGGCAAGGCCAACAGACCTAGCCTGGGTCTCAGGGTCCCAACAAAGCCAGGCCTGTCCCCTGCCCAGCCTCCGTGGGAGTGACGTCTGGGCCAGGCAGCAGGTGAAACTGAGCCAAAGGGACATGGCAGAGAGCCAGCCGCACCTCCTCAGGTGAGTTCTCCACTTAACTCCTAGCCTGCCAGGCCTGAGTTCCTGGGGCTGCTGTTTAGGAAAAGAAGGGGCTGATGGCAGTGCACTCAGAAACAAGGAAGCTCCCAGGGGGGCTCCTACACACACACACACACACACACACACACACACACACACACACACGCATGCACACGCATATCCCCATTTGGTCCAGTCATGTGAAGAAAACTTATCACCTGGCTCCAGTCACCCCACACCCACCCGTCATCCATCCTCTACCCTGTGCCAAGGATAGTTTAAAATACAGACTCCCCCTGCTGATTGACCCTTCTAGGATCTCTGTATGGCCTGCTTAAGTCTAAATACAAACTCTTTAGCTTGGCATTCAAGCCCCTTCCCATGGTGATTTACCTCTTTTCCAGCTTCTGATCCAGCCTCTTCCCTCCCACCCTCTACTACAGCTCCCTGAGGACACCACACACTTTCACACCCCTGGGCCTGACTAAAATGGCCTTGCCTCTCCCTCAGTGTCAGTGAACTCCTACTCACCTGCAGGACACAGTTCAAAATGTCACTTCCTCCAGGAAAGCTTTCCAGATTGCCCCAGGCAGAACAGGCCACTCCTTGCTCTAGAATCAGGTGACAGCTTGTACAGGCCTTCCTGCACATTGTCTCAGGATGGTGTGTTTGGATGTCACAACAGAGGGTGAGAACTTACTCAGAAAAACCAAGTGTGTGTGGCAGAGGGTGGGTGAGAGAGAAGAAAAGACAAAGAGTGGATCAGTAAAAGAGAAGATGGTGGATAGATGGAGGAACGGATGGGTGGAAAGGCAGATGGACTGAGAGATGAGCAGACAAATGAGAATTGAGAATCTTCCACTGGGTGCAGAACCACCATGTTACACGGGACATCTGGGTCCCTTTGCCGGAGGCTCTGAGGACTGGGTCTAAGGGCCCACCTGACCATTCTTGACAACTGTGGTTTCAGCCGTGGCAGGAGAAAGGGGGCAAAATGGGGTTGGATGGGGACACCCAGAAGTTCCTGAAAAGGCAGTAATGTCAAGAAGAGCAGAGCAGAGGCAAAAGCTGGTGCTGAGGCCAGAAGACAACCCTGGCTGGCCTCCTTGTGACTGCCGCCCATGGCCAGCCCCAGCTGACCACCAGGGTCGTATCTCCCTTCCCACTATCTTTAAGCCTTGAAAAGACCTTCTGTCAGTGGGCCGCCTCCAACTTGGCAGACATTCCTATTTGACCTCCAACCGTGCCTGAGCTTGACCCAGGTGGTCTCATCCTGGCTCCCATCCCCACATCCTTGTGTCCCCCCAACTGGTTGCCCAGAGAAGCTCAGGCCCAGGTGGAGTCCCAAGGTCAAGAAATCCTCCTCCTCTTATGCCGGGCCTCCACCTGGGTTCCCTCTCCTTGTCTGGGGTCTACCTGCCCCACTCTCACCATTCATCCAACCATCTGTTGGCAACCCTGATTGAGCATCTATATGCGGCATGGCCTTTACTAAATTCCTGGGATACCAAGTTCACTGAAACTTGGCTCTGGCCTGAAAACACTGGATCACAGACTTTCTGGGGAGAAAGACTTGTGAACAGATATCACCAGAAACATCCCGATACTCTCTTTTCCTTCACCGGAAAAGAAGCCTAAAGCTGAGGCCCTTCCATCTCTCGCTGGGGTGGGTTGGAGACCCAGTTTCATGCTCTGGACTCTAGGGCTCCTCAGGCAGGGAGAGGAAGCGGCTGGCCAGAAGCACCAGAGCAGGCGTCTCTTAGGGGAAGGGAGTCAGCTCAGGGATCAGAGCTGGGACAATCAGCAAGGAGACCTCGAACCTCAGCGTCCCCTGGGTCCCCTGTGCTCCCCACCACTCAGCTTCTCTGCAAGTGGCAGCCTATGCTTCCCACTCACAGGACACTGCGCCTCCAGGGGCTGCCTTAGCTTGCCTGCCCTTGGCACCACGTTCTGTCCTAGCGCCAGGGGCCTTTGGCGAGTTCATACATCAAACACAGGGAGGCAGTGGCTGGCTTCCTGTTCTTCGGGAAAGAGGGTAGGACTAGAGGGCATGGCCCTATCCCCAACCTCACACCGCCCTAACCACCAGAGACCCAGGCCTGACCCCAGAGAGTGGTGGGTAAGGCTGAGAGAGGTGGTCAGCTGACCCCACTCACCCCTACTCCAACTCAGCCTCTAGAACTTCCTCCTTCTTCCCCTCCTACACTTGAGCCCCGTATGGGGGGTGGGGGTGGGCAAAATGGGGAGAGTCACTACAAAAGGACATATTAGGGTATTAAAGATTCTCCTCCCTTTCCCCAGGATGTTTCTTGTCCCCCTTACCAAGATGACTGTATAGAATGATTCCTGATTCTTGAGATGCTTGGGCCTTCCAATGACACCCATCAAAATGGGGGATGAATCTACCCAACAGAAATTAGAACACGGGACCACCAAAGACATGCACGAAAATATTCAGAGCAGCACTATTTGCAATAGCCCCAAACTGGAAAGCACCCCAACGCCTGCCAGTGGCAGAATTGATAAATAAATTGTGTATCTTCACACGGTGGACCACTATCCAGCCATGAGAGGGAACGCTCTACAACCACACATGCAGATATGGATGCGATTCACAACCACAATGTTGAGCAAAAGAAGTCAGGCACAAAATAACACACGTGACGTGATCCATTTATAAGAAGTTCTATACAACAGGCAAATCTATGCTGGTAGAAGTTGGAATAGTGAATAACCCTGACTGTAAGGGGACAGGAAGGAAGACTTCTGGGTGCAGGCAAAGCTCTATTTCTTGACTGAGTGCTGGGTACATGGGTATGTCCAGTTTGTGCGCTTTTCTGTATTTATGAAATACTTCACTAAACCCAAATGGAGAGACGCGTGATGAAGCCTTCTCAGCTACCACCTTTGTAAGGTGGTGGGAGTCACTTTCGCCTCTCCCTCCAACTCCTCTCACCCCCTCCCCAGTCCTACCCCTTCTCCCCCTGAGTAAGTCAAGGCCTCACCCCCCACTGAGCCCTCCCTATGGCCCACCACCTCTCTCACCTAAACCACCATCATCACCTCCCCCAGGTCTCCTAGCTTTTACACTCACCGCATGGCCGTCAGGGCTCATGGGGAGGAGGAGCAGCCAGCGAAAGCCTTTGTAAAGTTCTGTAAGAGCTCCCAACTCTTCTCCATCTCAGGACCTTCAAGTGTGCTTTTCCCACCACCTACAATGCTTGTCCTTGCACTTTGGCGCTTTGCTTGAATGCCATTTCCTCTACCTCCCCATCCCTCTGGTATCTCCTAAATCCGATCCCTCTGACATCCATCACTTCGCCTCCGTAGCTCTGTTTCCAATAATGCCTTTATTTGTGCAATCACTCGTTTGCACTCTGTTCTGTCTCTCCCACTGGATTGCCACCTCCTCTGGAGGCAAGAACAGGGGGTGTCTGCTTTCCTGCTCCATCCCCAGCTCCTAACTCTGCCTGGCTTAAGGCGGGCGCTCAAAAAAGCTTGTTAACTGAGAGACTAGATCGGAATTGTTCCCACCACAAAAAAGAAATGATAATGTGACATAACAAAAGAGTTAGCTAACACTCCAGTAGTAATCATACTGCAATATATAAATGTACCCAGTCAACATCTTGTGCACCTTAAACTTACACAATGTTATGTGACCATTACGTCTCCGTAAAAATAAAATTTTAAAAATATGTAAACTTACAATGAAATAAATTCTATTCAAAACTGAGATAAGGAATACCTGAAAACTCAAAAAAAAAAAAAATTCTTGTTGAATAAATGAATGGCCAGGCCTGTCTGTCTTACAGGCAGCCTTTGCGGAAGAGAAAACTTGCCACTGGGAACAACACTCCCCCTTGTCTGGGGTCAGGACACCTGGGCTGTGGTCCTGGCTCTGCCACTCACTTCTTATGTGGCCTTAGGCAGTCATTTCCCTCCTTTGGACCTCAGTGTGCTCAACTGTGACATGCAGGGGTTTTAGGGATCAGGAGCATGGGTGGGCTTGAGGGGTTTTATGACACATGTGTGTTTATACAGTGGCTGCGTGTGCGTGTGCGCACGTGTGCATGTGTGTGTGCATGTGCGGGCAGCCATAGCTTTCATCAGATGCTCAGAGGGATCCGGGGCCTCACGAGGTTCAGAACCACTAAGATCCTTTTCAGATCTGGGAGGGTCTATGATTATATATAACTAGACTGAGAGAAAGAGGAAGTGATCCAACCATAGCAGAGGGCATTAGATGAGACCCCAGAACTTCCATCACGGGTGTGGAACCCCACAACAGGCTGCAGGACCTGGCCTCTTGGAGAGGCTCTGGGCTGTTGGGTAGAGGCCAGATGAATTGACCCCAGGGACTCGCTTTCAGAGAGAGGAGGCAGACGCAGCCCGGAGTCTCTACCCCTCTGCTCCCTCCACCATCTGACAAGCACCCACTCGTCTTGGGATACAGCAGAGAGTGAGGAGGCGAGCCTGGCACCTGGCGATGCCCTCCAGGCCCCTTGGCGCACAGGTCAGAGAAGGTTTGGCGGGAATGCTCAGGAGGGGTGCCAAGCCCCACCTTTCCTTCTCCCAAGTCTGGCAGGCTGGCATGTGAGGCCAAAGGAGGCTCCGCGTGTATAGCAATCATGAGACCCTGAAGAGGCCACCTGAGGGGTGCCAGGCCACAACTCCAGGCCCCAATGACCCAGAGCTGGGGCTCAGAGGCCTGGAAGCCAAGGTGGGCATCCCTTCTCAGATAACAGAGGAGGGGCGGGCCACAAATTCTGGCCAGGGGAGGGGAGTCATGTGGGAAATGCAGCCTGAGGTGAGAAAGCAGGCCAGCAGAGAGAGGAGGGCAGTGTGGTCTGTGCAGAGGACAGTCTGCTTAGAGGGCCAAGTGGGGGCAGCATGCAGGGGGGAAGAGGGCAGTAAGGCCAGGTGGGGAGGGGGCTGCCCAGAGAGAGAGCAGGAGAGAGGTTGGGGGTGGGGACAGGTGATATGAGCACAGCCTGTGACCCAAGGAGAGGAGCTTGGCCTGCGGAATAGGGATGGGGGTAGGGCGAGGAGGGGAACAGTCTGTGGCAGGAATGGTGGCATGTCCATGGCAGGACTGTCAGTGGGTGTGCCCTGGCTGGGAGCCCAGATGCCGGAGTAGCTTCTAAGCCCATTCCTGAGGGGGGCTGACAGCCCAAGAGATGTTTATCCACCACAAAAACTTGGTAAAATGCCTCCTCTAGCGAGGTAATAGACAGCCTGGTTACCCTTTCCTGGGTCACTAAAGTCTCCTGAGACTTGCAAGATGAATGGGGAGCCTGGCGAAGGAGAGAGCAGCCAACAGCACCCCCGCTGGAGCCAGAGCCAGGGCACAGTGGGCACAGGCTGGGGCTGGCACTGAGTGTCGCCCTGCAGAAAAAGCAGGGAGTGAGTCATGGGTGAGCGCCAGGCTCTCTCCAGAGGCCGCTTAGAAACCAGCTCATCCGAATGCAGACAGACACTCGTCCCCATCCCTATCCCTGTGGCTGTCACACACCCACGCCTCGTCCCTTCCCCCTCCTTCTCCTCTCTCCTTTATCACCCACCTTCAGCGACCCACTCCTTCCTCCATCTCAGCTGACACCCTGGCCCTCAGGTGGCCCATGGGGCACCTACCCCACAGTTGGCTGCCTGGGGAGTGGAGAAGGTAGGGAGACAGGGAATCCAGGAGACCCTCCAACAGACAAAGTCAAGTCAAGAAGGGTCTGAGAGACCGCTAATGGAGGAGACTGTGAACTCCCCCTGAGACCTTGGAGGACAGTTCATGAGGCTTGAAGGCAAGGGAGGAAACCAGATAACTTCTGGAGCGGCCATAGGTCTGGGGGGTTCTACCGTGCCACCTTCCTGCTCTGGACTCTCTGCGCCTTTGCCAGGACTGGAAAGCAGCAATCTGGGAGGACCAACCCACACGCCCAGGCCTCACCCCACCCAGCCTCCACCCTCTCACCCAGGGCCCTAAGCTAGGCTCAGGGCTTCGCCAGAGTCCCACCTGGGCCACCAGCCACTGCCAGGGCTCAGTCAACAAGTACGCCCAGGCCCCAAGCTGTCCCTCACCATGGTCTGTCACCGTGGTGATGACCTGGCCTAGAACTTAGGAAGGATGAAGAGTTTCATTTATAGTAAGTACAGCCCTATGCCTGGCACTGTGGAGTACACCCAAGAATATGCCATAATTCATGCCCTGAGGGACATTCAGTCAAGTGGGGCAGAGGGATCACTTAGGACACACACACACACACACACACACACACACACTCACACACACTCATACACTCACACATACACACAACACACTCACACACACTCATACACACACACACACACACACACACACACTCACACACTTGGATTCACTGGCAGCCCCCAGTGGAGAGGGACAAAGGGTCAGGGATGGGGCCACAGGTACATTTTGAGTCTCCCTAACACTGTGTGCCCGGGTGGAGAGATTCAAGACACCAGCATAATCCATACCCCACACAGCAAACAAATCTTAGCAGGCTGCAGCTTTCATAGCCCCCAACCAGAGAAGTAGGCTGGGATTATGCTGGGAGCCTAGAACAAGGTTATGCAGCCCCTAGTGACCTCAAATATCTCCCTTTCCTTCTCCTGGGAGAAATCCAGTGCCCATACCTGTACCAGGCCTGGTGCTTCCTGGACAGACACCTCACCCAGAACAAACACCTGCCTCCCAGCACCGGCCTATCTCCACCCCCCTGGGTCAGTTTCCCACTTACAAGGCTCCAAGACTTAACCCAGAACACAGAATGCGGGAGCGAGAATCCAACTTCCCCCACCATTCTCAGGCCAGTCCTTGCTCTGGTGGGGTCCCCTGCCTCAAAAGGCCCCCTCCCTCCTGGCTACAGAGCCCTAGCCAGGGACACAACAGCCACAGCTCTGGGAGGAGCACACCGGACACTCCTGGACCAGCTCAGGGGAAATTAACACTTTCACCGCCTTCCCCAGCACTCCCAGTTCTGCCCCTCTTGGGTGGCTCCTAAACCTCACCTGAACTATTCGCCCACTTAAGGGTCAGGTCCTAGATCGGTCCCCTCCCAACAGCACAAGAGAGGCAGGTGAGACCTCTCAGCCTAACTCTGTGCCTTCACGTGGTCCTAGTTCAACCCGCCGCCCTGGGGCAGCCTGCCCTTGCTGCCCACCTCCCAATCACTGACGGGTGCTTTCCTGGAGTGGCTCCTTACCTGTCTCAGGTGAGCTGGGCTCTGCCTGCCACCCTCTCCCCACACCCATTCCCGCAGCGCCCTACCTGAAGCAGGAGCCGCTTGCTTTCGGCGCGGGCTGAAGCCCCGGGTTCCCAGCCCTGGGCCCACGCCGGGGACGCGGGACTCCCGGGGGGCTGGGGACTGCAGGGGGGCCCGGGTTCCAGCGCCTCGCAACACACCAAGCTCACCGTGCAGCCCATCCGGCCGGGCGCCCGGCGGGCCGGGACCGGGGCGAGGGGCGGGGACGCGGGCGCCCCGAGAGCTGGCCCGCCCCCAGCCCAGGGCGCCTGGGACGTCTGGAGGGGGGTGGCAATGCCCCCAGCCTGTCCCCTCCCGGAGCCTTCTCTGGCGGCACTGCCAGGAAGCAGGGGGGAGTGAGGGCCCGGCAAGGGGCGGTGACAAGGGCGCCCTGACGCAGCCAGTGACAGCGGGAGACCCGAGGGCGGGGGGCGCGGGGAGGGGCGGCGGTGGGGTCCCGGGGACGGGGCGGCGGACTGGCTGAGTCTGGGAGAGCGAGAAAGACCGACGGAGCGAGAGAAGAGACAGGAAGCAGATAAGGGGAGATAATGAGGGAGAGACGGGGACGCGGGGGACAGAGACAGGGATGGAGTCTCTGCACCGGGGAGACCAAGTCCCGGGGAGGGACGCAAGCTGGGAGTCGCGCGGGAGGGCAGAGCCGGCGCGTGCCAGGGTTCCTTCACGGGCACTTCCCAGAGTTTGTGAAAACTGTAGTCCTTTGGGGTAACTGCTCCTCTGTTCTCTGCCCCAGGGACTAGCCCGTGGGGCTCCCTAGCCTAGAAAAAAAACGAGAAGCAGGTGATGGACAGTCCCCAGCCTCAAGGAGGCAGAGCGCAGCGAGGGTGGAAGGGCCACAGCCCACCTGAGCAACACACTTTCCCGGCTCCTGGATACAGCAGTGGTCACTTCCCTCCTTTTCAGGGTGAGCATCAGGGATGAGGATGGCACTGGTGACCAGCCCGCATGGAATAGACTCCCCGCAGAAGCCTGAGGTAAGGAGGAGGAGGGAGACCCTAGAGGAGACCGGTGTCCTCCCCTCCCCACCTTCATCACACACTAACCAAGTGACAGTCAAAACTGGCAAGAGTATCAGACGGGGCAGCATCCCAGCCTCTTTGTGCCACCTGGTGGCCATAAGGAAGAAAGACAAGAGCAAGTGGCTGTGATGAGAAGGGAAGGAAACCTTCACAGCAGAGATTGCCACTATCTGCTTCCTGCCCACGTGAAGCCGGGAGGCCTTATTTGGCCAACCAGTGAATCTACCCCACCTCACCCATTCTGCCCTGGTGCCCTTGACCTTCCCTCTGCCACTCCTCCCCTGCAGTCTTCTGTTCCTTCCCCTCTGAGGAGGGCTTCCCCCTCAGGGTGCTGGGCTGGGCCCGCCTGAGTCACCTTCCAAGCAGCAAACTCTGGGAAGTCTGTGCAGAGCTCATAGCCACAAGTGGTGGACTCAGGCTGCCGTGCCGCTCTCCACGCCCCAACCAGCCGGGTCTTTCCAGGTGAGTAGAGGAAGACTCCAAGGTCTGGGGGAGGCTGGAGAAGGGAAGTGATGCCAGGAGCAAGGGCCAAGGAATTTGGATGGCTACGAGGGACAGGCGGAGATGCATCTAGGTATACATGGATTTCACAGACAGTCTGGGCTGGAAGGGACTTCAGAGACCCTAAGTCTACACGCTTCATCTACATATGGGGAAACGGAAGCCCCGGAAAGGGGAATGATGTGCCCAAGGTCACACGGTGAGTTACGGACCAGGATGGACACCCAGGCCCCTTGAGTCCCAGTTCAGTGTTCCCTGAACGCCGTATCCCACCCACCTTCCCTTACTTACTCTCATTTCCCACTCCTGTCCCCTCCACTGTGCCCCATGGCTTCTTCATTCCTACCCACTCCCAAAACCACAGCCTGGGAGGCAGGACACGTAGGTTTCTCACCCCAAACCCAGTCTTCACTCCAGGATCTCAGAATGAGCCCACTGGCCCTCAGGGAATCACAATAGTCCTCTGAGCCCCAGGACCCATTGCAAGGAGAGCAAGCTAAGATTCAACTGGCAGAGAATGGCAGGATTCAAACCAGGTGCCCTGTTCCCCACACACACCAGCATTTGCGCTCAGTCCCAGCTCCAGGGCCTGCCTTACTTCTGCCTCCCTCTCCCCAAAGGACACTTATTTTCCACTCAGCTGAGGCCCTGGAAAGGATGAGAACGTGTGTCTCAAGGATGATGACTGCTCTGGCAAGGCTCCCCAGTGTCCACATGGCATGAGCACTGACAGGGCCCCTCACGCCAAGTCAGGGCCAAGAGCACAGGCCCTGTGGGCACACAGACCTGAGTTCAAATTCTAGTTTCAGAACTTAGAGCTGTGTGACGTTGGATAAGAGACTTACCCTCTCTGAGCCCCTTTTCCACCTTGTATAAAAGGGAGTTAATCATCTCCTAAGGTTGCTGTGGGGACTGAATGAGACAAAGATGCCAGGGATGGCTCCACAAGTGGGGGCCACAGTATAGTCTTCCCACACTGGCCTGCAGGGAAGACCTGGGCTTTTTTCCCCACCAGTTAGCTCGCTGTGACCCTCGAGACATTGCATTCTTTCTCTAGGCTCTGACTCTTCCTTCGCATCAGGAAAGAATTGGGCAGCTGAACCCACAGGCTCCTTCTCCTAGGCTGACCTTCCAGAGCCACAAGAAATCACATCATTTTCAAATACTCATGGCAGAGGAGAGGGCTGCCCTTAAGGTCACCAGGGACCTGAAAAGTGAGTGCGCCCTCAGAGATTTTCTGGGACGGAACTGGGGGAGACGTGAGGGGTCTTGGGAGCCTCTTCCTCAGAGCCCTCACTCCCTGATGTCTGATGTCCACCATCTTCCCCACAGCTGCTGTCTCTGCCATCCTCCAGGGCTACAGGGGCGGGCAGTCGGTGACAGATGCCAGCGCTGAGCTGCACAGACTTTGTGGCTGCCTGGAACTGCTGCTACAAGTGGGGCCCTCCCCGCCTCTCCCCTCCCTGCCTCTCCCGACCCCTCTCTCCCCTCCCCTCTCTCCAGGCCCAGATAACCAGGAGGGCTTTCCCAGATACTGAGGGAAAAGCCATGACCTCCCTTTGCTACCATGCACTGCCACAGGCCCCTCCATCCACAAGTCCTCCCTGCCATTTAACCTCACTTGTGGAGGCTGCCATGGTAGCCTGGGAGGTGAGAGGGGGCAAGGCTGAGGTGTGTGTGTGTGGGGGGAGCGGAGGCAGACACCCTGCTCGGAAGACTAATGTTTCAGAGGCACAGATGTCCGAGGGCTGGCCCTCCTTGCTGCTGGTGAGAGCCCCGATCAGCTTTTACTGAGCACTTACTATGTGCCAGGCTAAGCCTTTATATGCCCACCTTATTTAATTCTCATGCTAACCCCCTGAGGTGTTTGATGACCTACCCACCCCCCACATATAAACACATCCTTCCTACTTCTCCGATTGTGTGTGTGTCCGTGTGTGCGTGTGAGGCTTATGTGTGCGTGGAATGTGTATGGGGTGTGCATATGTGAGTCTCCTGCCAATCTGCCCTCCATCTGCTGCCCCCCCGCCACACTGGCCTCCGGGAAGCACATCAGGAAAGCCCACACAGGGGCTTTGCACTTCTTATCCTCTCTGCCTGGAATGTTCATCCGCCAGGTATTTGAATAGTAGACTTCCTCATTTCCTTCACATCCAGACTTGAATAGTACCTCCTCAGCGAGGCCTTCTCTAGCCACCCTAATCTAAATTTTTAACACACACACAGCACACATACGCCACATATACACACTGCACACACATCACACGTGTGTGCACACACCATACTTTCTATTCCCTTTCTCCAGTTTATTTTTCTCCTTAGCAGTCAGCACTGTCTCACGTACTATATGTTTTACGTACTCAGTTTCTTCATTGCCTGTCAGCTCTACCAAGATGTAAGCCATAAGGTCAGTTTGTTCATTGCTGTAGCCCCAGGACTTAGAAATGGGCCTGGCACATAGTAAGTAAATTCTCAGTAAGCATTTCTGGAATGAATGAGAACACTGAAGTCTCAGAGAGGCCAAGCAGGTGCTCCTGGTCACACAGCCAGTAAGGGCAGAGCTAGGCCCTGCAGCCAGTTCTGTCTGTACCAGCCCTTTCCCCTTTACCACATGCCGGCTCAGCATCCTGGAACACTGGGTGGGTACTAGGCGGAAGCATTTCTACGCTTTCTTTCCCTTTTCTTGTTCCCAGTTTGACCAGAAAGAACAGAAGAGCTTCCTGGGGTCTCGGAAGGATTACTGGGACTTCCTCTGCTCTGCCCTGTGGCGGCAGCGGGGGAACACAGAGCCAGCTTGCTTCGTCCACTCGCAGGGCAAGGTACCCAGGCTGGTCTCAGCACAATCGGGCCCTGTCACCAGGCCTTTGACAGGATGGCTTCAGGGGTGGGAGACACAGGCCTGCCCGAGGCCCCTTTCTCACCCATCCCAGCTCCACCAACCATAAACCCTCTTGCCAGGTCCTCATCTCCCACTAGCCCTGTCCTCAGCACCCCTCCAGCCCCCCCCTTTCCTCCCGTAGCCCCAAGTCCCATGACACCCTTTGTCATCTACCAGCGGTTCCCATCATCTCTCTCTCTCTGGGCTGGCCGAGTTCCCTCTGTTCTAACCCCGCCCACCAACTTAGCCCCCTGTGCACTCTGCAGTTGAAGACCCCTCTGGGAAAAGGCCGAGCCTTCATCCGCTTCTGCCTAGCCCACGGACAGCTGGCCGAGTACCTACAGCTCTGCCTCCTGAACGCAGAGCTCACCAGGTGCGGCTGCTGGGACACGCTCCTACTCACACCATCGGAGCCTACTATCCCTTCTTCGTGAAAGAGCCCTCTTTACCCCCAGAAGGATGGTTTAACATCAAGGATGACTAAAATGAGAGTCATGAAGGGAAAGTCAAGGAAGAAAGGGCAGAAGGGAAGTTAGAACCCCAGTCCTGGGGCCATCGCGATACGTAGGCCTCCTGCTCTCCAAGGGCCACAACCTTGCCTGGGGAACCATCCCATTGTGGTGTCAGTGGAGGTGGATTCTCTGAGGTCAGGAATGGCAGCAGCAGCAGGGCCAAAGGCCAAGAGTGCTGATCTGTTCCCACAGGGAATGGTATGGCCCACGGAGCCCTCTGGTGTGCCCCGAACTCCGGGAAGACATCCTGGACTCTCTCTATGCTCTCAATGGGGTAGCCTTCGACTTGGACCTGCAGAGGCCGGACCTGGATGGGGCCTGGCCCATGTTCTCAGAGTGAGTGGGTGCAGCGTGGAGAGAAGCCTCTTCTCATGCCTGCTGTCAGCGCCGCCACCCATCCCAAGCCAGCCCCATCCATTTCTCCCACCTTTCTTGCTTTGTGAGCCCCTGATTCTCACCTCCTTAGCCTTCTGTTTTCCCAGCATAACCTCATGATATCCCATGTTACTGCATAGAATACATATTCACGAAAGGGTAGTTGGGTGGCTGGGGTTGAGGGTTAGAAGGATGAATGGACGGGATGGAAGGGATGGATGAATGGAAGGTGGGATGTTGGGATGGATGGAGCGGGGGATGAATGAGTGAGGGTGGGAGGGCGGGAAGGTGGCAAAGGAGGTAGGATGAAGAGGTGGTTGGAAAGACGGGATATCCTGCGTCTGAAGACCAAGACCACTGCTGGAGAGAGGCCCGGGGTCCCCGTGACCCTTCCACTTTCAGGTCCCAGTGCTCTAATCCCAGCCGGACCCCAGGAAGAAGACCCAGAAAGACCAAAGATTCCCCAAAGCAGGTGCTTCTGCCCGACCTTCACTCTGAGTTGCCTCTTCTCCATCTCTGCTGGGACCCCCAGGTTGAGCAGTAACTAAGCCCTAAGCCAAATGGACTGAGTGAGAGAGGCCGACGTGTGGCCCTGGGGACTGGGTAGCCACAGAAGTGAGGCTCAGATTCCTAAGGTGGTGGGGATATCAGGGGGAGAAAGGGACAGCTGACGCCACCTGCAGGAGCCAGCGGGGCTCAGAGGAGCAGGAGGAGCTGGGGAGGGTGACCTAAAGCTTGCAGGAAACAGACCAGGGAAACAACCTCTGCTGGACAATTTGCAAACTCAGTTCAGTTCAGGGAGCCAATGAAGAGTGAGATCACCTGCTTCAAATCCCGGCTCCATCCCTGAAACAGTGTCCTCGGGCACGTTACGTGTCATGCCCCACAGGGAGACCGTGAGGCAGCATTGAGACAGACCACATGTTCCGCCACGTGCTCAGTGAGCAGGAGCTTGCAGGACCATTATCCCACGCGCACACGTAGCACCCCCACCAGCTTCCAGGCACCAAGTACAGATACTGTAAGGACTCAGTCTCTGACCTGAAAGAGTTCCAGGTCTGTTCAGGGAGACAGACCCTAAAGGAACGCGTTGCCACACGGCATGTAACGTGCAGTGATGCAGAGAGGAACGCTTCTTGGCACAGGTGACCCTTAGCTGCCTGTCAGTCTGTCAAAGCTTTTACCACAACCTGACAAGACAGATATTATTATTCCCATTTTACAGACAAGAAAACACAAAGAAGTCAAGTTCAGGGGGAAGGGAAGAACTTCGGGGAAACCAGATCCACGCAGAGGATAGAAGTGAAGGAGCGAGAAAGATGCAGGCTAGAAGTGAGGAAGGAGAGGGCATTGAGAAGCACTGCTGCTCCCCGACCAGATCAAAGCTGGGGCCTCGGGTCAGATGACTTGAGGTGTTAACATTCAGATTCCTGGGCCTTCCCCCAGATCTGCTGAATCAGCATTTCCAGCAGGAGGGCCCAGGAATCCGTATGTTTAGCAAGCCTGTGTAGCATGACGGCTGTGGCCTCTCCCATGCACCAGGGCGGTGAATTGGTACAGAGAGGGATGGTGATGGGTTTGGGGACTTCTCTGCAGATCTCGACAGTAGATGCCTACCCCAAAGGAGTCCAACCGCAGGAGCCGCACAGCAGCCAGGCCAGCCGTCTGCGAGATGCACCAGGGGATGACAGATTCGCGGGACTCCCCAGGTCACGGCAACACAGGCATCTTCCTCCCTTTTTGGAAAAGAAGAGAGAAGATCCCAGGAGCCTCAGGACCCCCCAGAGCGTGTGGAAACCGGAGGGGGAAGAGCTGCGACAAGACAAGGAGATGGGAGCCCCAAGGATGGGGATCAGCCTGGAGAACTCAACAGCCAACGTCGTCGAGGGGCTGGGGGAGGGAGCCAAGTGTACTCAGAGGACGGGGGTAGGGACAGAGGGTGAGGGCAGAGGGTTTCTGCTGAGTGCAGAGGGTCAGAGAAAAACAAAGGGGAGTCACGAAGGGGAAGCAGAGTGGGGTCACGTCCAGAGGCTGTGGGTCTCCAGCCCTAGAGAGACAAGAGAGGACGTAATGTCAGGGAGCAGGTGGGAGTGGGAAGTGCCTGGCATTCCAGGGGAGCCCCGGGTCCTTCAGGGCCTGGGAACAAAGGAAGGCTCCATCACAGAGAAGCCACAAGAGCAAACAGGAATGACTGGTGTGACCAGGAGGGAGGAGCAAGCAGAGGTGGCCCTGCAGGATGCGGTCAAGGTGAGAGCAGTTGAGTTCTGTACCTGTCTGTTCTCCGCTCTCTCAACTGGCCCACAGACAGGCATCTTCATGGTAACCTGGGGACCACTCCAACTCACAGATTAATATTTATTAGCCAGCACAGGATTATTATTTGAGGATGTCTTTTGAAAGCTCTGCATTCCTCAGTTAACCACAGTCCCCACCTCTCCTTGTTGCCTCACACCAGGCTCACTTTATTCATCAATACTACCTGCCGAGCCCTTGTATGCACTTGAGTTTGAGTTCCCTTCCCAATAGTTCTTCAGGGAAGTCACTCGTTCTCAGTTTCCATAGCCCTCATTATTAGCATGTTTCTCCCCAATATCTGAGAGCTACTGTTGCAGATCCCACCTAGTTGTTCTGTTGTAGATGCTTCTCCTGGAGGTCACCCAGGATTGTTCTCAAGCCTTCTTCAGCCTCCTCCCTAGCCAGAGTCTTCATGTCCCTGAGTTTTGTAACTTCTATTCTTCAATAAAAGAAGAAATGTCTGATTCAGACTCATGCAGGGGCAGAGCCAGGCATCATCTATCCCAGCACTGTCCCTGGTCCTGGCCTGAAGTCTCATGGGAATGTTTGTCAGGTCAGTCCCTGGACTGGGGTCTCTGCCCTCCTTCTTCAGCTTTCCTTTCCCTTCCTTCTTCCCTTTCCTCCCCCAGAGCCTTAGACATAAACTCCAGAAGACCAAGGAGCAGGCCCAGCACCAGGAGCAGCTGCTAAAGGAGCAGGAGGGGGAGCTGAAGGCACTGCAGGAGCAGCTCAGCAGGTAACCTTGGCAACCATGAGCACACAGGGGCCTGAGAGCAGAGTGGCTGCAGGGACAGGAAGCGCTCCCTGACTCCTGCTGGCGTTCAAGGTCAGCAAGGCCAGCGCCTTCTGAGCACCTCCTGTACACCGGGCCCTGAGCAGGGCACCCTTGAGGAAGCTGAGGCATGCAGGGCATTGTTCCTGCTCTCAAGGGCTCCCACCTTCCCCTCCCATCCCTTCCCTCCCCCTTGCCAGTCCCCTCCTTCACCGGCCTCTCCAGTAACCCCCAGGAGAGATCTATGCTGTCTGTCCTTCCCTTCCCTCCCACACTCATCTTTGCCCCTTTCCGCTGCCTCTTCTGAGCTGCTCCTCTCTGTTTGCAGTCCACTCTCCCTGCCCCACCACACTCCTGCCCTGCTATCTCTTTCAGTTTCCTTCTGCTCCTCTGTCTGTCTCTCATTTTCCTGTTCCTGGTTGCACAATCTCTCCTTCACTCTCTAGATAATCATAATCATAGTTATCATTTACTGAGCACTTACAACATCTCTGGCACTGGTCTAGCTGCTTCCTTAGATAGGTTCTCTAAGAACCCCCATTTTATAGATGAGGAAACTGAGGCTCAAAGATGATGCACAATTCACCCAACATCTCAGTAGAAGAGCTGAGATCCAAACCCTCGCAGCTTACTCTAAAGCCAGTGGGTCGAAACATTACCCCTCAGCCAATATTTCGAGTGTGTGTATTTCAATCTCTTTGTCTCTCTCCCTCAGCATCTCTCCCCATCAGCATTCATCTTTCCATCATCGCTTTAACCTCAAGAGCACACCGTTTTGTCTACATTTCCTCCCCAGTCTCTCAGTGCCTCAGTTTCTCTTTCATAATTTATTTTTAATGTATCTCCACCATGCCAAGATCTTCTTTGGTTTGATTCATTCTCATTGTGTCTCTGCCCTTTGGGGTCTATGCAATTCAGTCTGCCCGTCTGCCTCTATCTCTCCTACATGGCTGACCCCCTGCCCTGGGGCCCGGAGGGCACCAGGCCAACCCCCAACAAAGCCTGATTAGCTGTGATTCAGACTGAATCATAGGACAGTCTACTGACTGTCTGCTTAACAGGCTGAGAGAGGCCAGGGGTCCAGAAACCAACCCTTAAAAGCCCCCGGGTCTCCTCCCCCTGGACACTCAGCTGACCCCAGCAGTGTGGTCAGCAAAGATTCCCATGATTCAGGCCCTAAGTGAAGGCGAGGACCGCACCCCCACCCCCTAGAGTGGGCTTTCTCTAGGAATCAAGACAGGCTGGAGGGAGCAGCTGGGAGGCTCCAGGGAGATACCCAGCCCCAGCCCACTCCCTGCACCTGGAGACCCCCGTCTCACAGATTGCCATCCTGCCCCTCATTCAGTCGTTCCACAAATACTCAGAGAGCCCACTCTGTGCTGGGGCTGTTCTATGTGCCAGAAATCATCTCGTGAGCAAAACAGACAGAATCCCCACCCTTGTGGAGAGTGCATTCTTGTAGGGGAGACAGTCAATAATGTGATAAGCAAGTAAAATACATAGAATGTCAGATTGTGATAAGTTCTAAGGAGAAAAAACAAAGCAGGGAAAGAGAACAGGAAGTGTCAGGGGGTGATATTATATAAGGTAGCATGGTCAGGAAAGACCCTGAAAAGGTGATGTTTGAGTAAAGACCTGAAGGAAGTGAGGCACGAGCCATTTGGGTATGTGGTAGAAGAGTACGCGGCGGGGGGTGGGGAACAGCAAGAGAAAGCCCTGAGGTGGGTGGGAATGGGTATGACAGGTTCTAGGAGCATCCGGGAGGCCATTATGTCCCCAGTGGAGTGAAGGAAGGAGCGGATGTAGGAAACAGTCAAGAGGGTAATGGGAACCAGGTCACGGAGACCCTAGTAGGTCATCAAAAGGACCTTGGCTTTAAGTCAGAGTGAGATGAGAACCACTGAGAGTTCTGAGCAGAGAAGGGACATGACATGACTGTTTGTTTTAACATTTAAAATGTTTGCTTTTTTAAACATTTCAATGGTTAGTAGTGTATTCACAAAGTTGTGCATCGCTCACCACAATCAATTTTAGAACACGTCATCACCCCAAAGAAAAACCCTGTACCTAGTAGCAGTTACTGCCCATTTCCTCCCAACTTCCCCAGCGTAGGAAACCCCTAGTCTGCTTTCTGTCTCTAGATGTACCTATCCTGGACTGACCTATGTTTTCAAGGGCTCACACCCGCTGCTCTGTAAAACTAGTCTATGGGGAAGCAAAGGTGGAAGCAGGGAGACCAATGAGGTAGCCACCCCACCACGCAGGGGAAGGGGATGGTCCCTCAGGCTGCACTGGAGGCTATGGAGGTGCAGAGAAGCTGATCCCTCTGGACCAACTGTGAGTTCGGGCTTCCTGAGAAATTGGATAGGACCCCGAGTTTTCCGGCCTGGAAAGCTTGAGTCACCACTAACCTTCTGCTGTGGCAGAGCAGGTTTGTGGGAAATGCTCAGGAGTTGAGTTTTGAGCATGTTAAGTTTGAGACACTTGTTAGACACTCAAGAGAAGCCACTGGGCAGGCAGTTGAGTGTGGAGTTCAGGAGAGAGGCATGGGCTGGGGGCTCCTGGGGAGTCACTGAAATGCTGATGGTGAGTAACAAGCTCTTACGGCTGGGAGAGTATACTCCCAGCGTCAGGGAACTTAGGACCCGGCTCTTGGGAAAAGGCGCCATGGGCAGCCAACTGGTGACAGGTATCTCCCCACCAGCAAACAGAAGTGCCACGGGGCCCATTCAGTCACTCAACAATATTTATTGTGCCTCTACTACGCCATGGCGGGCCAGGGGAGAGGGGGGATGGACAGCAGTGCACGGAACAGGCAATGTCTGCTCTCACACACCTGGAAGATAGACAATAGATCAACAAATGGAAATGTTGGTATCAGGTAGTCATAAGCCCTGGAGAAAAATCAATCCAGGAAAGGGGAGAGAGAGTGACACAGGAGAGTCTTCTAGATTTAGAATCAGGGAAGCCCTCTCTGAGGAGGTGACATTTGAGCAGAAACCCCAGCCAGGCAGATATCTCGGAAGAGTGATCCGGATAGAGAACAGACAGACGCAAAGGCCCAGGAGAAGCACTCGTGAGGACGAGCCTGCCATGCGGCTGCAGCAAAGGGAGAGCAGTCGAAGCAGGAGCGCTCATGGTCTGACTCAGGTTTTAAAAGATCACTCTGGTTGTGCTATGGAGAATAGACTGAGAGAGGGCCGGGGTACAGAGCCCCTGGCTGGATGCCTAGGGAGGACCCAGCAGACCATTCATTCCCCAGGGCCCAGAGCAGATCAGCCCCGGCTGTGAAAATACACTTGGAACTGAGCTTTGGGACTGGCAACACCCACTTGCCAGCTTTCTGGCTGTGGGGTTCTGGGCAAAGAGCCTTCCCTCTCTGACCTGAGGGCCCTGATTTGCAAAAGGAGGTGGTTGGATCTCTAAAGTTCCTCCTTCCAACTCAGATGCTCTGTGAGACCATCTTCCCATGCAGGTGGGTTTCCTCTGCCCTCTGGGTAATATGTCAGGACAAAAGTGATTAGGACAGGTACAAATGGAAGAGGTCCTCAGATGGGGAACTAGGGAGATGTCAGCCCCACCCCCTCCCTCCTTGGGTGGCAGCACTGAGCTCCTTTGAGGCATGCCAGGTGCTGTGAGGATCCATTCCTTGCTCCCACCTGCTGCCCTCTCAGCACTGGTGCCACAAACCACTGGTGATGAGGACCCATGAATGCAAGTGTGGGGAGGCGAAAAGAGATTACAGCTGTACAAGCCTGCATCCCGCTCTCTGCTCCCTCCACGTGTCAAACTGTGTGACCCTGGGCAAGAGTTACACCCTCCCCGAAGCTCCATTTTCTTTCCTATAAAATCATTATAGTTCCTGTCCCCATAAATTTGTGAAAATTAAATGAAACGAGACTATTAAAGCACTAAGCTAAGTGCCTGTCACATAGTAGGTGCTCAATAGACTTTAATTCCTTCCGTGTCCCCTCCTACATGACGAGTGTCTGTCACCCCCTACTTAAAATACCTCATTGGCTTCCCCTTATTTGCACTGAGATTAAAGTCTACTTCTCCTGGGGCCACTGATCAGGCCTTGCCTACCTCCCACCTCATCTCCTGCCTCTCCCACGCCTGCCATTCGTGGTATTCTAACTTCACTAGCTTTCTTTCAGTTCCTCGAATAAGCCAAGTTCTTTCCAACTTGCAGACTTTGGCATGTGCCCTTCTAGGGCTGTACATGGCTGACTTCTCATCTTTTAGATCTGCTTCAATGTCACCTTGTCTAAGAAGCCTTCCTGAGTGCCCTCTCAAGTCTGTCTCAACTCCTCATTTATCGCTGTCACATACTGAGATTAATTATTTTATTGGTCTATTGCTACATTTTATTGTTTTGTTTTTTTTGAAATTCTTTTTTTTATTAGTTTCAGGTGCACAAGACAAAGTGCTACTTAGACATTTATCATTTATATCCCTCACACTGTGTGAACCCTCCTCCCCCTATCCACATTTTATTGTTTTGACCAGTGCCCCAAACACACTATAAGCTCCACCAGGAGCCATAGGCATTGCTCCATTTCTTGTACACAGTAGGCGCTTCATAAATATTTCCTCCCACCACAAAGCATAGTGATCACCTTAAGGCCTGTGCTGGCCACACCAGAGGCCTTGGGATCGCTGGGCAAGTAAACTGGCCCAGAAAAATGAAATCAGCAGCGGAGAAATGAGGGGGCTGAAGGCTAGAATGGTCATGAGAAGTCAAAACATGGCCCTGACCCAATGCCGCAGCACAAAAACACTCTTTCTTAAGGCTGGCCTTTTGGGAATTCCAGTGGCTATCTGTTGTTGGTTTGATGTCATGGCGCACCCAGTTTTCTTCCCTACAGCATGCTACATGGCAGTGTTTTAAAAGTTAATAATTCAACTCATTGTCGAGCCTCTCACAAGCTTCTTCCTTCCCCTAAACACACGCAAGCCCAGGATCCTGAGCAGGCACGTGCACACACATCCAGAGGTCACGGGACATGCATCACCATCGCAAACCCTCCCATCGGAGTGAAGGAGTAAGAGGCTGGGACCTTTTCATTTCCAGTCCAGTAGACGTCTTGGAGCCCTGTAGAAAGCCACTAACGACCAAAAGAAGGGGCAAGAATAGAGCTGAGGAGATTCCAAGGCCAAAACTGAAACAGCCATTTAAGAAAGCCATATGCTTAATATTACTTTTTTGTAATTGAAAAGACAATGTAACATAATTTTTCAAAATATTTTAAAGCCAAAAAATTAGCCCATATCCTACGCCATTTACCCACCTTCCCCAAGCACCACAGTGGTTTTCATGGGCACAGCCCGTCCAGCCTGGGTCCCCAGACACCCACCTTCCCCCAGACAGCTGCCATGATTGTGAGCGTGCCTTTCAAGAAATTTATATTTTAAAATGGAAATATTTTTTAAAAGAAAAAGAAAGAAAACAAATGGAAATGTTGGTTCGTCTCCTCTAAAGGAATACACAAGACTAGGCCCTGTTTTCATTTCTCCAAACAGTTAGTGAGGGATCAGCCAATAGGTGTTGGTCCACACAGTGCTATTTTGTGTGTGGTGTTGTGTGTATGTGTGTGGGGGGTGTTGTGTGTTGTGTTGAGAGTGTATGTAGTGTGTGTGGTGTGTGTGGTGTTTTGTCAGTATATGTGGTAGGGAGTGCATGTGGTGTGATGTGTATAATGTGTGTGTGGTATATGTGTTGGGTGGTATGTAGCGTGTGGTGTATGTCGTGTTGTGTGTGTGGCATGTGTCTGATGTGTGTGTGGTGTGTATGGTGTCTTGTGAGTGTGTGTGTGGCATGTGGTGTGTACGATGTGCTTTGTGTGTGTGGTGTATGTGCTGTATTGTGAGTGTATTTGGTGTAGGGCATGTGTGTATGTATAGTGTGGTATGTGTGTGTAGAGTGTGGTGGGTGTGTTGTGTATGTTGCGTTGTGAATGTGTGTGTAGTGTGTGGCATGTGTGGTGTGTTTGTGTGTGTGTGTGTGTAGCTGTGGGATGTGTGTGTGTGTACGTGTGTACTTCAGCTGCAGGGGGCACCATCAGCTTCCCCTAAGGGCTCCTTGTCAGGCAGAAACCCAGCCTAGTTCAGTCAAATGCTGAGCCTTTTTTCCTCTCTTCCTCTGTGCCCAGGTGTCAGGAAGAGAGGGCCCAGCTGCAGGCAGAGCTGAAGCAGAAGCAACAGGAGACTGAAAGGAGGGACGCCATGTATGAGAAGGAGCTTGGAGGGCAGCGGGACCTGGTCCATGCCATGAAGAGGAGGGTGCTGGAGCTGATTCAGTAAGGGTGGGGACAATAGGGCCGGAGTGCAGAAGGGGGAGAGTGTGGGATGTGAAGCTGGGGAATGAACATTCTGCTCCACTAACAACTAGAACACAGGTTGCAGGACCTTTTAAACATATTAGCTCTGTTTCTTCTTTTAGCCACCCCCTGCCATTATCCCCATTTGACACACAAGGAAACTGAGGGTCAGAGAGTCTGACTTGGCCGCCAAGGACACTCAGCATATAAATTGCATAAAGCCCTCGGACTCTAAGGCATGCCCCCACCCAACCCACGCCCACATACACACACACCTACCAAGCTTAAGAGAAGGGAAAGGAGCTCATGCTTGAGAAGGAACTGGGAGAAGCAGCAGGTTAACCAAGAAGTAGTCGCAGATATTACACTTGCCTGCCTACTGGACTTCCTCAGACCAGGGGCTCTCTGGGCCCGTCCTGAGTCAGCTGTCCTAGGTTCCAGAGGCCGAGCTCACCAAGCTCACTGAGGGGTGGAGGAGATGTGGGAAGCCTGGTTTCTGCTCTTCTGTTTAGTGGGGACATAATTCACAGATACGTGTTACCCTTTACACAATTCAAGAAGTAAGAGACCACTGGACTCAAGTACCATTAGAATTGGAAGGTTGCTGTGGGATCATTTAAGAGTAAATCTTCTGGCACAAAATCCAAGTGATATTAAAGATGAGAAAAGAGA